>NC_057397.1:17219346-17584071 GCF_019320065.1 Cervus canadensis | reverse complement strand
ACAATGAAAAATCAGAAAGAGAAATTAAGGAATCAATCCCATTCATCATTGAAACAACAAAAAGAATTAAATATCTAGGAATAAACTTACCTAAGGAGACAAAAGAACTGAACACAGAAAATTATAAGACACTGATGAAAGAAACCAAAGACTACATAAACAGATGGAGAGCTATTCCATGTTCCTGGGTAGGAAGAATCAATATTGTGAAAATGAATATACTACCAAATGCAATCTACAGATTCAATGCTATCCCTATCAAATTACCAATGACAGTTTTCATAAGACTAGAATAAAAAATTTCACTGTTCATATGGAGACACAAAAGACCATGAATAGCTAAAGCAGTCTTGAGTAAGAAGAATGGAGCTGGAGGAATCAACCTTCCTGACTTCAGATTATACTACAAAGCTGCAGTCATCAAGACAGCTTGGTATTGGCACAAAAACAGAAATACAGACCAATGGAACAAGATAGAAAGCCCAGAAATAAACCCATGCACCTATGGGTACCTTATTTTTGACTAAGGAGGCAAGAATATACAATGGGGCAAAGAGGGCAAATATAAATGGTGCTGGATAAACTGGACAGCTACATATAAAAGAATGAAATTAGAACACTTCCTAACACCATACACAAAGATAAACTCAAAATGGATTAAAGACCTAAATGTAAATGTAAGACCAGAGACTATGAAACTCTTAGAGAAAAACATAGGCAGAACACTCGATGACATAAATCAAAGCAAGATCCTCTATGACTCACCTCCTAGAGTAACAGAAATAAAAACAAAAGGAAACTAGTGGGACCTGATTAAACTTAAAAGCTTTTGCACAGCAAAGGAAACACTAAGCAAGGTGAAAAGACAACCCTCAGAATGGGAGAAATTAATAGCAAATGGAAACAACTGACAAAGGATTAATTTCCAGAATATAAAAGCAGCTCATACAACTCAATGCCAGAGAAACAAACAACCCAATCAAAAAGTGAGAAAAAGACCTAAACAGACATTTCTCCAAAGAAGACAGATGGCCAACACACACACAAAAAGATGCTCAACATCATTTATTATTAGAGAAATGCAAATCAAAACTACAATGAGATATCAATTCACACCAGTCAGAATGACCATCACCAAAAAAGTCTACAAACAATAAATGCTGGAGAGGGTGTGGAGAAAAGGGAATGCTCTTGCACTGTTGGTGGGAATGTAAATTGATACAGTCATTATGGAAGATGGTATGGAGTTTCCTTAAAAACCTAGGAAAGAAACCACCATATGACCCAACAATGCCCGCTCCCACCCTGAGGACACCAAAATTGAAAAAGACATATGCATACCATTGTTCATTGTAGCACTATTTCCAATAGCTAGAACATGGAAGCAACCTAGATGTCCATTGATAGATGAATCGATAAAGAAGTTATGGTACATATACACAATGGGATATTACTCAGCCATAAAAAGGAATACCTTTGAGCCAGTTCCAACGAGGTGGATGAACCTAGACCCTGTTATACATAGTGAAGTAAGTCAGAAAGAGAAATGCATATATATGGAATCCAGAAACATGTTACTGAAGAATTTACTTACAGGACAGCAATGGAGAAACAGATGTAGAGAATAGACTTGTAGACATGGGGCGAGAGGAGGAGAGGGTGAGATGTATGGAGAGAGAAACATGGAAACTTACATTACCATATGTAAAATAGACATCTGTATGCCTCAGGAAACTCAAACAGGGGCTCTGTATCAACCTAGAGGGGTGGGATGGGGAGGGAGATGGGAGGGAGGTTCAAGAGGGAGGGGATATATGTATACCTATGGCTGATTCATGTTGAGGTTTGACAGAAAACAAAATTCTATAAAGCAATTATCCTTCAATAAAAAATAAATTTTTAAAGAAAGAAAAGAGAGGAGAGGAGGGGGAGAGAAGGAGGGTGAATGGAAGGATTAAGAAATATAGCCTAAAAGAGCTATTTTTATTTTGGATTTGATGTACACACATAAAAACAAAAGAAGAGCTGCATCAGGTTGTGGTGCAGCAGGAGAAGGAGAATGAAATAGTATTTCTGGCCACAGATACAGCAGATGGCTCCAGGATGGGTGGTCAATATTATACTATAGGGAAAACTTCAAAGATCATTGACCTAAATTCCCATCGTTCCTGAACTACAGATCAGGGATGTTCATGAAATTGTTTCTTTTCAAAGTGTAAGGAGATATAGAAGTAAGAGGGCTTATGATAGAAACAAATTTTCAAAGTATAAAATGGCTCTGTTTTCTTATAACCAGGAAACTAGTCTGAACACCTCTTCTCTGCACCCAGTGGAAAGATTACACCTTTCCTTTCCAAATGTCTTATTTATAATGTATTGTAAATTATCCACTCAACTCAAATCCTTTGGTGTGTGGCTCAAAAATTACTTCTGTCATCTAGCAATGACCTCCTCCAATTCCTAAACAGCAAAAAAACCCTCCTGGTCTCGCCTGCACTCATGCACTCACTTCCTGAACTCATCATCTCAAAAAGACCATCTTCTGTTGCTCCTTATAGAGGAAGACTCTCCCTGGGACGCCTGACCTCTGAATCCCTCTTCCCTTACATAACCCACAAACTTCTCATTCATCAACACTGTATTCAATCTGCAATTTTTCTGAAAAGCCTTCCTTAATTCTCTAGCAAAGTACCCCTTCCTCTTCAGAGTATCAACAGAGCTCTGCTTAATTGACGTGCTTTCGAATAAACAAGTGGAAAATGAGTGCATCAAAAAATAAAAGGAAGGATGCCCATCTTTTGTGAAATCAGACTGTGGCCATTTTTTAAACAGTGAAAAACATCTTCATTAGAAGTTTGAATAAGACTATAAACATAGCAAACCCAAGTTATAATATTACATATTTTTGATTTGGGATGTACAAGAACTGAAATGTGAAACAAACTTCGAATGTAGCTCACTCTCAGCAGTACATGAACCTGAAAGCATCCACCTTATAAATTCTGATCCTACGTAGACCTCTTGAAGTCCTAACTTGCCCTTACTGCTAGTTCTCTTTCTGCACTTGCTCACCAAAATGTAGTACTTTAAAAAATTTTGACAACTCATAATTTTGTTGAAGGAAGGAGGGACATCTTCTTTGCTCCATGGCTGTACAATTTTCTCATTTTTAGATTTTCAAATACTCATTAGACCTGGACTTTGGCTCTCAAGACCCGGGTTTGAGTCATGGCTTCACTGTTACTTGGGTGTCCTTGGGCAGATAATCTTACCTCTCTACAACCTTAGTGTCCTCTCCTTTAAAATAGGGAAAATAATACTGTCTGAAAAGTAGTTTCTTTCTCTCCTCCTTTCTATCTTTTTTAATTTTCAAGAGCTGTAGGCCAGGCACTGTGCCCAGTGCTTTCCATGTAGGAACTCATTGATCCTGGCCAACAGTGCTCACAGCACTTACAGTCTAGAGTCAGAAAATGCATGGGAAGTGCTTTGCATGATGCCTAACATACAAAGAACACTCCTTGTATGCTGGCCATCATAAATTTTCACTGATTCTTTTTAATTTAGGCTAGAAGACCCTGATAGACAAAGTTTCCCTAGTCGCATCCTCATTTCAAGGATGGAAATGGGGCAGAAGGACAAATGATGCCCTAAAGATAGGCAATAGGCTGAGCTCTTCAACCTCTGACTTTGGTTGAGCTCCCTTTTCCAATATATACTTTTTTTGGCCTGAAGCTGTAAGGATACGGGACTGCCTGGGAAAATTTTCCCCAGTAAATGTGTATGTGGCCAGTATAAACAGCACTCAGAAAGAGGGGACCTTTTACTGTTGCTTTTTGGAAGTATGAACTTGGGTAATTTGCTACTTTAGGTAAATCTTGTCTCCTCTTTGGCCTACCATAATGTACATTCTAAAATGTACATTCTAAAATATTAATATAATGTATATAAATTTCAAAACTCATATTCAGTCTTTAAGGATAGGGAAATGCCTCATCAAAAAAGCTTGTAATGGATTTTTAGGAAATTCCTGTTTTGTTATTTGTAAACCTCAAATATTCTCATGTTATTTTTCACTTCTTGTTTCCAAATCCACATAATTTTTCAGAGGATACAGAAATTAAGAGCTTCCAGTTTTAAGACTTTGTTTTTATTGACTGTTTCTCATTCCTACTCCTGTGTTATTTTACATTGGGATAAATTTTATATTACAAATAGGTATTATGACAATCTCTTAATAAAACTAGCAACCTGTTTCAGAGTCAGGTTTATCACCTACTACAACAGAAGCACCTCAAACTAGTGGGTGAATCTTGCCACTTGATATGTTCTGGGACAATGACTTTCACCAAGTAGAAATGTCATACCTGCTTGTATAACTGCACAGTCCCCATAATCCATGAATCATGCTATTGCTGCACTACTTCTAGGGCAAATAACTTGGGAAAGAGCATGTGTTTTGAAAACTGTTAAAAAGGAAACTGTTGACATAAATATGTATAGGAGAAGATCAACATATGGAAATTGTCATGGTAAGTTTTCCTCCAGAGTAAATGAAAAGGAATGTCAAACCACAAAGAATCCTTTCCCAGAGCTTCTGAGAGTGAGAGCAGAAATTTTTAAAAGGTATGGAATCATACCCGGAAATAGTTGGATCATAAAAAGGTATAGCATCCAATTCTCTTCAAAATGTTTTTGGAAATGCTTTGGGAACTTTAGCTTTTTCTCTGCGAAACAAAATATGACTTCAGTCTCCCTCAAGGTGAGGTTATTCTCTGGGCCATTCATTCCCATTTAATAACCGTTTAAAAATAAGCATATTTCTCTTTCACTTCCACACCTATCCAGACTCCTCTCACCTTTCAGGGTCCAGGCACTGGCCTTTCTCCCCTAAAGCTTGCTCTGCTGACCCCTGCTTCATTTGACCTCATGCTTTTTTAAAACTTAAATTATTAGATGTGTGTAACACAAAAATTTCCATTTACTTCCAACAAGGTCTTGCATTATGCTTGAATCATATTCTCCCATCAGATCCATAAAGGCAAAGGTAAAATCCTGCTTTCTAACTCACTCAGTCTCTCTGTGGGGGCTTAAGAAACATAGATATCTCCCACATCTCAAAAGTTTACTTTTATCAAAAACATATATTAATACCTATTTTGGCTAACCAAAACACATTTGAAGAAGATTTTGCTTCTAAGAAAAAAGGTGAAAAGTAAAAAAATAGTGATCAGCATTTGTTGTGCAGCAGTTGTTATAGAGGTACGTACCCCAATCAGGGAGAGTGACACTGCCAAGTTATTTTCTCAGGAATGACACCAGCATCTTAGCACCAAGTCACCATAACTTTGAATAGTGTCTGTGAGCATCTGTGCTTTATCTTGATTTACTCTGTGCATCTGTTAGCAAGATGTGTCCTAAGGTAATTGCTCCTTTGCTTTAGGCATTTCAGCTTACAAAAGGTTTCACAGGAATGGACCCTTTCAGCTTGGGGGGAGGGGCACCTGTGTTGGCAATAATGGGCTTAACAATTTGGATGATTTAACTATAAACCTGCTATTATTACCAAGGTTGATCTGACAATTGGATTACCCAATGTGCATATGTGGAAATTTCACCCACTAGAAGTATTTCCATTGTATCACAGATAATGCCCTCATGAACCACCAGGAAAGTCTTTCATGCTCCTCCTTGTAGGAGGACAAATCCTGCCCTTTTCTGGGTGATAAGAATCCCTCTGCTTGCCTCCTTGACTCTCCAGCAAATACAGGTTACTCAAGGCAGAGAGGAATGAGTAGTAACAGCTATTCTACTCTGCCTAGTGAGTCCTGATCTAAACTGGTTCTTCCTTCCAGCTCCTAGGGGACTTCAATCTATGAAAACAAAAATGTCCCCTTTTTAAAAAACATTAATTTATCTATTTTAATTGGAGGCTAATTACTTTACAATATTGTAGTGGTTTTTGCCATACATTGACATGAATCAGCCATGGGTGTACCTTTTCAACAGTAGATGGGAAGTTGGTTCATAGTACAGATTTTGGAAATGCTAAAGCATACAATAGTTTGTTTCTTGAATCAGTGTCTAGTCTTCTTTGCCTTTCTCTTCATTGTTCTAAACAAATGGTATTAAACTTTACATCCCTGATTTATCCAGAGCCCAGTGCCTGGCATGATGCTAAGCAAAAGAGGAAACAGATAAAATCAGAGACACCTATGAATTCAGAAACATATTGATGGTGACTAGTGTTGGGGGTTCAAGTGGGAAAAACCAGTAGTGCACAAGTTTAGATTCTATTTACTGCCCTCATTAGTGCTTTGGGGGAGTCAGAGAGGAACATCCAATGAATGGCTTGAAAGAGGAGGTGAAATCTGAGCTAGATTTGGGAAAATGAGAAGAACTTTGATAAATGAGAATAGGGTGGAAGGATGTTCCCAGGCAGAGAGGAAACCTGAGCAAAGGTGAAGAGGCAGAAAATCAGTAGGATTTTCAGGGAAATTCAAGCAATCAAGTGTGGCTAGATCATAGATCTTGGTAATTGGTTGGGGTATATTTCAGGATGGGGAAGGAGAAATAGAGCATCCTAAAATGGTTATATGCTATCTCATAGGCCATAAAAATTATCTTTTTTAAAAGTAGAAACTTGATTTGGTGAGAGTTGAGCCTTCAGGATGGCAGAAATACTGAACCTTTAGAGTGATATTTCTCAACAGCAGCATTACTAATATTTGGGGCCAGACAGTTATTTTTCTGTAAGGTTCTTCCTATGCCTTGTATAATATCTTGTAGCACCTCTAGCTGTTATCTGCTAGATTCCAGCAGCACCTCCTTCCCTACTTGTGGCAACCAAATATATTAATATCTCTAGGTATAATGGATTGTCCCCTAGAGGGCAAAACTACCCCTAGTTGGGCCTTAGAGTCTATTTTTATTTTTCATCATCATATCTCACCTCAGATCTAGCATTGGTAAGCCATCTACTTGTCCAGTAAAATAAGGGAGTTGGATGAAAAATTACTAGATAGTCACAACCTCCAAGGTATTATTCTTCTGTCATGCCACTGGGACAAAAATGAACTATTGTATTCAGTCAGGGCCTGCCTGGATCAAGTTCTGGTCCTGCTAGGCAGTGTAGAACAGTGGACAGATAATGGGTTTTGGAGCCAGTCACCACTGTGGATCACAGGTCCCCTCATTTACTGGCTGTGCTGTGATGCAGAGAAAGGCTTTTTCAGCTGTAAGATAAACAATGAGTAATATCACTTCCTAGGAGAGGCTAAGCAAAGATGAAGTATATAAAGTGCCAGCTCAGGCCCTGGCACTTACAAGTGGCACCAAAAATACATACACTTTCCCTCCAAAGTACCTGGAAGTTGACTGGATCCTGAAAGGTGAGGTCTCCAATGTAGGCCTGGGTAGTTTCTCCCTGTAAGGACAAATCCTCTGCGGGTTTTCCACGCCCTATGCTAGGGGTGGACAAACTATAGCTCATGGGTGAAACTTGGCTTGCTGTGTTTTTTCCTATGGCCCATGTTACAAATGGTTATTAAATTTTGATCCCTTTCTTTTTTGGCTTGTGATCTAAAGATTTTTTGATGTGGACTACTCTTAAAGTCTTTATCGAATTTGGTACAATATTGCTTCTATTTTATGTTCTGTTTTTTTTTGTCTGTGAGACATGTCACATCTCAGCTCTCAGACCAGGGATTAAACCTGCATGCCCTGCATTTGAAGGCCAAGTCTTAACCACTAGACTGTCAGGGAAGTCCCCTACATTTTGAATAGTTGGGAAAAAAAGAGAAATGCATTTCATGATATATGAAAATTATTCTATTACAATCTCCATAAATAAAAATTTCACAGAAACACAACCATAATCATTCTCTCACTTGCTGTCTCTGTGGGGAATTCTGTGCTATGACAGCAAAGTTGAGTAGTTGCAACAGAGACCATAGGTCTGTAGGGTAGAAACTTTTACTATTTATCTCTTTACAGAATAAGCTTGCAAACTACTGCACTTTACCAATCCTTAAACCTGCCTTCCTCTCAGAGCCTTCATACTACATTTTGGTAGCTACACAACTCCGCTTCTCTCAGCCTCTATTATTATCCCAAGCACCAGAGTTAATGTTACCCAGGCCCAACTCACATCCAAGCTTTTTCCCTAGCTTTCTTACGGTTAAATTGACAAAAATTGTATTTATTTAAGGTATACAATGTGATGTTTTCATATATCTATATATCATGAAATGATTATCACAATAAAGCTAATAAATGTAAGCATCATTTCATAGTTATTACTTTTTGTACGTGTGGTGAGAACACATAAGATTCACTCTTTTGTCACATTTGAAGTATAAAATACAGTATCATTTTATAGTCACCATGCTATACCTTAGATTTCCGAACTTATCAACTTTTTTGGATCCTATGACCAAAATCTCATTTCCTCCATCTACTTGCCTCTTCCAGTTACCCTTTCACTCTGATTCTACGAGTATGGCTATTTTAGATTCCACATATGAGATATGCAAAATTTGTCTTTCTGTGTCTGGTTTATTTCACTTAGCATAATACCTGCTAAGTGATAGAGCTTCCTATTTAAGGCTGAGTAATATTCCATTATATTAAAGGATATAGATTATATATATGTGTATCTTCCAGACATGGCAGCAGTCTTTGCTCCCAGGAGTAGGGAGAAGGAGGTTACCAGTTACAGGGGGAATTGACATCAGGTTGGCTCATCAGTTACCAGGGAAACCAGCAGATGGGCTCACCCTTCACCACCTCTTTGATCAGCTAGCAGGTGGAGATGTTCTGATCTAAATGTTAGAACAGTCACTAGCTGGGGTGGGGGCACATATGTAGGAAGGTCAGTCATGAGAGTAGGGTGTAGGTAAAGCAGGCACTGGTCTGACAGGGGGTGTCCAGAGAGCAAAAGAACAGCCATTTTGGGTGGCCTGATCATATATTCCACCTCTACATACCCAACATGACCTTTAAAATCTTGGTCTACCCCTCTCCCATGATATCCCTGGGGTCAGGTACATGGAGGCAACCAGATACCACAAACAATATAGATGCCAGCAGCTGAAAAGTATCCAGAGTGAGTAAGATACTTATTATGCTAAAAACAGTCATTCACCAGGATGTGGGCAAATTTTGAAGCTTCCTGAGAATTCATATGTGTGTGTGATTTCTTTTAAGCCAATTAAACAGAGTGCATCCACAAACCAATCTTGGCAATGCCATTTGCAGGTAGAGGCATTTCATATTTATAAGATACACATCAGTTCACTTGCTCAGTCATGTCCGACTCTTTGCGACCCCATGGACTGCAGCATGCCAGGCCTCCCTGTCCATCACCAGCTCCTGGAACTTACACAAACTCATGTCTATAGAGTCGGTGATGCCATCCAACCATCTCATCCTCTGTCGTCCCCTTCTCCTCCTGCCTTCAATCTTTCCCAGCATCAGGGTCTTTTCCGATGAGTCAGTCCTTCACATGAGGTGGCCAAAGTACTGGAATTTCAGCTTCAACATCAGTGCTTCCAATGAACACCCAGGACTGATCTCCTTTAGGATGGACTGGTTGGATCTCCTTGCAGTCCAAGGGACTCTCAAGAGTCTTCTCCAACACCACAGTTCAAAAGCATCAATTCTTTGGTGCTCAGCTTTCTTTATAGTCCAGCTCTCACATCCATACATGACTACCAGAAAAACCATAGCTTTGACTAGACAGACCTTTGTTGACAAACACATACATATACCTATACAGGCACAAGGATCTCTGTTTTCTTGCTAGAATTTAAGGCTCCTTTTTTCTTTTTTTTTTTCCCTTTGCTCTCAAGCATTAAAGTTCCTGAGAGCCCAGGTAGATTATTTCTCTCTCAAAAGCACAGGAAGAGAAATACACGTTCCTTCTAGAAAGTTAACTTCCTCTAAGCTCATAGGCAGAAAGCTGTCTTATAAAGTCAAAAGATTCCCATTTAGGACATTTTCAGGGATTTTTTTTTTTTTAACAGTTTCTAAATAGCCAATTTGGTGTAAAAAGTAAGAGTGACCATAATACATATCATTCAGTCAGACGCACCTGCCTCACTTCCAGAGGCATGTGAATCAGCATTTAAGTTAACCTTCACTTCAGCTGTTGACTTGGCCTCTGTGGCCTTTCTTATATGAAAAGCAACCACCAGCCCACAGCTGTGGCCAATGCCGTATTATCTAACACTTTTTCCCTTTGCAATGGCAGTCCCTATCTCTACAACAGAATTAGGGGTGCCTCTGAGTTCTCCATCTGTCCTGGTGGCCCCAAAGAGAGGTCAGCCACCGCAGGAGTCCTCCATAACCTTCAGAATTACACCCAGTGACTCCTGGCCCCCCATGTTAAGTGGACAGCTCCTGTGAACTTTCCATTCCTTGTCCTTATTTCCAGACATCTCAGGGCTCTCAGGAGTTTCCCTGGTCTCCTGGCTGCTCCAGCAATTTTGGGGCTGCACCCAGCAGGCCTACAGGCCCTGTCCTTGCCCATCCTCAAGGCCAAAGAAAGAGCCCAGAGTTAGCAACAGACCTCAGTGGTTTCATGGATGGGGGATCTTACACCTCGAAGCAAGGCCCTGGAGCTGAGACAGGAGGGAAAGGAGCAGGACACAAAAGCTAGGTAATTGAAGAAATGCACAGCTATAGGGATGTAAGAAAAACCAGCCTGGACCAGCCGAAACCAAGATGGCTTTGGGAAGAGCAGCAGGGTCAGTGACACTCAGGATACCTCCACTGTAAAAGCAAACATCACCCCCACCCCACACACACACCTGGTTCTTATGCCACAGCAGTTCCAAGAGGGACCATAAAAAGCCGAGAAGTTGGCAGTGGCCCCATTCTTTTTTTTTTCAGAAACCCTCACTGTTCCCCCAAAAGCAAGAATATTCCTCCCACTCATTAGTGTGTGCAATTACTTAGCCTACAAAACCCACTATCAATTTCAGGGCCCACTCTCAGTTTCAGAGACAGTCCATGTTCTACCTATGGAAGGTGTATCCCTCTAAATAAACTTACCTTCGCTTTTCCTTGGCTGGCTCTTGAATTCCTTCCCCCTGTCGAGAAGCCAAGAACCCTCACTTGGCGGTCAGTCCAGCTTCAGGACGCCTGCAGGCCCTGGGACGTGACAGCTCCCGCCCCAGCCACACAGCAACAAGACTCTACAGTACCAGGCAGGCAGCAGGCAGGACAGGGCAGCTCCTGGAGGGAGGCGGAGGTTGCCAGTTACAGGGGGAATTGACATCAGGTTGGCTCATTGGTTACCAGGGAAACTGGCTGAGGGGCACGCCTCTCACTACCCCTTTGATCAGCCATCAGGTGGAGATGTTCTGATCTAAAGGTTAGATCTAAAGGTTAGAACAATCACTAACTGGGGTGGAGGCAGGTAAGTAGGAAGGTCAGTGGTGTGAGTAAGGTGTAGGTGAAGCAAGCATTGGTCCAGCAAGGGATATACAGAGAGTGAGAGAAGAGCCATCTTGGGGTGGGGGTGTGATCACACACCAGTACATAGAACACTCTTAAGGTTTCCTTTTATTCTTACAATTTCAGTTTTATCAAAAATGTCATTTTAGGCAGAGAAGAAGGGCAATATGGGATCGCACCTGGAAAACAGTCTTCTTCCATGTCCTTAAGTTACTCTACACAGAAACCTATTCATGAAATCAACTCTGACAACATTTGATGTGCTTAATGCCCAGAAAGCCACCTCCTGACACAGAAGGTAGAAGGAAGCATCCTGTTCTGCTTTTTGGTCTATCTGTGCTTCTCAGTGTAATCCACTCTATTCTGAGGTTTCGGATTTATATACACATCACAGCCACAGGCACGCAGGAATATATTTTTAGATCACTCTCTGAAAATGGAGCATCCACATTTTTAAAAATAAACTTGCACAGAGCTAAAGCTGGAATCAATGAGGGTGTGCGGGGTGGGGGTGGACAACCCTGCCTTCTTGTCTTCGCTGACAACCACATCTTACTCTCCCAATGTGGATTTCAGGAGATTCTTTCATTTTCCCACCTAGAAAGAGGGGTGTGGATCTGAGCAACTGACAGGGGTGGAGTTTGCTATTGAAGAATTGATTTCCAACTCCCCCTGGAAATTTGGCTCCTGATAAACGTTCTTGAAAACTTTTAGGATGTGCATGCATATTTCAAGGGCCTCTTAAGTGAAATCAATCTCATCATAGCAGACCCTCTTCATGCTGTGAGATCTGCAAGTACTCCTCATGGTGAACACAGTGAACTGCTGTGCAGGGACTTCTCAAAACATGGTGAACAAACCTTTGTTCCCCACCCTGTTTTTTTCCTCTCTGTGCATCCAAACAGCCCAGGAGGATGTTCTCAAATCTGTTACTGTTGCCAGGGCAACTCGAGATTGATCCTTCACTCTAGAAAACTCAATGGATCCCTCTGAGGATTGGAGAGTGTGATTGGCGACAGCTGTTTGGGTGGGCGGGGAGGCTGTTTTGTTTTGTTTTTATCATTAGCACTATCTGTTCCCAGCTCCAGAGAGTCAAACTTTAAGCTCTGGAGAAATTCTCAATTTGTTAATGACTGTAGATGGACTGAAAAGAAGAGGCCTCTGGGATCACAGGGGAAGACCTCACTGGAAGAAACCTAACTTCCCAGGATGGGGATAAGGGGAGGAGTTGGGAAGAAAAGAAAGAGATGGGAAACAGTTGTTATTCAGCTGCTAAAGGGCCAAGAAGCCAATCCTTCCATCCATTTGTCACCTAGGAAGATGTAGAAAGGTTGGGGAGGAGAGATGGGTGCTGCTGAGAAGATCAATTGGAGTTCCCAAAAGATATGAAAGAGAAGAGGTTCTTTTCACCGAGCATCTTGGAAAAAGCCTTAAAGCAGACAGAACAAGGAAATGTATTAGTACCCTTGTCCCAGAATTAATGGCTTTGCCAGGGTCACAAATCTCTTATCTTCCAGCTTAAACGCAAAGATGATCAAACCCTGCTGGAGGTTTAGTCTGTGCTTTCAGGACAGCAGTCAGTCACGTCTTTATATACTATTGTGCTTCAAAGCCCTCCAAAAGCCTGTTTCTATTACTCCAGCCTGCCTTCAAGAAAGAAAAAAAAAAAAGGGGGGGGGGGGAACAGATTGTGAAGCATTCCAGAGAGAAGAGATTTGGCAAGTCATCCTATTTAAAAAATGTGTTATCAAAAATACTCATTTGCCTTTCACCTATTCATTGTTTTCTGATGAGCAGGGGTGGAAGGAACTCCAGGTTCACGATCGGATTTCCAGAGATGAAAGCCCAGGGTCCAGTATTAATACTCTAAACAGTTTACTGAACCTCTCTGAGCCTCTGTTTTGATTTTTATAACTCCTAAAATAGGAAGCATGTCATTGTTAGAAAAGGCTTATGATACAAATTAAATGTTAAGTGCCTGGCTGGTTACAAGCAATTAGAAAAGTCCCTATTATTTTCTGTTAGATCTAGTAACTCCCAAACATGAAACTATTGTTTTCAGAGGACATAACAACAGATTCCTGAACTATTTGAAAGGGTTGATTCCATGCAGGCTTGGGAATTGCTTTTAAATTCGGAAGAGAAAATGTTATTTTATTGGTACCACTTAAATAGCGTTGCTGTTTCCTTTAAGAGACGAAATTGGCCTGGGCCCACATCGCATGCATATTTCATCTGCAGTCCCCGCATATGTGTGTTTTGCTCAGCAAGCAGCACATATGGAACAACTCTTTATGGAAAAGAAGAGTGATGTCATCTGCCTAGCAATAGCAGGATATGAACCCACACCCCCACAGTGCGCCTGGAGATCCGCAGCTACCAGCGTACTCTGAGGAAAGGGCGCTATTTGGATGTTTCCGGAGTTGAAAGCTTTGATTTTCTTCTGAGAAGTCCCTGGGAGGGTGGAATCTGATTTCCACAAAGAGAAAGGGGTTTGCGGGACCAGAAATAGTTTATTCTTCAGAATGCCTAAGGAACACACTCAAAGTGTCTCTCATATTTCAGAACAGAAAAGTGGAAAATAGAGCAAATGTATTCCATTCCCTTCTATGTTGAAAACAGTCCTTCTGTCCCTTCAAGAGCTCTGGTCCCAGGGAATTTGTTTCGATTTGCTGCTCAGTCTGCATTCTTCTGGCATTGCTGAACAGATTAGCTCTAAAGAGGACTTTAATGCTCCTCTGGTGATTTAAGTTGTTTTAAACAAGGATTTCAGGATGGCAGGGATGAAAGGAACGTAGATATTTGGGCGTGTTCTCTCCTTGAGGAAATCTGTTTGTTTTTCTTTTCTTAGAGCAAATAATGGGAAAAAAATTAAACTTTATTCATGAAACTGTACTGGGATGGCTTAAATTCCATTCTTTGTACTAAGGTACAAAGGTACAATGCTCTTCATTAGCACCGATCTCCCTACAGAAAGAACCTGCCTGGTTGCTTGGAAATAAGCTTGTAGGAAGTGCCCACCCTAGGCCACACTGAGAGGTCTGCTTGGCGTAGCTGGAGGGTCATCTGGTGATCCTAGGATTGATTTCATCCAGAAAATAGGTTTGGTTGGGTAGAGATTTTACAAACCATTTGAATTGGAATGCCTTCAGCCAAGGGTATATAATTCCTTTTCTCTTTGGGCACTGGCTCTCCCTAACAAAATGACCACTGGCTTTTGAATAATGTGAAATTACCTGTCCAGTTTCTAAAGCCATTTGAGTCTGAGACTCTGGGATTGGATAGGACATCCAACAAAACATAAGTGGGATATGAATTCCTGTTCAAAGTCCACCGAGTCCTCACTACGATCATATACCCCAAACCCTGTTTCTGTTTCTCTATTATGGATTGTCTGCTACACTGCTTCCTGCCCTCACTCTGGGGTCCAGGCACAACAACTACTCTTTGGACATAGGTTCATTGAAGAACAGAAAAAGAACAAGGCAGAATGACCAGCTTCTCTTAAAAGTGATAAATTGGGAGATTGGAATTGAGAGATATACACTACTATAAAAGGAGAGTGAAAAATCTGGCTTAAAACTCAACAGTTAAAAAACTAAGATCATGGCATCCTGTCCCATCATTTTTGTCCCATCTGGCAAATAGACAGGGAAAAAGTGGAAACTGACAGATTTTATTTTCTTGGACTCCATAATCACTGCAGATGGTGACTGCAGCCATGAAACTTAAAGACACTTGCTCCTTGGAAGAAAACCTATGACAAACTTAGACAGCATATGAAAAAGTAGAGATATTACTTTGCCATCAAAGGTCCACTTGTCAAATCTATGGTTTTCCAGTAGTCATGTATGGATGTGCTCTTTGGACCATCAGGAAGGCTGAGCACTGAAGAATTGATGCTTTTGAACTATCGTGCTAGAGAAGACTCTTGAGAGTCCCTTGAACAGTAAGGAGATCAAACCAGTCAATCCTAAAAGAAATCAGTCCTGAATATTCATTGGAAGGACTGATGCTGTAGCTGAAGCTCCAATACTTTGGCCACCTGATGCAAAGAGCTGACTCATTGGAAAAGACCCTGATGCTGGGAAAGACTGAGGGCAAGAGGAGAAGGCGGTGGCAGTGGATAGGATGGTTAGATAGCATCACCGACTCAATGAACATGAGTGTGAGCTAGCTTTAGGAGATAATGAAGGACAGAGAAGCCTGGCATGCTGCAGTCCATGGGGTTGCAAAGAGTCAAACATGACTTAGCTACTGAACAACAGTAATACTACTATATATATATAAAATAGATAAACAGCAAGGACTTATTATATATCACAGGGAACTATATTCAATATCTTGTCATAACTTAATGGAAAAGAATCTGAAATATATGTGTATATACACACATATATTCTTATATTTCTATATACATATAGCTGAATCACTTTGCTGTACACTTGAAACATTGTCAATCAAATATACATGCCACATCCTGTTATATCTAATTGTCCAAAGTCGTGTGCTTAAGCCTGAATTTCTAGGAGGGAGCAGATATCATCTTTCCACAAGAAAGGGCAGGAAATATTTTGAACCATATGTAACTAACTTAATAAAAATATTTGTGAGCTTAGCAAAATCCAAGTAGATTGAAAAGGGAGGAATCCACCTTCCATCAATTAGAAAGTGGAAGTGACATGAGAAAATGATAAAGAATAAAAATTCTGTTGTTTCTGCATGTCCAATATCCATTCCACCTTCTATCTGATAACTGAATATCATTTCCCTTTTGGAAACTATTATATTTCCTCTTTTGCAGTTCTGGTGAAACTACTACTTCATATATCCTTCCTCTGCTAGCCGTATACATCTAGGCATATGAATCACAGTAACCAAACTCAATCATCTTGGATATTCATAGTAGACACAGAGATGCTCCACCCAGATTTCCCTTCAAGGAAGGACTTGCTTCCCAGCTATGGAAAGTGATGTAACCAACCTCAGTTATCAGAAACTTCAAGGTCTACCTTTACTGTAGAGAGTCCCCATGCCCAAGGTCCTGCCTTTCCCTGGGCAGCTCTGATACGGAGCAAGTTGGGATTAGAAAGACCTGGCCATTTCTGCTCAACTCAGATTGTAATGGGAACTATATACTTATTCCAAATCTTCCCCTGGGTTGGCTTAGGCTTTTTTGGATCTGCATTGCAGAAAAATTCTTTCTCTGTCCAAAGTGACTTGCACCCTCTTCCCTTAGCAGGTATTGATCCCTAATAAAAAGCTGTGAAGGGCTTCCTAGGTGGCAAAGTGGTAAAAAATCTGCCTGCCAATGCAGGAGACACAGGAGACTAGACATGGGTTCAATTCCTGGGTTGAGAAGATCCCCTGAAGAAGGAAATGGCAACCCACTACAGTATTCTTTGCCTGGAAAATCCCATGATCAGAGGAGCCTGGCATGCTACAATCCATGGTGTCACAAAGAGTTGGACATGACTGAGCATGCACGCATGTATGTGTGCATGTAAAAAATACCCATGACTCAAATCTATCTCTGTATTTGTTCCTGGAGAACTCAACCTATGACAGTTAATGTAGCAGAGAAATAGAGAACCCTGCATCAGCAATTCTATGCCCTCATTATAAATAAAATTTATTTATAATACCAACAGGCTTTTGGTCAGAGCCAGTCCAAGGGCACCACCTAATAGGAAGATGGGTAAGAAATGCTATACTGAAGATGAAATGTTTGGAGAGCATTTCTCTGCCAGCAAGTCCTTCCAAAGGTACAGCTTCTGTCCTGTTAGCTATCATACATCTTCCCGATATATTCCTATTTTATTAAGTTAGTCAGTGTTAAGTTCTTTCGGTTGCAAGCAAACAACTCTTTCCTATAGGAAGACTTAGTATAAACTCCCTTTCCAATAAAGCTGGATAATAAAGGAATATAAGATATTAAACATTAATAGGATTGGAGAAGGTGTTATTTTTATCTTTATAGAATGAGGGAAATATTAGTTTTATTGGCTGAGATGCTGTGCCTTATTGAAGCAAAACTTGAAAACTAAAACAAACAAAAAACTGGCATTGGTTGAATATAGGGGAGTGACAAAGATGGTTGATGGAATGAGGTCTTGGAACAGGTGAAAAAGGTTAGCAATTACATAATAAACAACAAAGAAAAGAAGAATATATTTTCCTCCGAGAATCTGGTGAAGAAGAAAGACCATAAAGAACATAAACATTGGTGAACAATGAGGCATTGAGGAGACTTTTTAAGAACATGAGTAAACCATTTTAGGTCAATGATTTCAACTCATATATGTCTTTAAAAGTTTGAGGAACCCCAAAAGCACCTAGTTTCTATGAGTAATCTGTCATAGTAATTTTATAAGTTGACCGATATAAACACTTTAAAAAATGTTACTGTTATAGTACTCCTTTTAAATTGGACATGGTTTGGTGTTCGTGATGGAAAGCAATGGTTCTGGACCCAGAATATCTGAGTTGAATTTGGCATCACAGTTTCCTAGTGTGACATTGACTGAGTTAATTTTTAAGTTAATTGAAGAATTTTAGTAAATTCTTCACCCATAAAATGGAAATGGTAATACTATTCAACCTTAGTATTATTATGAGGATGAAAGGAAATACTGAAGAGGATTAAAAAAGGAAAAACTGCCTTTTTCCTCATCAGCAAAATGAGAATAGTGATAGTACAGTATCTAACTTGTAAGATGACTATAGGATTAAATCACAAGAGCTGAAACACATAAAACACATATAAAGAGCAGGGACTGGCACTTAATAGTGCTTAACAAAAGTAAGCTATTATTATCATCATTATATCTTTTAATATGACAATTTCCAACTAATGAAAACTTTTCTGTAAAAATAAACACTTTTATTTTTTACCAATGTCTTCCTATCAAGGAAGCTAGAAGGTAACACAAGGGATATTTCAAGGAAGATATCTTTATACTCCTAGAATTCTGATTTTAGGGTCTTCAGTCTTCATTTTTTTCAGGATTTGTCTTTTTATATTTTAAATACCGAAGAATCAGTATACATAAAGAGTCTCACCACATCTAGGTGGTAGTTTTACTTTCTCTGCGCTGAAATTTTTCTAGCTTCTATTTTGCTGTTTGATTATTTGCATATTATATATTTTATGTTACTACTCTGCTTCTACAAGTCAGTTATGAAACTTGCTAACATTCTGCACAATCAATTTTCTAAATAATTGGCCTTTACAACAGTTTTGCATTTTATAGTTTTATGCCACATTAACTTTATAAGATGTCATTTTACATTTATTAAAAAGAGATGTTTCTCTTTGTCAACAGCCTTAAAAACATCTCTTTGGGACATGGGTTTTCTCTTGAGAGCTGCTGACATACCCAAGTGACTGTCATAAGACAATGACATTAATAAATTTTATTTTTTTGTACTGTCATCCCTTCAGCAAGACATAACCTCTGCATAAGTGACATTCATGAGACTATCAACCTCCTTCTGAACATGGAATTTATTATTCTTATATTCAGTACAGATCCACAGCACTGATGTGGTACATAGTACATAATAGCTGTTTAATAAAAAAATTATTAGAAGAATCATGAAGAGATAGATCCCATTACTATGACTCAACTGGCAGTTTTGCAAGACAAACTTATTTACCAAAATGGTCTGAAATTGCCTTCTCTTATTTATTATAAGAGAAATTGCTTTCTCTTATTTATATGTTATAAATTCTACAATTAAGGAAACCGATAGGATTTAAATAGTCTACAACGTTGCTTTATAATTTTACTCTCTAAATTTATTTTTTTTAATTAATTAAGTTGAGTTTTCTACTTACAAAATCAATATATGGACTTCTGCTCCCTGCTAAATTTTAAAATCTATTGATAGACAATTTTCCCCATAATAACAATTAGAAAAATGGATAAACTGTAAATGTTATACTTTTTTAATCACTGAAGAGCTTTGTACATGTAAAAGGTCTAGAAGAATTAATCTAAACAGGAAAAAAAATCCATTTCACTTTGTGGAATTTAAGGAGTATTTTACTCACTGGGAATATTTGCAGAGTCTGAGCATAGTTTAATGATCAGATCTTTCATACGTAGAATACTGGTGAGGAAGCTAATATTTGATAACCATTCAGACTCATGTGGAAAACTAGAATCTAGAGGAGCTACAAATGATAAGTCTATTTTCCCAAAGAGAGAAGCGGGATTTTTGCAGAATGCTAAGGAAGCATAGGAATGAACAGTACTCTAAGCCAAAATTCTGCTAAAAGTTTGGGTCTTCAATAAAACACAGGAAAGTTCTTGCCTTTGAGAGATTTGTAACCAGAGGTAAACTGAGTCTGATTAGGGCTACAAACCAATCTTGACCTGGCTTGCTTGCTGAATAAACCAAGGTGGCTCATGATTCTGCCTACTAGAGGAAAGAAATACCATCTGGGGAAAAGTAACACCATCTTTAGTCCTTATGGTCCTTTACAGAAGGGTTATACATCAATAAAAATAGTTTGAAATATAAAGGAGAAAAATAGAACTCAAAATCAATAGAGGAAATAGCCAATAAAAACAGATTAGTATTTTACTCATTAGAAATGCTTTAAAATAAATACACATATTTTTTTAAATGAGGAAAATATGAATCAATAGTTAACTCTAACAAAGAGATGCAATGTTTAAAATAAATCAAATGGATATTCTAAAACAAAAATATATAATATCATAAATTAAGAACTCATTATTTGGAACAGCAGAAAAGACAATTAGTGAATATGTAGAAAGATCAATAGGAGTTATTTAAACCAAAGTAGAGAGAGAAAAATGAAGAAATCTGAACAAATTACAACAGAATCATGGGAAACTAAAATATGCTAACAAACATATAACTGGAATCTCTGAAGGAAAGGAGAAAGGAGAAGCAATATTGAAAAGCTACTGATAAGTTTACAAAACTGATGGAAGATAAAACTTAGAGATTCAAGAAGACATATTGACATAATAATTGAATTTCTGAAGACTAAAGACAAAGACAGATTTTTAAAGGTACAATAGAAAAAGGCACATTGTCTTCTACTGTCAGAAAACTTTCAAAGAGTAACTATGAAAAACAGAAGATACTGGAATAGCATCTTTAAAGTGCTGAAAGAAAAACAAAAACTGAAATTCTATGATTCAAAAATATGATTAAAAGTGAAGGTGAAATGGCAGCATTGGAAGTATAGTGGTGAGTATAGCTGCCTTCTAAAAAGTGAAGATGAAATAAAAATGTTTTCAGATGAGCTTCAGAGAGTGTATTGACATTGGGCTCACACTATAAGACATTCTAAAGCAAGTTTTTCACATTGAAGGAAAATCACATAAAAACATGAAATTCCAGAAAAAAATGAAAACATGAGAAGGGATGCATATTGGATAACTATAAAATATTACAGTTGTTAAACAATAAAAACAATGTACTTTGGGTGTTATAACTATGTGTAAATAAAATTAATTGAAATAAGAGAATGGAATAAATGGATTAAATTGTTGTAAGGGTCTTGCAAGAATTTGTAGAGAGCTAATTTAGGGTAGGCTACAATAAGTTAAGAACATACAATCAAAGTATCACTACAAATAATACAAATGTATAAGTAAACTTGAATAAAGGGAAAAAAACAGAATGCTAATGTTTTTTGACTAATTCTAAAAATAGAAAAGGAAGAACAAGGAAACAAGCCACAATTTGAACAGTTAGAAAGCAAATATTAAAATAGCAGACTTAAACTGATCTCAGTAATTACACTAAATGTAAGCTGTGTAATGACCCAGTGGAAATGCAAAGTTATCACACTAAGAAAAATAAATATATGCATTCAAGAGTCAAGTATGTGTTTAGGAGAGATACACTTGATTAAATGTAAAATAATAACAATGATAGTAATACATAGCAAACAAACACTAACCAAACAAAAGCTGATATGACTGTATTAAGTATAAGAGAAAACAGACATTGATGAATGTATTAAAGAAAGAAATAGGAATCTTTTATAAAGAAAAAGGAAACAATCAACAGGAAGTCATAATGAGCCCAGATATATATATGCCTAAATAGTTCAAGAGACATATAAAAAACAGAATTAATTGGAAAGGCAGACAAAATATCAATTATTGCTATAGAGTCTAAAATATGCTTTTTAAAGAGCAAACCGAAAGTCATATGGGACAGAGAATATTTATTTAGAAACCCTCTTAACTAATTTGAACTAATTGACATTATGCCCCAAAACTACAACCAAAAAACTGAAGAATACACAGTATTTTCAAATGTTTTTGGAATATTTACCAAAACAGGCATTATACTAAGCACAAAAGCAAATCCACATAAATTTCAGAAGATTGAATTCATACAGTGACCACAATGGAATTAATCAATAAATAACAATATAACTAGAAAATTCCAAAATCTCAGAAATTGAAACTGCAATTAAAAATCTTCCCCCAACCAAGCAAAGTAGCATACCAAAGCAGGAAAGGGAAACTTCTGGCCTAAATTATTTCATTAGTGTATTCCTATAAGCATTTTCAAGAAAAATAATGTCTTGCAGAAATCTTTCAGATAGTGGTGAACAGGAACACTTTAACATATTATGAAAACAGTCTGACTCTATACCAAAAACAGAAAAGGATAAGTAAAAAAATAAAACAAAATAAAATTATAAGCCTATGTTACTCATAAATTATAAGTAAAATCCTAAACAAAATATTAGCAGATCAAATTTAGAGATGTAATAAAAAAATCACGGCCAAGTGGGATTTATTCTGGGATCCTAATGTGGATTTATCTTTCAAAAAAATTAATCAAGATAGTTAATACATTATCAGAACAAGGGAGAAAAAGCACATGATAACATACACAATAAAGTGATAAAATTTGAGACTCTTTCAAGATAAAATTCTCAGAAATGAGGACTGCAAGAGTTTCTTCTCAAAGTCTGGGATTATTCTAATGGTTAAGTGTGTTGGCCCAAGCCAGGCTGAGTTTGAATTATGGCTTATCCACTTACTAAGTATGCCTTGTGCAAATTACCTAATCTTTTTCTCAGTTCCCTCATTCAAACAATGACAACAGGATTACTTTTGTCATCAGAATTAAATTAACTTAAGCAAAATATTTATAAGAATACTTGCACATGTGTGCTTAGTCACTCAGTCAGGTCTGACTCTTTGCAACCCCATGGACTATAGTCTGCCAGGCTCCTCTGTCTAAGGGATTCTTCAGGCAAGAATACTGGAGTAGGTGGCCATTCCCTTCTCCAGGGAATCTTCCTGACCCAGGGATTGAACTTGGGTCTCCTGCCTTGCACATAGATTCTTTACTATCTGAGCCACCAGGGAAGCCCTCAAGAGTGCTTAGTCCATGATAAGTGCACTGCAGATAATAGCTATTACAATCAGTGATGCTATTTCTATACTGTCAGAACTTAGAATGTTGCCTACAACATGGTGGATGTTAAATGAATGTTTTCTGAATGAATGAATAAATAAGTGAGCCTATATACTAAGAGTACAGCATATTGGTAGGTGCAGAGAAGAATATAAGCCTCTATCTCTACCCATTTTTATCACTCCTTATGACTGCTGTAGACAATATGATTTGAGGGCATCTGAAAAAACAAACCATCTCTGCCCAGGTGGATTTCAATCTGGAGAGTTGTGAGAAGACAGAGAGATGCTTGGCACCTTCTGGCACAGGAGTGAGATGATCAGAAGGACTGAAAAATAAAAGTCTTGAAGAATGTGTTTGAAAAGGGAAAAAGAAAGAGAGGAAGAGAGATTAGAAGCCAGGAAATTGGGGTTAATTTTTTCTGTGTGGATTTTTGGATGATACCACTCTATTGGCAGAAAGAGAAGAGAAACTAAAGAGCCTCTTGATGAGGGTAAAGAAGAGTGAAAGAGCCGGCTTAAGTCCAAATATTAAAAACAAAAAAACAAAAAAACACCTAAGATCATGGCATCCGGCCCCATTACTGCATGGCAAATGGAAGGGGAAAAGGTGGAAGTAGTGACAGATTTCCTCTTCTTGGGCTCCAAAATCACTGTAAACTGTGACTGTAGCCATGAAATCAGAAGATGATTGCTTCTTGGCAGGAAAGCGATGACAAACCTAGACATCGTGTTGAATAGCAGAGATTACTCTGCCGACAAACGTCCAGATAGTCAAGGCTGTGGTCTTCCCAGTGATCACGTATGGTTGTGAGAGCAGACTGTAAAGAAGGCAGAATGCTAAAACATTGATCCCTTCAAACTGTGATGCTGGAGAAGACTCCTGAAAGTCTCTTGGACAGCAAGGAGATCAAACCAGTCAATGTTAAGGGAGATCAACCTTGAATATTTACTGGAAGGAATGATGATGAAGCTGAGGCTCCAGTATTTTGGTCATCTGATGTGAACAGATGACTCATTGGAAAAGTCCCTGATGCTGGGAAAGATTGAGGGCAGAAGAAGAGGCTGTCAGAGGATGAGATAGCTGGACGGCATCACTGATGCAATGAACATGAACTTGGGCAAACTCCAGGGGGTGGTGAGGGACAGGGAGGCCTGGCGTGCCGCAGCCCATGAGGTCACAAAGAGTTAGGCACCACTGGGTGACTGAACAACTCTCTATGTGGCACTGTGCAGCCATTTAATACTATCGTTTGCTCCATCATATTGAAATTATTTATACTCTATTTGTTCCCAGTAGATGGTGAGCTCCTTATGGAAAAATTCGTGTCCAATCCATCTTTTGTGTTCTGTGCTTCACATAGGAATGCCACATAGCTGCCTTTGGTAAATGTTTTCTGAAAGATGCTAAACTTTGAGCCTCTATTCTTCATTCCTGAGGAATGCCTTCTTGCTCACCTTTAGAAATTATATTAAATGAGAGAGTATACATTGAAGACCCTTAAACATCCCATGGGCTACAGAAATGCGTGTTGCTGCTAGTAGGTTTATAAGAAATAGTGAACAATGAATACATACATAAAACACTTCAGAGTTTACAAAGTGTTTTTCATATCCATTGCCTAATCTAATCTGTCTGACATACAGACTTATAGGAAGGTATCTTTATGATAATTTCTCAGAAGATACAGTTTGAATCTATATTTTAGCCATAAAAATATGCTTTATATTCATTTAGGGATAAATGTTCTCAAATGAATTTTACAGTAATTCTTACATAATAAAGTAACGCTTTTCCTTTATAAAGTTTGAATGTTTGCATACTGAAAACCTTCATTTACCTTGGTCTGAATGTAATATATGTATATACATGTGTGTGTGTGTGTGTGTGTGTTTCAGCTTGAGAGGCCCTTCAGATGTAGTATGCTTCTGGTTTAATAATTTTGAAATAGATACTTTTGTTTTTAAGAGCTTAAAATAAAGGTTGAGACTGAGTGTGAATTTAGGAGTTTAGACACACTTATATCCCATTTCTCATTTCTTTTATGATCCTGTGAAGGATCAGATAAGGATCAGTATCCTTACCTATGAAAGCGAGAGAAAAATTGCATACAGCTCCTAGAGTTATTTTGAAAATTAATTAAATAATGCTTAAAAGGTGTTTGGCTTTGAACTTGGCAAATAAAAGGTGTCCAGCAAGTAATAGCTTTTTTCTATTTTGCATCATTAATATGAAAGTATTAGATAAATTAATAGCTATTATTAAAATATTTTTTACTTAATAAGAGTAAATTAGGAAGCACTTTTGTTGTCTGGGTCTTTTGTTAGAGAAATCACTGACAAAGCTTTGGTATGATTTTCTGGCCAGTGAACAATTCACAAATGAGTCCAGCTTAGGTTCCAGTAAATTTCAGGATCTTGATCCAGTCTGTGATCCCAGCTTGTATTTATTTCCCACATCTGCTATAACAAACACCACAAAAATTTAGTGGCATAAAACAACAAAATGTTTTATCATATAGTTCTGGAAATTAGAAGTCTGAAATGGGTCTCCCTGGACTAAAATTGAGGTTTCCCACAACTGTGTTCCTTTCTGGAGGCCTTGCAGGAAATTCATTCTCTTGCCTTTTCACCTCCTAGAGAGTGCCCACATTCCTTGACTTGTGGCCCCTTCCATCTTCAAAGACAACAATGTTGCATTTCTGTGTGCCTTTCTTTCAGTTACCTCTCCCACTTACTTTCTTTTCAGTCTCCCTTTTCTACTTTTAAGCACCCTTGTAATTACATTGGCCATGTCTAGATAATTGATAATATTCTTCCTATTTAGCATCAGTTTATTAGTAACCTAATTCCACCTGCATTTAATTTCCTTTGACTAAGTAATCTAATGCATTCACAGTTTCCAAGGTTTAGGAAATGGACGTCTCTGGAGGGGGCGAGGAGGGCATTATCCTCCCTATGACATAGCTCCAAATAATAGTAGGTTAGAGGATAAGGATCTGCTCCAAATCTGAATTTAGGAAAGAGTCAGGATTTGATTTTGATTTTGAGGTCTGAACTGAGTTTTGAAACTTTAATGGCTCCTGTTTTTACATGGCCCTGTGTGCTATCAGCTTGGAATTTCAGACACACCTAGCCCACAAAATTATCTTTGTTTCTGGTACTGTCATGTGAGACCAGGAAATCCAGCCCAGCTTGAGATGACAGCAGGGATTGATGGCAGTTTCAAGTCTATGTCTTTTTTTTTCTTCTTCTTATCTCCTGTGTTTTTCTTCTTTTCTGAAAACCACCTAAGAACATCCAGTGTTTATAGCATCCTTCAAATTTCCACATCAAATTTCCTAGAAAGTGAGGAGAGCTCAGTAGTGAAATAAAAATATCAGAGAGTTTAGTGGCTGTGAGCTGACCCTAGGGCTTCTCAGGTGGTGCTAGTGGTAATGAAACTGTCTGCCAATGCAGGAGATGCAAGAGACATGGGTTTGATCCCTGGGTTAGGTAGATCCCCTGGAGGAGGCCATGGCAACCCACTCCAATATTCTTGCCTGAAGAATCCCATGGACAGAGGAGCCTGGCATGTTGCAGAGTCGGACACGACTGAAGCGATTTATCACGCATGCACATGCATACTCCCCTGACAGTGGTAGAAGCTGTGGGCTGGGCTTGTGCAAGACACAACCATCCCTGGGTTGTCCCACCCAGACATGAGAGTATGAATAATCATATATCAGGGGTCTCCTCTGTGCCAAGTGCTTTACAGGTAGCATATCTAAGGGTCATCACCATCATTCAGAAGCAAATAAAACTGAATTTTAAAGAGAATTAATAACTTGTCAAAGAATATTCACCTTAAAGTTAGGAGGGTCTGGAGTCAAATCACAGTCTCTGATTTGAAAAGCAGAGATTTTCCAGCTCCTCCAAGCCTCTTTCCTGCACATGCCTATGCTCATCACACCAGCCTGCCTTTCTAACTAGAATGTGAACTCTCGATGATCTGAATCACATCTTTTTCATATGGTTCCAGCACCCAGACTTGTGCCTGATGTGTAGTCAGTGTTCAGCAATGTTTGCTTATTTTATGAAGGTATGATTTAGTTAGGACACTGTACGGGCGTCTTAACTATAGCAGGCTACAGAAAACCCCATAACCAGATGAGGCCATAGAAAGGCAAAATTGACTTAGGAATTTGTGGAAATTTGGCCAGGGATTTCTTCTGTCCCTCCAGGAGTCATTTACATGGTATTTGACTTGGCTTTCTGAGATGTATTAATCAATCCTCCAAACTCTGTTCAGGGCTCCATGCCACTCAGCTGCAATCAACTAGTATTTATCTACTGAGATACTTAGGAGGGCAAGATGGGAAATGTAGCCGTTCAATAGAGTGCTTTAATTTAACCCCTCCCACTCAATTCCATCTAAAGCCATCTCAAGTTGTGGAGATGCGCCATCTGTCCTAAAGGAGATAACACTTAATGCTAACTAACACAACACACATTTGTGGAGCTACTTATACCTGCTAAGTGCCAAATCCTATGCTTGCACTAGGAATGGTTGAATATTAAAGACCTAACAGGACTTCCCTGGTGGTCCAGTGGTTAGAGATCCACCTGCCAATGCAGGGGACATAGGTTTGATTCCTGGTCCGGGAAGATTCCACATGCCACAGGGCAGGTAAGCCTGTTCCACACAATAATTGAGACGGCTCTCTAGAGCCCATAAGCTGCAGCTACTGAAGCCCTCATGCATGGAGCCCATGCTCTGCAACAAGAAAATCTGCTGCAATGAGAAGCCCACACACACCACCATGAGCAGCCCCCACTCGGTGTAGTAGAGAAAGCTCGTGGGCAGCAACAAAGACCCAGCCCAGTGCTCCACACACAGAGGCTAAAACCTCTAGAATTGTTCAGTTTGCTAAGACTTTTCCTTTTTTGGATGACTTTTGAATATCCTGGAATATTTTTAATCATTTGAGGCTAAAAGAGTGTGTTGACAAATTATCCCCAACATAGCCAAACCAGGAAAACAAATGAATCATATAAACACTCGAAAAATTCAGAATCCATCATCATGCCTAAGAAATGTGACAAATATGCTAGCTATTCAAATATTTTTTTTTCCTTTTTTTTAAAAGCAGTTTTGGATTCACAGCAAAATTGAGGGAGTGGTACAGAGATTTCCCATACGACCCCTTCCACCATACATGTAGTCTCTCTCATTGTCAACATCTCCCCCTACAGTGGTACATTTGTTACAACTGATTAGCCTACTGTTGACACATCATAATCACCTAAAGTCCATAGATCACATGAGGATTTGTTCTCAGTGTTGCATATTCCATGGGTTTAGACAAAAGTGTAATAGCATATATCCATCATTATATTATCATGCACAGTATTTTCACTGCCCTAAAAATCCTCTCTGCTACATCTTCATCATCTCCTTGTCAACCACTGATTTTCTTTTTTAAGATCTTCACAATTTTGCCTTTTCATTTGGTTAGAACCATACAGTATGTTACCTTCTCAGACTGACTTCTTTCACTTAATAAAATGCATTTAAGGGTTTTCCATGTTTTTTCATGGATTAATTGGTCATTTCTTTCTAGTACTGAATAATATTTCATTGCTATATGTTCACTCATCTATAACATCTTGGTTGCTTCCAAGATTTGGCAATTGTGAATAAAGCTGTTATAAACATGACAGTGCAGGTTTTCCTGTGGACATGAGTTTTCAACTCATTTAGTTAAATATCAAGAAGTGCCATTGCTTGATCATATGGTAACTGCATGTTTAGTTTTGTAAGAAACTGACAAACTCTATTCCAAAGTGGCTGTGCCATTTTGCATCCCACCAGTAGTGAATGAAATTTCTTGCTACTCCATATGCTTATCAGCATTTGGTGCTGTCAGTGTTCTGAATTTTGGCAATTCTAATAGGTGTACGGGGCTTCACTTGTGGCTCAGTGATAAAGAACCTGCCTGCCAAAGCAGGAGACTTGACTTTGATCCTTGGGTCAAGAAGATCCCCTTGACCTTCTGGGTAGGAAACGGCAAACCACTCCAGTATTCTTGTCTGGGAAGTCCCAAGGACAGAGGAGCCTGGTGGTCTACAGAACATGGGGTCACAAAAGAATTGGATGTAACCGAGGACTTCCAGATGTTCAAGCTGGTTTTAGAAAAGGCAGAGGAACAAAAGATCACATTGCCAACACCTGTTGGATCATAGAAAAAGCAAGAGAATTCCAAAAAAATGTACATCTGCTTCACTGAAAACACTAAAGCCTTTGACTGTGTGGATCACAACAAATTGTGAAAAACTCTTAAAGAGATAGGAATACCAGACCACCTGACCTGCCTCCTGAGAAATCTGTATGCAGGTCAAGAAGCAATAGTTAGAACTGGACATGGAACAACAGACTGGTTCCAAATTGGGAGAGGAGTACATCAAAACTGTATATTGTCACCCTGCTTATTTAACTTATATGTAGAGCAGAGAACATCATGTGAAATGCCAGGTTGGATGAAGCACAATCTGGAATCAAGATTGCCAGGAGAAATATCAATAACCTCAAATATGCAGATGACACCACCCTTATGGCAGAAAGTGAAGAAGAACTAAGGAGCCTCTTGATGAAAGTGAAAGAGGAGAGTGAAAAAGCTGGCTTAAAACTCAATATTCAGAAAATGAAGATCATGGCATCTGATTCTATCACTTCACGGCAAATAGACAGGGAAATAATGGAAACAGTGAGACTTCATTTTCTTGGGCTCCAAAATCACTGCAGATGGTGACTGTGGCCATGAAATTAAAAGACAGTTGCCCCTTGGAAGAAAAACTATGACCAACCTAGACAGCATGTCAAAATGCTGAGACATTACTTTGCCGACAAAGGTCTGTCTAGTCAAAGCCATGGCTTTTCCAGTAGTCATGTATGGATGTGAGAGTTGGATCAGAACAAAATCTGAGCACCAAAATATTGACGCTTTTAACTGTGGTGTTGGAGAAGACTCTTGTGAGTCCCTTGGACTGCAAGGAGATCCAACCAGTCCATCCCAAAGGAAATCAGTCCTGAATATTCATTGGAAGGACTGATGCTGAAGCTGAAGCTCCAGTGCTTTGGCCATGGATGAGAAGAACTGACTCATTGGAAAAGACCCGAATGCTGGGAAAGATTGAAGGCGGGAGAAGGGGATGACAGAGGATGAGATGGCTGGATGGCATCACCAATTCGATGGTCATGAGTTTGAGCAAGTTCTGGAATTTAGGGATGGACAGGGAAGCCTGGCATACTGCAGTCCATGAGATCGCAAAGAGTCAGACACGACTGAGTGACTGAACTGATAGCAAACAAACAATAGGTGTATAGTGGTAGTCCACTCTTTTAGTTTGCATTTCACTGATGACATATGATGTGGAGAATTTTTGCATGTGCTTATTTGCCATCTACATCAAATTTTGGGGTGGAGAGTTGTTCATATCTCTATACCCTTTATTATCCTTTTAGTGTCCCTGTAATCTATAGTAATGTTACCTCTTTCATTTTTAAAATTAGCGATTTATGTTCTCTCTCTTTTTTTAGTAAACCTTATTAGAGGCTTATTGATCGGAGATATAGCTTTTGGATTGGTGATTTTCTCTACTGATTTTCTGTTTTCCATTTCATTGATAGCTGCTCTAAATCTTCCTATTTTTCTTCTGCTTACCTTGGATTTAATTTGTTGTATTTTTTCTAGTTTCCTGAGGTGGAAACTTTATTTAGATCTTTCTTCTTTTCTGATATATGCATGCAATGCTATAAATTTCCCTTCAAGGACTGTTTTTGCTGCATCCCACAAATTTTGATAAGTTGTGTTTCATTTGATTAAAAAATACTTTAAAGTTTCTCTTGAGATTTTGTCAATTCATGTAGTTAGTCAGAAGTCTATTATTTAATCTCCGTGTATTGGGAGATTTTACATTTATCTTTCTGTTATTTATTTGCAGTTGATTTCACTATGGTCTATGCACAGTTACTGTATTATTTATATTATTTTAGATTTACTAAGAAGTGTTTTATGGCTCAGAATGTGGTTTGTCTTGGTAAATGATTCATATGAACTGAGAACAATGTGGTATTGTGTGAAATAGTTTATGGGTGTCAATTATATCTAGTAGATTGATAGTGTTTTGAGGTCAACTGTGCCTTTACTGATTTTCTGCCTACTGGGTATGTCCCTTTGTGATAGAAGGATGCTGAACTCTACAATTATGACGGTGGATTCATCTATCTTTCCTTGCAGTTTTATCAGCTCTTGCCTCACATAGTTTGACTCCCTTTTGTTCCTCATACACATGTTAAGAATTGTTATATTTTGTCTGAGAATTGACACTCAAAATCCATGTACAGGAACACTAGTAAAAATAATAACTGTTGGAATTTGAAAAACTGTATAGCTAGATTTCTCTGCATTTTATAACTTTGAATAAACTGTGTTTTCATTTTCATTTAGTTGAAAATATTTTTAAAATATTTGCATCCTGCATCATGTCAATCTTTGTAACCTTAAACGTGGGGCTTAAGATTTCTCCTTAGAGAGGTAAGTCCTTGAAGAGCATTTGCTTGTAACATAGAACACAATAATCACAATTAAAAGTCTGATCCAAGATGTAGCTTCCTTCATTAATACATTGTTTCAATTTAGGAAGAAGTGTCTTTGCAAGTCTTCATTTGCATACATGTTCTTCACTGTTAGGTTAACACTATGGAAAGCATGCAGTTCTAGAAGCCATTAAATTAGCTATCTCTTGCACTAAAGAAAGTCTCTTCAATAGATTTTCAATTTTTAATTCAGAACTTACTCTTCAATTGTGAGATAAGTTGCCCTTGATTGCTTCAAAGCATCCACATATTGAAAAAATTGTGTACCTACTGGCATAAAACACTTTACCGATATTATTTCTCTATCTGCCAATGGACTGTCAGATAATTCTTGTGAAAGGAATATTTGTTATAGCTGAACAAGGTGTGCTAAAACTCCAAGACTTCCTCTCTAAAGATGCTCTTTGCCAGTGTCTCCTAAGTTTCGGTCACCAGAACATACCACAACAAAAAAATCAATTTTTCTGTTCCTGACAGGCAATTAAGAAATGCATCAATTCCTAGACATAGGATCTGAGACAAGAAATTTTAAAGCAAAGTCAGGAGACAGTGCCAAGATCCGGCAAGGATTCATGAGACATTTTATTCACTTATTCATGTATTCAGTGAACTAGTTTTGAGCATAAACAATTTATTAGGTGTTCAACAAAAGAGAGAGATTCACAGTGTGTCTTCAATGCTGCCACTTATTTTAGCTCCCTCAATTTTCACAGCAACCCAGTGAGGCAGATATTTCCCTTCATTCTATTTTGCAGGTGAAGAAGTTGAGCTACCTTGTAACTGAGAATGCAAATATGATGCACCTATAGTAGAAAATTAATTTCTGATTTTCCTCAGAATCATTGCAACAAAGCTCCTATGTTCAGGGCATTGTCCCAGGCTCTCTCCTCCTCTTGCTTTGGCCAAGATTCTCTTTTCTCCAGCTTAAGTCCTTTGAATTTTGATTGACTTTTCTAATTTTGCTGAGTTTTGATTGAGCTTTTTCCTAGCATGCTGCCTCTATTATGATCCTCTCAATTCGAAATAATACATCCAGTGCGAAAATGACACTCCGTCCTCTGATTGTGTTTAAGGTCAGAGAAATTGCACCTGGCCCAGCTCCTAGTTTTCTAAAAGGTGATATTGGGCATAGATATATAATCACAGAGTAGGGAATCTACAGATGTTAGTTTTCTTTCTTACTTGCTCAAAATTATGCAACAATATGGCAGAACAGTTTTAGGGACCTGTTTCTGTGTGAATCTAGATTGTATGTCTATTTAGCAATACCATGCTTCGTTTCTTATATAATAAGGAATAAAAAGATGTGCAGGATATAGTTCCTATCTCTAAAAGAAGGAGAACTGATTTGATGAGGGAGGTGGGGAGAGTGCCACATGCTTGCCAAAAAATTAAGGCATTAATTGATGCTTTCAACTGTGGTGCTGGAGAAGACTCTTGAGAGTCCTTTGGTCAGCAAGGAGATCAAACTAGTCAATCCTAAAGGAAATCAACCCTGAATATTCAATGGAAGCACTGATGCTGAAGCTGAAGTTCCAATACTTTAGTCTCCTGATGTGAAGAGCCAACTCATTGGAAAAGACCCTATGCTGGGAACGATTGAGGGCAGGGGGAGAAGGGAGCCATATAGATGGTTGGATGGTGTCATCGACTCAATGGACATGAGTTTGAACAAACTCCTGGAGAGAGTGAAGGACAGGGAAGCCTGGCGTGCTGCAGTCCATGGGGTCTCAAAGATTCAGACATGACTAACAACAACAAAATAATGCAATATACACTGAATGCTCAATTAGAATACAGGTTCTTAGAATAATTAGAGTCAGAAGAACCAGATGTCACAGAAAGTTGACCAGATCAGAAAAAAACCTTTCCAGAGTGGCTCAGAGGTTTGAACTGGGCCCTGAAGAATAATGTCCTAGGTTGTGAATGGGAAACTGGATAATTTAGTCAATTCTCTCTACCTCAACCTCCACAGTTTTTACTGAGCTGGCCAAAAAGTTCGTTCAGGTTTTCCATAGCATGGAAAAACCCAAATGAACTTTTTGGCCAACATCATACATTATTTTTAAGTCCTCTTGTCCACACATTATCATTTTGTTCTGTCTGAGATGTAGTCTTTGTTACTGAAACCCAAGTTGTGTGTCCAATGCACAGAAAGGCCAAACAATACCAAAACATCAGAGTCTGGAACAGAGAAAGGTGTATTGAGGACCCCGCAAGGAGATGGCGGCTCATGTCTTAAAAACCCCAAACTCCCCGAAAGCTCTCAGCAAAGCTCTTTTCTGAGTAAAGTGAGGGAGAGGTGTGTGAGTTGTTGACAAACATTTTTGGTGTCACAGTTTTTGTTCTTGAGGTCAGGTCATGGTCAGGACCTTTTTCCTGTAAATCTCCATCCAATGAAATTCTCCATTTTAAAAAGAAAGGGCCATGTCCCCAGGCACAACTTTCCCCCTCTGAGGTCCAGTCCTGGCTAAGAGGAGGCAGGTCTCAGCTGGCAGTTCTCTCAGGGCCAGGCCCCCAGGCCCTGAACTGCCATCCATGGTTGCAAGGAACCAGATGCCCAGGACCTAGCTGGCCCTCAGGCTCCTCAGGCTGCCCAAAATGGTGGAAGGGAGGGTCCAGGTCCCACAGACTGCGACCCATGCAGATGGCCGATGCCATGAGGTTGCAGAGGCGGGGATGAGGGAGAGGTTCATTCATTACTGCCTCAAGGCCTGGGCCCAGCCAGTGGGTGGCCTTGGCGAGGACTCTGGAGCCCTGTAGGACAGAGCCCCCAGCTTCTTCCCTGGGCCCCCAGATCACCTGCTGGCCTGAGACCAGGTGAGTTGGAGGGCCCTGGGGAGAAGGCCGGGATCTACCTCTTACCTCACTCCCTGCCTGACAACCGCGACTCCACCAACCTTTGACTGAATGGTCCGCTAATGGCCGCTCACTGACAGTTGCTCACCTGGGGGGCGGAGCCCACTGTGGTGCCAACCAATGACTGAGCAGGACCACTAACGGTCACTCACTGACAGTTGCTCACCTGGGGGGCGGAGCCCACTGTGGTGCCAACCAATGACTGAGCAGGACCTCTAACGGTCACTCACTGACAGTTGCTTGCTTGGGGAAGGGGCCCTCTGTGGCACCCAATGGCTTAGTGACCATTAGTGGTCTCATGGTAACCGCTACCTGGTAATGGATTTTGGGGAACACTGCACAGCAATGGCTGCATGCCAAGAGCTGCCCACGGCAGCGCTCTACTACAATCTCACAACCCCCCCCCCCCCCCCAGTTATATTGTCTCCAGCAATCATTTCTAAATAGTATGGAAGTGGTGATTATTCCTAGACCATACAAGGAGATTATAACCAAGAGAAACTTGCTGTTCTTGGCTTTTCCCCACCAATTCTGAATACATCATATATGACTATGCTCTTAAAGCTTTCATTGCACTCAATCATCCATAGCTTTGAATTGCTGCAAACGCATCTCTGTCAGAGTCAACCCTGTGGTCTTGGAGTCGGTGTTACCACACACTAATCCCTGTGGGTGTTTTCTGACGTCCCTTTTGGGTTGTACAAGTAATGAATCATCTTTGAAACTACTGGGTTCTACTTTCTTCTCCTCTGAGGCTTCTTGCAGACTTTACTTTCCATTTGCCAAGAACTCCAGTAATTTAGGAAATTCAGCAATGTGCCCATTCAATCCAAGGAAAAGATTTTCCTATTTCCCCATGAAGTCGTGTGTCTCTTCTTTCTCCCTTCTTGTGGCATATACTTCTGAAATCCAGGAAGTATCCCATGTTGGCATTATTTGGAGCTATAAAGTGCCTCAGGTGAGTTAAAACACATTTTCAGTCCTTCATTTCTTCTGTAAAGTTATAGAGAGTTGCACTGGATGCGTGGTTTTGCACAATAGTTAAAAGTCCAAAGCAGAGTTAGCCTTGATTTAAATCCTGTCTGACATATGGGCCTGAGTAAGCTTCTGACCTTTCTAAACTTTTATCTCTCGACTTGTAAAATGGAAAAAAAAAAAAAGCAATTATAAAGATTAAATGAGAAACTTTATGTTGAATGCTTAGCACAGTGCTTTACATTTTCAGTTCAGTTCAGTAGCTCAATCATGTCCAACTCTTTACAACCCCACGGACTTCACCATGCCAGGCTTCCCTGTCCATCACCAACTCCTGGAGTTTACACAAACTCATGTCCTTTGAGTCGGTGATGCCTCCAACCATCTCATCCTCTGTCATCCCTTTCTTCTCCCACCTTCAATCATTCTCAGCACCAGGGTCTTTTCCAAAGAGTCAGTTCTTTGCATCAGGTGGTCAAAGTATTGGAGTTTCAGCTTCAGCATCAATCCTTCCAATGAATAGTCAGGGCTGATTTCCTTAAGAATTGACTGGCTGGTTGGATCTCCTTGTAGTACAAGAGACTCCCAAGAGCCATCTCCAACACCACCATGCAAAAGCATCAGTTCTTCAGCACTCAGCTTTCTTTATAGTCCAACTCTAATGTTTATACATGACTACTGGAAAAACCATGACTTTCACTAGACAGACCTCTCTTTGACTAGATGGACCTTTGTTGGCAAATGAATGTCTCTGCCTTTTAATATGCTGTCTAGGTTGGTCATAACTTTCCTGCCAAGGAGTAAGTGTCTTTTAATTTCATGGTTGCAGTCATCATCTGCAGTGATTTTGGAGCCCAAGAAAGTAAAGTCTCTCACTGTTTTCATTGTCTCCCCATCTACTTGCCATGAAGTGATGAGACTGGATGCCATGATCTTCGTTTTCTGAATGTTGAGTTTAAAGCCAGCTTTTTCACTCTCCTCTTTCACTTTCATCAAGAGGCTCTTTAGTTCTTCTTCACTTTCTTCCTTAAGGGTGGTATCTGCATTTCTGCGGTTATTGATATTTCTCCCAGCAATCTTGATTCCAGCTTGTGCTTCATCCAGCCTGGCATTTTGCATGATGTACTCTGCATATAAGTTAAATAAGCAGGGTGACAATATACAGCCTTGACGAACTCCTTTCCCAATTTGGAACCAGTCTGTAGTTCCATGTCCAGTTCTAACTGTTCCTTCTCGACCTGCATACAGATTTCTCAGGAGGCAGGTCAGGCGGTCTGGTATTCCCAGCTCTTTCAGAATTTTCCAGTTTGTTGTGATCCACACAGTCAAAGGCTTTGGCATAGTCAATAAAGCAGAAGTAGATTTTTTTTTAGAACTCTCTTGCTTTTTCAATGATCCAATGGACGTTAGCAATTTGATCTCTGGTTCCTCTGCCTTTTCTAAAACCAGCTTGAACATCTGGAAGTTCATGGTTCACATACAGTTGAAGCCTGGCTTGGAGAAATTTTTTTTTCTTTTTTTCTTTTTTTATTTTTGGCTTGGAAAATTTTGAGCATTACTTTGCTAGCTTGTGAGATGAGTGCAATTGGACAGTAGGTTGAATATTCTTCGGCAATGCCTTTCTTAGGAATTGGAATGAAAACTGACCTTTTCCAGTTCTATGGCCACTGCTGAGTTTCCACATTCGCTGGCATATTGAGTGCAACACTTTCACAGTATCATCTTTTAGGATTTGAGATAGCTCAACTGGAATCCCATCACCTCCACTAGCTTTGGTCATAGTGATGCTTCATAAGGCCCACTTGACTTTGCATTCCAGGATGTGTGACTCCAGGTGAGGGATCAAACCATCGTTGTTATCTGAGTCATGAAGATAATTTTTTGTACAGTTCTTCTGTGTATTCTTGCCACCTCTTCTTAATATCTTCTGCTTCTTTTAGGCCCATACCTCTTTGGTCCTTTATTGTGCTCATCTTTGCATGAAATGTTCCCTTTGTATCTCTAATTTTCTTGAAGAGATATCTAGTCTTTCCCATTCTATTGTTTTCCTCTATTTCTTTGCATTGATCACTGAGGAAGGTTTTCTAACCTCTCCTTGCTATTCTTTGGAAGTCTGCATTCAAATGGGTATACCTTTCTTTTTCTCCTTTCCCTTTCACTTCTTTTCTTTTCTCAGCTATTTGTAAGGCCTCCTCAGACAACCATTTTACCTTTTTGCATTTCTTTTTCTTGGGGATGATCTTTTTCAGGTCTTGATCACTGCCTTTTGTACAGTATCACGAACCTCCATTCATAGTTCTTCAGGCACTCTGTCTATCAGATCTAATCCCTTGAATCTGCCTGTCACTTCCACTGTATAAACATAAGGGATTTTATTTAGGTCACACCTGAATGGTCTAGTGGTTTTCCCTACTTTCTTCAATTTAAGTCTGAATTTGGCAATAAGGAGTTCATGATCTGAGCCACAGTCAGCTCCCGGTCTTGCTTTTGCTGGTTGTATAGAGCTTCTCCATCTTTGGCTGCAGAGAATATAATCATTCTGATTTTGGTATTGACCATCTGGTGATGTCCATGTGTAGAGTCTTCTCTTGTCTTATTGGAAGATGGTGTTTGCTATGACCAGTGTGTTCTCTTGGCAAAACTCTGTTGGCGTTTGACCTGCTTCATTTTGTACTCCAAGGGCAAATTTGCCTGTTACTTCAGGTATCTCTTGACTTCCTACTTTTGCATTCCAGTCCCCTATAATGAAAAGTACATCTTTTATGGGTGTTAGTTCTAGAAGGTTTTGTAGGTCTTCATAGAACTGTTCAACTTCAGTTTCTTCTGCATTACTGGTCGGGGCATAGACTTGGATCACTGTAATATTGAATGGTTTTCCTTGGAAACAAACAACAATCATTCTGTCATTTTTGAGAGTGCATCTAAGTACTGCATTTCGGATTCCTATTTACTATGATGGCTACTCCATTTCTTGTAAGGGATTCTTGCCCACAATAGTAGATAAAATAGTTATCTGAATTAAAGTCACCCATTCCAGTCCATTTTAATTCACTGATTCCTAAAATGTCAATGTTCACTCTTGCCATTTCCTGTTTGACCATTTTCAATTTGCCTTGACTCAAGGACCTAACATTCCAGGTTCCTATGCAATATTGCTTTTTGCAGCATCAAACTTAACTTCTGTCACCAGTCACATCCACAACTGGGTGTTGTTTTTGATTTGGCTTGATCTCTTTATTCTTTCTGGAGTTATTTCTCCACTGGTCCCCCGTAGCATATTGGGTACCTACTGACCTGGGGAGTTCATCTTTCAGCATCCTATCTTTTTGCCTTTTCATGCTGTTCATGGAGTTCTCAAGGCAAGTATACTGAAGTGGTTTGCCATTCCCTTCTCTAGTGGACCATGTTTTGTCAGAACTCTCCACCATGACCCATACATCTTGGGTGGCCCTACATGGCATGGCTCATAGTTTCACTGAGTTAGATAAGGCTGTGGTCCATATGATCAGTTTGGTTAGTTTTCTGTGACTGTTGTTTTCATTCTGTCTGCCCTCTGATGGAGAAGGATAAGAGGCTTATGGAAGCTTCCTGATGGGAAAGACTGACTGAGGGGGAAATTGGGTCTTGTTCTGATGGGTGGGGCCATGCTCAGATGGGTAGGGCTGTGTTCCCTCCCTGTTGTTTGACCTGAGGCCAAACTATGCTGGAGGTAATGAAGGTAATGGTGACCTCCTTCAAAAGGTCTCATGCAAGCTCTGCTGAACTCAGTGCCCCCGACCCTGCAGCAGGCCACTGTCGACCCACGCTGCCACTGGAGGCTCCTGGACACCACAGCCAAGTCTGGGTCCGTCTCTTGTGGGGTTACTGCTCCTTTTCCCTGGGTCCTGGTGTACACAAGGTTCTGTTTGTGCTCTCCAAGAGTCTGTTTCCCCAGTCCTGTGTAAGTTCTGGCAGCTCTATGGTGGGGTTGATGGCAACCTCCTCCAAGAGGAAGTGCTTTACACATTGAATATACTAAATATTGACTCCTTATTCTGATTCATGTGTTCATCAAGTATTTATTAAGGACTCCCTGCTCTCCTCTATGCCAGTCACTAAATATAAAGGGGTGAATAAGACTATCATAGTCTCTGTTTGTTAGATAGTTATAGTTCCTTTAGTTGGTTAATGACATGGATGACCCAACACCTTCCCCTTCCTCTAAGTCTGATCAGTTTTACCTCCCTCATATTTTTCACACTCTACCTCTCTCTTTGATCTCACTTTTGTTGCCCATATGAGGAGGGCAAGAGGAAGGGAAGGCATTGGTATATTTATTAGGCACTTATTATGGGCCAGGGATCATGAGAAAACTTTTTCAAAAAAATAAATGAGAGGGTGTGGAGAAAAGGGAACCCTCTTACACTGTTGGTGGGAATGCAAACTAGTACAGCCACTATGGAGAACAGTGTGGAGATTTCTTAAAAAACTGGAAATAGAACTGCCATATGACCCAGCAATACCACTTCTGGGCATACACACTGAGGAAACCAGATCTGAAAGAGACACGTGAACCCCAATGTTCATCGCAGCACTGTTTATAATAGCCAGGACATGGAAGCAACCTAGATGCCCATCAGCAGATGAATGGATAAGGAAGCTGTGGTACATATACACCATGGAATATTACTCAGCCATTAAAAAGAATTCATTTGAATCAGTTCTAATGAGATGGATGAAACTGGAGCCCATTATACAGAGTGAAGTAAGCCAGAAAGATAAAGAACATTACAGCATACTAACACATATATATGGAATTTAGAAAGATGGTAACGACAACCCTATATGCAAAACAGAAAAAGAGACACAGATGTACAGAACAGACTTTTGAACTCTGTGGGAGAAGGCGAGGGTGGGATGTTTCGAGAGAACAGCATGTATATTATCTATAGTGAAACAGATCACCAGCCCAAGTTGGATGCATGAGACAAGTGCTCGGGCCTGGTGCACTGGGAAGACCCAGAGGGATCGGGTGGAGAGGGAGGTGGGAGGGGGGATCGGGATGGGGAATACATGTAACTCCATGGCTGATTCATGTCAATGTATGACAAAACCCACTGCAATGTTGTGAAGTAATTAGCCTCCAACTAATAAAAATAAATGAATAGAAAAAAAATAAATGCAACCTGCTGTAACAGAGGGTAGGAATGCAACCAGAGGCATGCTTGCCCACTCAGTGTCAGCTTGTGAATGAACCTCTTCAGAGGGTGAGTGGCAGGCCAGTGTTTCCACAGGAAACCCATCCTGTGGCTCAACTACATAAACTATGACATGTGTGTCACAGTAGCCCTCTAGTTCTCTGAGAAGAAGAAAGTAAGAAGGGAGTATTTTTACATTGCTAAACAGAACTCCAGCCTGATTCAGCAAGAGACCTATAGAGACAAAATCAACAGGAGTAATACTACTTACACATGTGCAGTAATAATGAAGTAATCCTATCTTTATGGAACATAATTGATGTTACTGACAATCCTATGTGATGGACAGATAATGTATTATTATCTCCCTTTTAGAGATGAAAAACTAACCCTGAGAAGCAGAAGAAATTTTGGAAGGGCACAATGATAGTATATGATGGCATGAGAACATTTTCCTGCCAGATTATACTCCCATTGAGGGCGGGGTCTACCATCTTTCAGGGAAAGCCTTTGAAGAGATTAGCCTTAGGATATGGGATTCAGCACATTCCCATTGAAAGTTTCAAATCCTGACTGTGCCACTCACATGCTGACCAATGTTGGAGAGATCACAGAAACTCCCAGGGTCAGATTCCTTATCCACAGAATAGGGATGTTGTTTTAAAGATTTTTTTTTAATGTGCCCCACCCCCTTTTAAAGTCTTTATTGAATTTGTTAAAATATTGCTTCTGTTTTTTTTTTTTTTTTTGGCTGCATGTGAGATCTTAGCTCCAGTACCAGGAATTGAACCTGCACCCCCTGCATTGGAAGACAAAGTCATAACTCCTGGCCCACCAGGGAAGTCCGAATAGGGATTAAAATGACTACCTGGGAGCACTCTTGTGAGGATGAAATGGGACTGTATACAAAAAGGGCTTAGTCCAGGGTGTGTAGAAAGGCCTCATTATACACTTGTCATCATAGTTGCTTTCTTTTCCTCACCTTTCCCTTCCCTTCTTTCTTGTTCTCCTTTCCTTCTTCTCTTCCTTCCCACTACTGAATTGTTGTTTTTGTCACTGTATTACTACTGTTAATGCTATTTAGCAGCCTTGAGAAATAGGTACATGGTTTGGCATTGTAGTTCCAGCTCTACTATTAATACTCCTTAGCCTTCTTGATTTTGCTGAACTAGGAGTCAGAGGATATATATTTCTGGACTGAGTCTAATTGCAATACCATCTTGGAAATGGCAGGGATGCTCTACTAGACTGAGACAAATAGCCCATTTTTTTTCTCATTCATTAATTACTTTTGAATGCAGCCAGACAGCCTCTAATTCATATATCTCTAAATCTGTATTAAATGAACAGGACTCCCATTTAGTCATGATTAACATGAGGAGCTTGCTGTCTGGTTAGTTGATTTAGCTGGGAGTCTTGCCTGTAAGTCACATCCTCCCTCCTATTCAAACAAGCAATAGTGGTCATTTGTTTATCCAAACCACTGTTTCATTTACAGTTATAGGCCAAAGTAAACAGACTCTCCAACATCAAATAGTCTCATGAACTCAGATGGTATTCCTCTCTTGGAGGCATGTAGCAGTAACACCTCACGACCGTGGAATTGGATCATGGGGTTACTATGGCAGCCAGGAAATGTCAGGGAAGGCTGGGTGCTTTCCTAAGCATCTCGTTATCATCTTCTGCCATGGTGGTGGTGGTGTTTTAGTCGCTAAGTGGTGTCCAACTCTTGCAACCCCATGGATTATAGCCCACCAGGCTCTTCTGTCCATGGGATTTCCTGGGCAAGAATACTAGAGTGGGTTGCCACTTCCTTCTCCAGGCAGCTGCCATATCACAGAGGAAAGGATGAGAACCTGGGACGTGGGTGAATCTGTGTTAGTCTTATCTGTCTGATGGATAGTTATATCTTCTTCTTGTGTCTTGGCTTCTTCATCTTTAAAACAGGTTAGTAATACTTGAGTTGTTAGTTGGGAGAATTAGAAATGCTTTATAGTGTCTGACATGATATTTGTCACATTTGTCGCTGTTCAGTTGCTAACTCATGTCCGACTCTTTGCGACCCCTTGGACTGCAGCACACCAGGCTTCCCTGTTCTTCACTACCTCATGGAGTTTGCTTAGATTCATGTCCATTGAGTGGGTAATGCTTTGTAACCATCTTATCCTCTGCTTCCCTCTTCTCCTTTTGTCTCCTTCAGTCTTTACTAACATCAATGTCTTTTCCAATGAGTGGAAAAGACAATCAAGTGGCCAAACCATTGGAGCTTCAGCTTCAGCATCAGTCCAATATTTGTCAAGTGACACTTGCTCAAAAAAAAAAAAAATCCTACCTTCTATTTTATAATTTTTATTGGAATATAGTTGCTTTACAATGTTGTGTTATTTTCTGCTGTACAGCAAAGTGAATCAGCTATACATATAGTTAGCTAAATAAGCTGTTTTTTCTACCAAGCAAATGTGGATAGTTTCAGCACCAAAATATGAGTTGTGGGCTATATCACCCTCCACCAGATTCTAAGGTTCAGCATCAGCTTCACTTCTCAAATCCTGGATGCAGAGTATCTGTTGTCCCCTGTTCTTGAGAGACCACTTTATTGCTGATAGCCTCTGTGGGTTTCCAGGGCTTCCCATCCAAGCAGACAGTCTGGCATTGACCTCTTTGCCTCTAATTACCAAATTAGCCATCCTGCAAAATGTGAACAGACACATTCCTACTCTCTGTTATGCTCATGGTATAATTTGTCACCCAAGCATTACAGCATCTACGGCATACCTTGTGTATTAGGGTTCTCCAGAGAAACAGAACCAAGAAATTAATTAAATACATAAACAAATGTATTTGTTCATTTATTTATTTATAATGAAAAATTGGCTGACAAGATTATCGAAGTTGAGAATTCCAATAATGCATCCTCTGCAAGTGGGAGGCATAGAAAAACCAGTGGTATAATTCAGCCCAGGTTCAAAGGCATGAAAACTGAAGAAGCCAATGGTGAAGTCCCAGTTCAGGGCAGGAGAAAGTGAGCTGAGATATTTCATCTCAAGTGTGAGGCAGAAAATAAAAGATGGTGAATTCCTTCTTCTTCAGCCTTCTGTTTTATTCTGGCCTTCAATAGATGGGATGATTCCCACTCACAGAGGGAAGGGTGTTTTACTGAGTCTACTGTGCTAATCTCATCTGGAAACACCTTCACAGACACCCACAGAAATAATATTTGATCTGGGTATATGACTCAGTCAAAATGACACATGTACTTTACTATCACACCCTGTTCTTTAGCCAGTATTTATAAATACCACTAGAAGAGCTGGGACAATCCATATTGAAGAGGGAGCTGTTCCACTGTTCTCTGAATCACATCTCCCCTTTGCTCCTCCATGATCCTCAGGGCTTGCTGATTAAGCTGTAAAGATCTATCAGCCTCTGTTTCTTTTCTTTTCTGATCTGCCTTCTCAGCCCTTTCAGTCAGAATGTTAAGGTTGGCAGACACATTAATTAAGGGTTGAACCCTCAAGGATGAAGGTAGCTCAAGTCATTATTCCTCATTTTCAATCTCTCAAGACTCTTCAGAGCACACGCAAATCAGTGGATGCTGGCGGACACATCGGAAGAGGCAGAATGCGGGCTCAGTCACTCAGACTCATTGGTCATATCAGAATCTGGGTTCTGACCCAGTAAGGACCTCTTCATATGGACCTTTAAAGTCACAAAGTTTCTGAGAGCAGAAGAGGAACTCCAGGACTCCTGTCTTCTGATCCCTTAATCACGACACATCGTGGTCTTAGAGAATTGCAGCAGCAGTAAGTACTGAGCTATAAAGCTCTTACTGTGTGCTGGATGCAGAGGTAAATACTTCATAAGTTTTATCTCATGAAGTCAGCTCAATGAAGTACACATAATTAAAATCCTCTCTTAAATGATAAGATATCCAAGGAGGGTTAGAAACATGCCTCGAATCACCCATCTGAGATGAAGAAAGATGATAGGCTGGTATCTTGCCAAATTCAAAGAAATCTTTATGCTCTATTGACTGAATATGAAGAATTTAGTATAGTGTTTGACCCACAACATGCTTTTGATAAATTACTACTGTCTCATGTAAGGCTAGTTATATCTGAGAACCCCCTGAAAAAAAGTGGCCTTTTTCTGCTTTTTCCCTCATCATTGTCTCATATATATTACAAATACCTGCCCAGGTGATTTGCTTTTGATGCTCTGTACCTCTGGAATGGACACAAGTACAAATTTAGTGTTGCCTTCAGGTATTAAGTGGTCAATTCTCTAGTGCAGAGCAACCAAGATATATATTTTAATATGTTAATGAGTAAGAAACAAGAGAAAATCTTTGCTCAGATTTGCTAGAGCCAATCCTCATTAAGCTTCATGGAATTCAGAGTTCAGGAGCTATCAATGAGGAAATAAAATTTAAAATAAAATAAAATTTTATAAAAAAGAACAACTGGTTGAATATTTCCATAGCCTGAGAAAGTTAATTTAGTGAACTTCACCAACTGTGATGTAAGTCTTGCTCACCAAGATTGAATAAATATGTTAGTACATTGTATTCCTCAGCACTTTGCTGAGCTTGCACACAAGGTCATACATGAAAATAAGATCAAAAGTGACAACTAGGCAATCTAACTAAAGTTCAATTGGTTGGTTTGCCCTGTCAGCGAGCCTTCTTTCAGAGGAGACACTGAATATTTCCCTAGCTCTGAATGCTACAAGTTTTATTCTTGGCCTTTGCTATATATGCCAAATTTAATTAATGTGAGTAAGTGAATCAGCTTAGAAAGAAAGAGGGTCAACTTGACTGATATTAGATTAGCTGGACCCTACATCTTCCATCTTCCATGAATTATTTATACTGTTTGATCCCAGTTTTGAAAGAGAAAAATCTGAACATCTTTTTTTCTAAACATTTATTAGGATAATCCAATAAGTTAATTCTCAACAAAGCAACTATTTCTGGGTGTTTTCAAATGGCACTTCTCCTTTGTGTTGCAAAGAAACTTCTGTGTAGGATGATCAAATGAAACAAATATGTACTCTGATTTAGACCAGAGTAATCAGAACCATCCCTAGTATAAAACTGAGTCATTGCCTTCGGAGAACTGCACAGTGAGCATAAGCTTTGAAATCATTATAGACTTAGGATTTAATCTTGACTTTGCCCCTAACTCACTGTGTGACCTTGAGAATCCTGTATCAGACTCTTAGTTTCTGTTTTGGTCAGAAAAGAAAACTGGTAATCACCTTGCAACTGGTTTGGGGATTAGATGAGATAATGCCCATGTTGCAGATGCTCAATAAATGTTACTAGTCATTATGACTAGTTTTGCTATGACTATTTTGCTCAACAGGTCCTTGTGTCTACAAAGGGTGATACTGTCTTCTGAACCACGTGCTGGGAAAACTAATGAAGCAGAGCAAGCACACAGTGGAATATTAGTCAGCCTTAAAAAGAATGGAATATGCAATGACATGGATGAACCTAGGGATTATTATACTAAGTAAGTCAGACAAAGAAAGACAGATATTCTGTTATTATTAATATGTGAAATCTAAAATATAATATACATGTACTTATTTACAAAACAGAAATAGACTCGCTGACATAGAAAACAAACTAAATGGTTACCAAATGGAAAGCAGGGGAGGGGTAAATTAGGAGTTTGGGATTAACAGATTCACACTATGTATAAAATAGGGACTTCCTTGGTCATCGAGTGGCTAAGACTCTGCATTCCCAATGCAGGGGCCCCAGGTTGGGAAACTAGATCCCACATGCTGCAACGAAAGATTCTGCATGTCTCAACAAAGATCAAAGATCCTATGTGCCACAACTAAGACCTGGAGCATCCAAATAATTTTTTAAAATTTAATTAAAAATTAAACAACAGGCTTCCCATGTGGCACTGGTGGTAAAGAATCCACCTGCAATGCAGAAGACTTAAGAGACCTGGGTTTGATCCCTAGGTTGAGAAGATCCCCTGGAGGAGGGCATGTCAACCGACTCCAGTATTCTTGCCTGGAGAATCCCATGGATAGAGGAGCCTGGTGGGGTTGCACAGAGTTGGACATGGCTGAAATGACTTAGAATGCATGCAAAATAAACAAGGTCCTATGGTATAGCACAGTGTAGCACATATTCAATATCTTATATTAACTATAATGGGAAAAAATATGAAAAACAATGTATATGTGTGTGTGTGTGTGTGTGTGTGTGTGTGTATAACTGAATCACCTTATTGTACAAAAACATTATAAATCAACTGTACCTAGATTAGGAAAAAAAAAAAAAAAAACCAAATACAACTACCTCAAACTGAGGTAAATGCATCCAAGGAAAATAGGAGATTCTGAAGTTCTGTGATCTCAGAGTTGTGAGATGTCCCTGGGATGGTGATGGTTCAGGGAATATTGAGAAAGATACAGGCAGGTGAATAGGGGAGGGGTGGCAATGAAAGCCAGGGACCTGTTATTGCTTTACAGTGGGAAGCAGCCTTAGAGAGAGATCAAGGTGGCTTTCCAAATACTACCTCTACTGAAATCCAAATCCAGAGGAAGCAAAATCAATTTTTCTTTCAAAGTAGCTTCCTGATTTCCATTAGGTTCCCTGCCTGCTTTTCATTAGATGAACTACCTATATTCCATCAGATGTAATCAAATTTATTTGGAGCCCTGGGCACTTACAGAAAAATTTGCATTTAGTAAAGTCTGATCAAACAGAGAAGGTGCTCTTCTACTACACTATGCTGAATGGGACAAGAGGAATTTCTATAATGTAACCAAGAAATCTGCTGTGTTGACATCTGTTTGGTTAATCTGTGAAGCCAGTCAATGCATAGGTTGGACTGTATTCAGAGAAAGCAGTAACCAGGGAGCTGGCTGTACATTCTGAAGAGAGGATGTTGCTGAAAGAGCCGAGTAATGAAAAGAGCATTGAATTTCAAGTTACACCAAAATTCTAGCCTCTGTTTCCACAGTGGTCAGGAAACTTCTCCTCCTTGATCCTCTGTGTGCTCAGAAAAAATGGAGCTTGATGATATGCTTTCTCTGATTCTCTTCTTATTCTAAATAACAAGGGTTATCCTGCAACCCTGGCAGAAAGTAGGGCTGACTCTTCACAGTTAGAGCCAGAGACAATCGTCTAAGCTGCTCACAGACCAACTGCAGCCTCTGAAAAAAATGCAGCAAATTAGAATTCCTCATTGTTGAATGTACACTTATGGTAGGGTCTTCTGTGCTGTTCTTTCTAACGGTGAACTCATCCCATTCCAGGTACTTGATTGGAATTTATGCTTTAAAGGGATGACTTAGAGACTGTCGTACAGAGTAAAAAAGTGAAAGTGTTACTTTGCCATCCCATGGACTATAGCCTGTCAGGCTCCTCTCTCCATGGGATTCTCCAGGAAAGAATACTGTAGTGGGTTGCCATGCCCTTCTCCAGGGGATCTTCCAAACCCAGAGATCAAACCTGGGTCTCCCTCATTGCAGGAGAATCTTTTACCAGCTGGGCCAACAGGGAAGCCTGTGCAGAGTAAAGTAAGAAAGAGAAAAACAAATATCATATTAATGCATATTGTGGAATCTAAAAGAATGGTACAGATGATCTTATTTGCAAAGCAGAAATAGAGACATGGACATAGAGGACAAATGTATGGATACCAAGGGAGGGGGGAAGGAGAGGGGATGGATTGGGAGACTGGGATTGACATATATACATTATTGATTCTATGTATAAATTTGATAGCTAATGAAAATCTACTGTTTAACTCAGGGCAACTCTACTCAATGCTCTGTGGTGACCTAAATGGGAGGGAAATCTGAAAAAGAAGAGATAAACTTACACATATAGCGGATTCATTTTGCTGTACAGTAAAAACTAACACAAAATTATAAAGCAACTATACTCCAATGAAAATTAATTTAAAAAGCAAAGAACTATAGTCATTTATAATCCATAATAAATTCATAAATACATGTGAAAAAAATAAGGAGATGAATTGCTGTGGCATTTGATAGGGTAGTATTGTTTAAAACATTCTAGGGCACTAATCTGTGGCTAATGAGCAGGACTCCTTCAAGTGCGATATAAACAGAACAGAATAAATCAGTACTCTGTCTGCATTAGGCTTCTCTGGAGGCTCAGATGGTAAAGAATCTGCCTACAATGTAGGAGACCTGTTGGGAAGATCCCCTGGAGGAGGGCATGGCAACCCACTCCAGTATTCTTGCCTGGAAAATCTCCATGGACAGCAGCCCGCCAGGCTCTGCTGTCCATGGGGTCGCAAAGAGTCAGACACAACTGAGTGACCAAGCATAGCAGAGTTCTCTGCATTAACTGAGTGTTAACACACACGACTGAGCAACTGAACTGAACTCAACTGAAAGTTTGCATAAGCTTTATGGTAGCAATATTATTCTGTTGGAGCATATACAACTTGGACTCCTCCAAAACCCTCAACTGGGAGATCTCATTGCAGGACTTAACTGATGACCCTACTCCATGCTTCCTTGTTGTTTCTGGTCCATTTGTTTGAGGGTGTTGAAGTCATTGTTTCTGATTACTTCATCCAATATCTAATGAGCTCTTCTAGCATTCTGCCATATAGACACTAACCATGTCTGGTTTTGTTCATGTTTTCAAACTACCAATTTATACACTTACCTATGTCATACATGTGGGCAGTCCCCCTGTAAATTTACCTAAGTTGACCAAGGTCAGTTTCTGCTGGCTACCACACAAAGAAACCAGTCTTCTAATTCTACCACGTTGATTCTCTTTGACTCTTCCCCATTTGATGTCTTTTTTCCCTGCCTTGAGAATTCACCAGCACAGTGCTTGTCCCTTAATGCAGAATTGAATTGAGTTGGTATTTGACCAGGGTGGCCTAGCTTCCAGTTAATACACAATAACTATAAAAAGTGGCTGATTCTGTTTGATTATCAAAACATTTGGGGCTTTGGAGAAGATCTCTTTTAGGATTTGTGAACAAAAGGATCATCCTAAGAATAGAATTCTGCAATAGAAAAACTGTTGGTTTTGAATCTCCTCTGTGTGCCCACTAGCAAGTTACTCACGCTCACTAAGCCACAGTTTCTTCAGATAAAAGAAATTCATAATATTGATGCCACGCATTGATGAAGGATTAGGGTAAATGCCTCTCTTTTCAACCAATTCTCCTTTCTTCTATTCTCTTCTTCCATCTCTTCCTCTATTCCTTTTGCTTACTTGGGCTTCTCTTTTTATGCTTTGTCTTGTCCTTCAGTTGTTATGTTATTATTTTTGTTCTCTCTCTTCATTATTTTTACAAAAAACAATAACTTCCACCCCTTTAATGGTTATGATGGTTTCTCTGTTCCTGCCCAGCATCACTTCCCCCTCTTTTCAAAATTGTTAAACACACTGTACATAGATTGGAGGATTACCTTATGTCATGTTATTATGGAGAAATTTTCAATTAAATCGCCCTGACTTCTTCCAGAAAAATAGTGAGTCAGGGGCCCAAGATAAGCCAGTTAAATACTTTCTTCTTAAATAGGATGGCACAAACATGGAACCCCCACTGTAGATTCACCCCATCCTTGCACCCTAGACTGATCCTGGTACTTTCCCTTTTTGATTTTGCAGTTGTTTCTATATTATTATTGTTATTTCAGCAAGCTGCTCCATGTTCTCAGAAAATCTCCCTTTTTGGTTAAGTTAACTAGAGTATGTTTATATAGCTCATTCTGAAAATCCCTTCATGATTCACCCCTCCTTTTTCCCCCAGAAGAGCCTCCCCTACCTCAACTGCAGCTGCTTAACCCAAACATCTAATAGAAAACACAAATATTTGTGTTTGTATTGTGAAGCAGAAGAGACCTGCTTCACAGAACAAATGTGAATGTCAAACTGTATCTGAAAACCCTTGTTTAGTATGAGATCCAACACAGCCTGCATGCCTCTTCCATGCCACCAAAGTGGGCTCTTGTGGCTAGAGGAGTATAGAGAGAATATTTCAGTGTCTTCTAAAAAAGAAATAGGAGAAATCTGGCCAAGGTCAAGTGCTCTCCTCAGATGTCAGACAGCAGATGTGGGGTATGGAAGTCCCCTGGCTCACAGGATGTGGAAGTTACTTCCTTGACTTTCTTATGATCCAAGTTCATTTATCACAGAGGGATATTTGATCATTATTCGGGTCCCTTGCTCTGCCTTCTCCCAGAGATATTACTGACTAGTTCCACCTTCTACTGAAGCTCCATTCTGTGAACCCTGTTGTTCTACTTTGCATGTGCATGCACACACACACATACACACACTTACACCCTTAAAATTAGTTTTTATTCTTTTTTTCTGTTTATTTTTTAAGGATAATTGTTTTACAGAATTTTGTTGTTTTCTGTCAAACCTCAACATGAACCTCCTCCCTTTTGAACCTCCCTCCCATCTTCCTCCCCATCCCACCGCTCTAGATTGACACAGAGCCCCTGTTTGAGTTTCCTGAGTCATACAGAAAATTCCTGTTGGCTGTCTATTTTACATTGGTAATGTAAGTTTCCATGCTACTCTCTCCATATACCTCACTCTCTCCTCCCCTCTCCCCATGTCCACAGTTGATCCTCTATGTCTGTTTCTCCATTGCTGCCCTGTAAGTAAATTCTTCTGTACCATTTTTCTAGAGTCTATATATATGCATTAGAATACAATATTTATCTTTCTCTTTCTGACTTACTTCACTATGTATAACAGGGTCTAGGTTCATCCACCTCATTGGAACTGACTCAAAGCTATTCCTTTTTATGGCTGAATAATATCCCATTGTGTATATGTACCACAACTTCTTTATCCATTCATCTGTCAATGGACATCTAGGTTGCTTCCATGGTCTAGCTATTGTAAATAGTGCTGCAATGAACAATGAGATACATGTGTCTCTTTCAATTTTGGTTTCCTCAGGGTATGTGCCTAGGAGTGGGATTGCTGGGTCATATGATGGTTTCATTCCTAATTTTTTAAGGAAACTTCATACCATCTTCCATAGTGCCTGTATCAATTTACATTCCGACCAACAGTGCAAGAGCGCTCCCTTTTCTCCACACCCTCTGCAACATTTATTGTTTGTAGACTTTTTGATGATGGCCATTCTGACAGGAGTGAGGTGATATATCATTGTGGTTTTGATTTGCATTTCTCTAATAATGAGCGATGTTGAGCATCTTTTCATGTGTTTGTTATCCATCTGCATATCTTCTTTGGAGAAATGTCCCTTTAGGTCTTTTTCCCACTTTTTGATTGGGTTGTTTGTTTTTCTAGCATTGAGTTGTATGAGTTGCTTGAATATTTTGGAAATTAATCCTTTGTCAGTTGTTTCATTTGCTATTATTTTCTCCCATTCTGAAGACTGTCTTTTCACCTTGCTTAGTGTTTCCTTTGCTGTGCAAAAGCTTTCAAGTTTAATCATGTCCCAGTTGTTTGCTTATGTTTTTATTTCTGTTACTCTAGGAGGTGGGTGATAGGGGATCTTGCTTTGATTTATGTCACCGAGTGTTCTGCCTATGTTTTTCTCTAAGAGTTTTATAGTTTCTGGTCTTACATTTAGGTCTTTAATAAGTTTTTGAGTTTATTTTTGTGTATGGTGTTAGGAAGTGTTCTAATTTCATTCTTTTACATGCAGTTGTCCAGTTTTCTCAGCACCATTTACTGAAGAGGCTGTCTTTGCCCCATTGTATATTCTTCCCTTCTTTGTCAAAAATAAGGTACCTATAGGTGCATGGGTTTATATCTGGGATTTCTATCTTGTTTCACTGGTCTATATTTTTGTTTTTGTGACAGTACCATACTGTCTTGTGACTAGTTTTGTAGTATAATCTGAAGTTCGGAAGATTGATTCCTCCAGCTCCATTTTTCTTACTCAAGACTGCTTTGGCTATCCGGGGTCTTTTGTGTCTCCATATGAATGGTGAAATTTTTTTCTAGTTCTGTGAAAAATATCATTAGTAATTTGATAGGGATCACATTGAATCTGTAGGTTGCATTTAGTAGTATAGTTGTTTTCACAATATTTATTTTTCCTACCCAGGAACATGGAATAGCTCTTCATCTGTTTATGTAGTCTTTGGTTTCTTTCATTAATGTCTTATAATTTTCTATGTACAGTTCTTTTGTTTCCTTAGATAAGTTTATTCCTAGATATGTAATTTTTTTTGTTACAATGGTGCATGGGATTAATTCCATAATTTTTCTTTCTGATTTTTCATTGCTAGTATATAGAAATGCAAGTGATTTCTGTGTATTGATTTTGTATCCTGCAACTTTGCTAAATTCACTGATTAGCTGTAGTAATTTTCTGATACATTTAGAGTTTTCTATGTACAGTGTCATGTCATCTGCAAACAGTGAAAGCTTCTTCTTTTCTGATCTGGATGCTTTCTATTTCTTTTTCTTCTCTGATTGCTGTAGCGAGGACTTCCAGAAGTATGTTGAATAATAGTGCTGAAAGTGGACACCCTTGTCTTCTTCCTGATCTTAGGGGGAATGCTTTCAGTTTTTCACCATTGAGAATAATGTTTGCTGTAGGCTTATCACATATGGCCTTTAGTATGTGGAGGTAGGTTCCTCTTCTTTTTGAAGAGTTTTAATCATAAACGGGTGCTGAATTTTGTCAACGGCTTTTTATGCATCTATTGTAATGATCATATGATTTTTATCTTTCAATTTGTTAATATGCTGTATTACATTGATTGATTTGCATATATTGAAGAATTCTTGCATCCCTGGAATAAAAACAACTTGATCATGGTGGATGAGCTTTTTGACGTGTTGCTGAATTCTGGTTGCTAAAATTTTGTTGAGGATTTTTGCATTTATGTTTATTAGTGATATTGGCCTGTAGTTTTCTTTTTTTGTGTTTTCTTTGTCTGGTTTTGGTATCAGGGTGATGGCAACCTCATAGAATGAGTTTGGAAGAGTTGCTTCCTCTGCAATTTTTGGAAAGAGGTTTAGAAGGACATGCATTAGCTCTTCTCTAAATGTTTGAAAGAATTCTCCTGTGAAACCATCTGGTCTTGGGCTTTTTTTGGGGGGGGAGATTTTTGATCACAGCTTCGATTTCAGTGCTTGTAATTGGGTTGTTCACAATTTCTATTTCTTCCTGGTTCAATCTTGGAAGATTGAACTTTTCTAAAAATCTGTCCATTTCTTCCAGATTATCCATTTTATTGCCATATAGTTGTTCATAATAGTCTCTTATATTCCTTTGTTTTTCTACATTGTCTGTTGTAACCTTTCCCTTTTCATGTCTAATATTGTTGATTTGATTCTTCTCTCTTTTTTTCTTGATGAGTCTCACTAAAGACTTGTCAATTTTTATTATCTTCTCAAAGAGCCAGCTTTTAGTTTTATTAATCTTCACTATTGTTTCTTTCATTTCTTTTTCATCTATTTCTGCTCAGATCTTTATGATTTCTTTCCTTCTACTAATTTTGGGGGATTTTTGTTCTTTCTTTTCCAGTCATTTTAGATGTAAAGTTAGATTGTTTCTTTGATGTTTTTCTTGGTTTTTTGAGGTAGGATTGCTTTGCTATAAACTTCCCTCTTAGAACTGCTTTTGCTGCATCCCATAAGTTGTTGTGTTTTCATTGTCATTGTTTCTAGAAATTTTCTGATTTCCCTTTTTATTTCTTCAGTAACCTGCTGGTTATTTAAAAATATGTTGTTTAATTTCCATGTTTTTGAGTTTCTTATAGTTTTTTCTTTTTTCTTGTAATTGATAACTAGTCTCATAGCATTGTGGTCAGAGAAGATGCTTGATATGACTTCAATTTTCTTAAATTTACTGAGGTTTGATTTGTGACCCAAGATGTGGTCTATCCTGGAGAATGTTCCATGTGCACTTGAGAAAGTGGTGTATTCTTCTGCATTTGGACTGAATGTCCTGAAGATACCAATGAGATCCATCTAATGTATCACTTAAGACTTGTGTTTCCTTATTAATTTTCTGCTTTGATGATCTGTCCATTGGTGTGAGTGGGGTGATAAAGTCTCCTACTATTATTGTGCTACTGTCAATTTCTCCTAAAGTCTGTTAGTGTTTATCTTATATATTGAGGTGCTCCTATGTTGGTGCATTGATATTTACAACTGTTATGTCTTCCTCTTGGACTGATCCCTTGATCATTATGTAGTGTCCTTCCTTATCTCTTATAATCTTCTTTATTTTAAGGTCTGTTTTGTCTGATATGAGGTTTGCTCTTCTAGCTTTCTTTTGCTTCCCATTTGCATGGAGTATATTTTTCCATTCTCTCACCTTCAATCTATATGTGTCTTTAGGTCTGAAGTGGGTTTCTTGTAGACAGCATATATATGGGTCTTGTTTTGTATCAGCCAGTCTGTGTCTTTTGGTTGGAGAAATTAATCCGTTTACATTTAAAGTAATTATTGACATATATGTTCCTATTGCCATTTTCTTAATTGTTTGGAGTTGATTTTATAGGCCTTTTTCCTTCTCTTGTATTTCTTGACTCTATAAGTCCCTTTAGCATTTTTTGTAAAGCTGGTTTGGTGGTACTGAATTCTCTTAACTTTTGCTTGTGTGCAAAGTTTTTTATTTCTCCATCAGTTTTGAATGAGATTCTTGCTGGGTACTGTAATCTTGGTTGTAGAGTTTTCCATTTCAGTACTTTGAATATATCCTGCCTTTCCCTTCTGGTCTACAGAGTTTCTGCTGAAAGATCAGCTGTTGAGCGTATGGGGTTTCCCTTGTATGTTACTTGTTGCTTCTCACTTGCTGCTTTTAATATTCTTTCTTTGTGTTTAGTCTTTGTTGGAGAAGGCAATGGCAACCCACTCCAGTACTCTTGCCTGGAAAATCCCATGGATGGAGGAGCCTTGTAGCCTGCAGTCCATGCAGTCCCTAGGAGTCGTACACGACTGAGTGACTTCACTTTCACGCATTGGAGAAGGAAATGGCAACCCACTCCAGTGTTCTTTCCTGGAGAATCCCAGGGATGGGGGAGCCTGGTGGGCTGCCATCTATGGGGTTGCACAGAATCAGACACAACTGAAGTGACTTAGCAGCAGCAGCAGCAGTCTTTGTTAGTTGGATTAGTATGTGTCTTGGCATGTTTCTCCTTGGGTTTATCCTGTATGGGATTCTTTGTGCCTCTTGGACTTGATTGATTCTTTCCTGTTCTAAGTTGGGGGAATTTTCAACTATAATCTCTTTAAAAATTTTGTCATACCCTTTCTTTTTCTCTTCTTCTTCTGGGACCCCTATAATTCAAATGTTGGTGTGTTTGATATTGTCCCTGAGGTCTCTGAGATTATCCTCAGTTCTTTTCATCCTTTTTACTTTATTCTGCTCTTCAGAATTTATTTCCACCATTTTATATTCCTGCTCACTGATTCATCCTTCTGCTTCAGATAGTCTGCTATTGATTCTTTCTAGAGTGTTTTTAATTTCAGTAATTATGTTGATTGCCTCTGTATATTTATTCTTTAATTCTTCTAGGTATTTGTTTAATTGATACTTGCATTTTCTCCACTTTATTTTCAAGGTTTTTGATCATCTTTACTATCATTACTCTGAATTCTTTTTCAGGTAGTTTGCCTGTTTATTCTTCATTCATTTGGACTTCTGTTTCTAGTTTGTTCCTTCATCTGTGTAGGATTTCTCTGCCTTTTCATTTTTTTTTTTTTTTAACATTGTGTTTGAGTTCTTTTCCCAGGCTTCAATGTTGAATTCTTTGTTCCTTTTGGTTTTGGCCCTCCTAAGGTTGGTCCAGAGATTTGCATAAGCTTTGTATTAGGGTGAGATTTGTGCTGAGTTTTTGTTTGTTTGTTTGCTTTTCCTATGATTGGCAAGGTTAAATGAGGTGATAATCTTGTCTGCTGATGATTGGGTTTGTATTTTTGTTTTGTTTGTTGCTTAGATGAGATGTCCTGTACAGGCTGCTATTGGTGGTTTTCCTTTGTGTGAGTTCTCACTGTTGATACTCCTTGGGGTTACTTCTCTGGTAGTCTAGGGTCTTGGAGTCAGTTCTCCCACTTCAAAGGTTCTGGGCGTGATCTCTGGTCAGGAATGAAGATTCCTCAAGTGGTTTGTTACAGCATTAAGTGAGATTAAAACAAATATACAAAAATGAGAAACCAAAGATGAACCCCAGAAAAATGACAGTTACAAAATCAGGCAAATAATAGTGAAAATATTGGAATATAGATATATACATATACACCCATGAGCAAAGTCAAAACAGTCCAACAAAAATAAGGTACAGTAGATTGACCCAGAGAACAAAGGAAATCAAAAATTATTTTTATCAGTTAAGAACAAAATTAACTAAAGCACAAACTGGAAAACAAAACTAAAGCAAGTGGGGTGCTAAGTGGGGAATAAAGCCAAGAAAACAGAACTAACAAATATGTTAAGAGGGAAGGAAAGAAAGAAAGAATAGATATGCAAAGTTAAATAGCAGTAGATGAAGAAGATTTATATACATTAAAGATTAACTGCAAGGGAAAAGAACAGTAGGAAAGGCAAACAAAGTTATAAATGTAGAAAAAATAAAATAGGGCTAAAGAAAATTAAAAATTAAAATTATAAAAAAGAGGAAAAAAAAAGAAAGAAAAAAAAGGAAAACTCCATATAACTGCAAAAGCCCAACGTAAGGCAGACAACAAAAGCCAACAATAAAAAGTGTGACTGAATATACACATATACATATACACTTATCAGCAAAATCAAGAGTTCAACAAAATAAAGTACAATAGATTGACTGGGCAACAAAAGGAAACCAAATTATGTCTATGAGAACAAAACTAACTAAAGCAGAAACTGGAATCCAAAAATAAAGTAAGGTGCTAATTAGGGAATAAAGCAATGAAAATAAAGCTAACAAGTATGTTGATAGAGAAGGAAAGAAAGAAAAGAAAGAAGGAATAGATATGTAAAGCTAAATACAGGTTGATAAAGAAGATTTATATACATTAAAGATTAACTGAACGGGGGAAGGAACACAAGGAAAAGTAGACAAAGGAATAAATTTAGAAATAATATTGGTAGGTTTAAAAAATTAAAAATTAAAATTAAAAAGGGGGCAGGGAACTCCACAGAACTGCAGGAGCCCAACGTAGAGGCAGAGGTTTATAACAACAATACAAAACGTGACTGAGAAAAAAAAAGTCTCAAAAGCTTAATTAGATTTCATAGTGCCAATAAAATCAGCAACTACAGCAGAGGAGGAAAGAAAAGAAAAAAAAAAAAAAGAAAAAAAATCCAAAAGACTCTACAGAGCAAGTTAAAACATAAGAATAATAAATGTTTTTCTCGAGTCTCTGCTGTCAGGGTCCTCTCCCTCGCTGGGAGTCCCAGTCCAGCTCGCCTCCCTAGGACGCCCTCCAACACCGTGCTGACCTCTGCACATGCTGTGGGGGCAGCTCAGACTCTAATCTGGTCCCACTCCTGTGTGCTCCTGCCTCCAATAGCTGCCTCCACGGCCATCAGAACCAGTGCGTTTCCTGTTGTGGGAGCTCTCAATGACCTTTTGTCTATTGCACAGACACAGAGTCTGCCTAGTGGATCGTGTGGGTTTAATCTGCAGCCTGTACAGCTGGGGGGAAGGTTTCGGGTCTCCTTCCTTAGCCACACTGCCCCTGGGTGTCAGTTGTGGCTTTATTTCCACTCTGCATGTGGGTCGTCCCCTGGGGTTTGCTCCTGAGGCTGCCCTGGAGGACTTGGGTTCGCCCCTGTGAGGGCCAGGGGTGGAGGCGGTGCAGCTGCTTGGGTCACAGGCGTTCTGGCAGCACCAGGTACTTAGAGGAGTTGGCGGCTAGGGCAGCAGGAAATACAGTGCTCTAGAGGGTATGGAAACCAGTATTGGCCAATACGCTCCAGTATCCTTGCCTGGAGAACCTCCCTCCCTGACAGAGAAGCCTGGCAGGCCACAGTCTACAGGGCTGCAAAGAGTCAGACACTAATGAAGTGACCGTGTGCACATAGATGCAAGGATTTTTTTGCCTCTGGCAGCTCTGCCCCAGGGAGAGTTGAGCAAGAAGGTTGTGCAGCTGCTTGGCTTCTGGGGACCCTGGTGGTGCCAAGTGTGCAGGGACACGGGCTGCCTCCGCCACAGGACTTATGGTCCTATCAGAGTCTTTTTTTCCAGCCTCTTGTAGTTGGCGATCAGAAAGCCTCTTTGGCCAGTCTTTCTCCATAGATCTGCCCATTCAGGCATATAGAGGGGCCCCCTGGCTGGTCCTATTCTGTGGATCGGGGCATCAGGCACTTAAAAGAGCTCCCTGGGGGGGGTCCTGCTGTGTAGTTCGGTGCCTCAGGCATCTGATGAGCCAGCCTCTCTATTGTCCAGCTGCCCATGCTGGCTTGTCTGGGGAGAGAGGCTATGGTGATGGCTCCACCCCCTACGTGTGACTCAGCAGTATCGCCTTGCTTCCATGGCTGCCCAGCTTTCCTCCACAGGCATTTCCCACCTCGATCTCCTCCCTCACATCCCCTCAATCCATCTCTCCACAATCTACAGCAGCCCCCACCCTGGGATTGCTCCACACCCCCCAAACTCCAGCTCCCAGCCGCTGCACCTTCCCGGGGACCTGCGTCCCTGTCTGGGGCATGTATGGCTGCAGCAAGGGCTGTCTGATTCTCATTCCATTTAGGTTACCACAGATCAGCTGTTTCACTCTCAGCCTTAAATGTTTCTCCTTTGACTCAGACAATTGCCCTGATGTGGGGATCAGATCCCTGCTTCAGTTCCGCCACCCACTGAGGGCAGATCCAGTCCTACCAACACTCCTGCTTTCCCTGCTAGTTCCTTCATCCTACCGAGTTTTGCGTGGTTCTGTATATTCATTTCCGTTGGTCAGGGACTCCTGTCCGCTCTCAGCTGGTGTTCTGCATGCACTTCTGTGTCTGAAGCTGTATTCCTGATGTATCCATGGAGAGAGATGTCTACCTACTCCTCCTCCATCTTGTTCTCCCTCGAATTTTTCTTTTTAACCCAAGAAAAATCCCAAGAGTCCTGGGATCATGGAAATCCTCACTCATGAAATTTGAGACCATGTATATCTAGCTTTTGACACCCACATCTCCCTTTGGGCATGAGCATGGGCTTCATAGAACTTTGGCTCCTCTTCGCAAGCATGCCTATCTCAGCACAAGGCAACACAGACTTTAGTCACTCTTATTTTTTATTTCTTTGAGATATATTATACACCTATATTCTTGTAGTCATCTGTACAGGAGAATTTAAAAAGGTTGTAAACTTAAAGAACCCATTAGGTTGAGAAATTTTTCTTTACAAAATCAAGAGCTTTTTTTAGTCTCTGTTGGTTCCCACCACCACCACCCCCTGTTTAAGAGGAATAACATTTTCCTATTCAAAAGACTGAAACAGTACCTTTTTTTTGGTGACAAGCATGTAAAGAATTTATGCTGGCTTATTGCACATAAGCAATAATGTAACTGCTCTCTAGCATTATTTCCCAAAATGGTCTAGAAAAATGGAAAGATACATATATCGTGGTGATGGCAGTATCAGGATCTTATTTATCTGGGTGGACTGTTAATAGCTTCATGTTTAAGACTCAAGTCAAAAGAATTTGCCTAGAAAAGACCCAGGGCTTTAAATATTCCCTCTGAAATGTGGGCTGTTGAAGCAGATTGCAGCAATCATTTGTCTGTTTATTAGTTTAAGGCATTTGTTGCACTGTAATTGCAGGGAGAAAAAGCTTGCAATCCACGTGGCTACTTCCACCAGTCATTGGAAGGTATATTTCTTTCCAGGGAACAAATCACTGTTTTTTTTTTTTTTCTCCTCAGGAGAAGCTTACAGTGTGATGGGCTATAACCTCTAATAGATACAATACATCTTCTCTGAAGAACTTACAAAAGAAATCAATGGTTTGTTTTATACCCGTTGTCTCCCCAGATTCCCTCATACATTTGTTTTGCCTGGCTTGGGTAACTTAAGAGCAATTGTACTTCATAATAAAATGTTGGCTCATAAACATAGACTTGGGCTAGAAACTTTGGTGAGGATTCATTTATTTATAGCATTAATTGTGATCCTAGCACAAAGTAAACTGAAAGAACATCCAAAAAAGGGAAGAAAAGGAAACAATAAAATTGATAAAGCACACATCCACACACAAGTGTTGCTCTGTAAAAGGTATAATGGAATCATTGACTCTGATCCCAAAGAGTGGAGTGTAGACAAATGAGATTTAGCCTTGGTGATAATGAACTTTATAACAGTTAAAACTACCCACTGATGGAAGGAGGTGCTTTACAATACTCTAAGTTCTTTCTCAAAAGAAAAAGCATATCAGAAGACAAATACTCCTAAACTTGAAGGAATCAGCCTATTGTATTTAGTAGCCAGGTGGGCATGAACAAATTACTTATCCTCTTTGCTCCTGTTTTCTGTCCTACAAAATGAAGATAATATCTAACAATGTTATTTTAAAGACTGAATAAACTTGGTGGTTCAGATAGTAAAGAATCTGCCTGCAGTGCAGGAGACCCACATTTGATCCTTGCATTGGGATGATCTCCTGGAGAAGGGAATGACTACCCACTCCAGCATTCTTGTTTGGAGAATTCCCGGTGGATAGAGAAGCCTGGTGGGCTACAGTCCATGGGGTAGCAAAGAGTTGGACATGACTGAGCAACTAACACGTTCACTTTTGCTCCTGTTTTCTGTTCTATAAAATGAAGATAACACCTAACAACAGGATTTTAAAGCTTGAATAAGCTTGTGTGTGTTAAGTAGCTAATATGATGCCTCAAACATGTCTGATTTTAAGTGAAGGTGAATTTTATGTTTTTCAGCAAGACCAAATGCTTACGTATTGCTCAGGATGTGGCCAACTAATGCTTTGTATCCATTCCCACCATCTCCTGATTTATCACCTCTTCTGCTGAGCACAGAAGGCTAAAAACTACCTTTTCCAGAGGCCTCTTGGAGCTCAGGATCTGGGGGCAAATTACACCCCACTTATTCAGGACATTTATGCAAGTTTTGACAGGCAAAGGACAGCCAAAGGCACCTTCCTACAGCTTTGGAAAGTTTCTCTGTGACAAGTAAAATTGTGGAGGAGTCAGTGTCCATTTTCTAGCTTCACCATATTGGGAACCTAGAAACAAATTACTTAGCCTCTTTGCTTCAGTTTCCTGTCTAAGAAAATGAAGATAATACCTAGCAACAGGATTTCAAAGATTGAATAAACTTGTGTGTGTTGGTGGATCAGGCATTAAAGATTCTGCCAGCAATGCAGGAGACCCAGGTTCAATTCCTGGGTCAGGAAGATCCCCTGGAGAAGAGAATGGCAACCCACTCCAGTATTCTTTCATGGAGAATTCCACAGACAGAGGAGCTCGGTGGCTGGTGGGGAAGGATTCTGAGTTCCAGAGTCTACATGCTGGTCTCTGCTTCCTGGGTCTGGCTTCCTGGTCACTGGTCACGAATCAGAGTATAGCAATTTGTTCTTGAACTCAGTTGCAGTGAGCTCCTATCTCCTTTCCTTCCTCACTTTAGAGGAATGCCTATCCTAGCAGGTTGGCTCTTCACTGTTCAGCATGTTCCTCAGATCCTTCCAGAAAGTTTGCAAGCAACTATGCTTGTTTCAAATCTCTTTCTTATTGAAAACACCTATGATGGTTTCCATTTGTTGCCCCAAACTCTGATAAAGGTATATCACAGATGCCCTGAGAGTGCCCAATTCCAAGAATAATATCATCCAAAATTAAAAAGTGAGAATGTGCCAGTAAAACTTAATAAAAGGAATACAAATATAAAATTTGGATGGCAAACTTCAAAAACAATAAAGAGAATTTAAGAATAGGACATAGGCTTGTAAAAACTTGCAAATTTCGTATATTATTAATATCATGAAGAGGATATTTTGAATTAATTGCAAATTTGTAATTATTTGGCTTTATAGAAAAGCTTGCTATTACCAAAATAAACTTACAAAGCATGTTTTAAAATGGTTATTTGCTTTACAAAAATAATTTCTTCTAAAAAATATTCACATGATAAATAAGATTTTAAGAATAGTCAAAGAAAATAGAGAAGTTGATCTTGAAGCAATGAATTGAAGTAAGACATAATAGTGTCCATTGTATGGAGAAAAAAGTTGTGTAACTTCTGAATAAAGAACCACAACTACTGGGTGGGGATTACAAAGAGATTGATTTGGTTCAATGTGAGAAAAATTGTTTTCTAATGTCTTAAAATGAAAAGGCTGCCTTCAAAGAGGATAAACATATTCTTTAAATAAGGAACAAAGAGTGGTTTCCCAAGGACAAATTATAAAAATCCTTAAGAAAGGAGACGAATTAGGGGAAACTTCTCTCTTCTAAATTTTGATATCCTTTGAGTCTATGATCATTTGTATTGTGATTCCACACACTTTTATGTTTAAGACTGATGTGTAACTTAAGCTCAACTTTTCAGAAATAGAACAGTTACATAAATTAAAGCATAGATTGGATTATTGATATTAGTGCCACTAACACACTTTTTGCAATATACCTTTAAGTGTAAATATATAGGGCTTCCCTGGTGGCTCAGTGGTATAGAATCCACCTGCCAATGCAAGATGCAGGTTTGATCCCTGGGTTGGGAAGATCCCCTGGAGAAGGAAATAGCAACTCATTCCAATATCCTTGCCTGGGAATTCCATGGACAGAGGAGCCTGGTGGGTCCTCTGGGGGCCATGGGGTCACAAAAGAGTTGGACATGATTGAGTGACTAAAAAGTGTGTGTATATATATATGAAACCTTCCTTGAGTTCTGAGAGGCTCTGAGAAACTTCAGATCATTTATTCCCTGTAGTTACATTTCATCATATTTGCTTTTGAGTTTGCCAGTTAATAGAGTCTCTTGATCTGTTTAACTGCCTCCTCTGTAATGAAACAGTTGAGGAAAGCATATGGATAATACTGGGTAATGATATAGTTTTAAAATTTAGAATGATTTAAAAGGAAAATTTAATCTTCTGCTAAGTTTGGCCTAAAACTATTCTGGTCATAATGGTAATGTCTTCAAATTTATCATTCTTAAAAAGGCTTTACCTATCACAATGCTTACTTTACAGCCTAAGAGTCTTAATTAACATTTTTAACTAGAAGTGTGTGTGTGTATGTGCAGTTGCTCAGTTGTGTTCGACTCTGTGCGATCCCATGAACTGCAGTCCACCAGGCTCCTCTGTCCATGGGATTTTCCAGTCAGGGATACTGGAGTGGGTTGCCATTTCCTCCTGCAGGGGATATTCCTGATCGAGGGATGGAAACTGCATCTCTTATATCTCCTGCATTGTCAGGCAGATTCTTTACCACTGAGCCATCTGGGAAGCTTAGAGGATACATTCCAATTACATTCCAATCTTTTTTATTTTATTCACAAGTCTTGCCCATAACTGGATAGGTTGACATTTCCAATGGGAGTGCCAAAGCCTACAACCATATACTGTCTTTGTTTAAAATTTTGTAATGTTTCACAAGCATATATAGTTTCAAGGTCTCTTGGCCTATGAGAAGTTAATTGTATAAGTCAGTTTCTCTGCTTAACAACAATCCCCAAATCTGAGCTTAAAACAGTAAACATTTTCTGTTTGCTTTTTATATCAGGTTACTTGTCAGTAAGTATTCCAGCTCCACTTGCTTAGGTTCCACGTGTCTACCAGCCCACATCTGGCACAAGCTATGCTAGCAGCAGAAGGCATAAAGTCAAGCTAAGCTGCACAGACATATTTAAAACCTGAGAAACCAACACAATATTGTAAAACAATTATCCTTCAGTTAAAAATACATTAATTAAAATGTAAAAATACTTGAATGTGGCATATATAGTATCCACTATATTCTAACTACCAAAGCAAATTAGATAAGCTCAATATCAGTGGAACAGGAAATACCTTCCTTCCATGAGGGAAGGGGTGTGAATATTTATTAATGCCAATCCAGCATAAAGGCAAATGATAATTCTGGTTACCTGCATGTATAAATGCCCCATATAATCACATAAATCTGAGACTTATTAATCTAACTCCACTGATTGTATCTGATCAAAAATTTCCTTTCTATCAGGTAAGTACCTTATCAGATAGTTCTGGTCATAAGCACATGGCAATATAGAATATATAGAGAAGATGGAGTTTCAAACTTCTGACCAGAGGCAGACACATGAGTTGAAGTCTGACAGGTAGAGCCTAGGTGGGCAGTATGGTGGAGATAAAAACAAAAGGAGAAAGCAAAAATCAAACCAGGAAGGGGTTTATTCCAGTTGTGCACTTTATCCACTGAAAATGCACTAAAAGAATTTCTAAGCAACTGAATCATTTCTTCTCAGATGCCTTCCCTAATAAAGCACCCCCAGGTTTTCTTGAAACTTCATTTTACTTTCTCTTGATCTGCTCTGGATCTCACTAATCTGTTCTTTTTTTATACTCATTGTCATCATGTAAAAATCCTGGAAGAACTCTGATTGAAAAATGCACTATCCCCTGAATATTCTGTCTATGCAAATGTATTGGTCTTGAATCTCTATTGACCTTACCCTAAAGTAAGATGTCATTGATGATAAGAAACCACTTTGATTTAATAAAAGCTATTTGTTGATTAAAAAGAAGGAAATGACTATTTCCCTCCACATTAAATGCATTCCTCATTTGTAAGAGGCAACCTAATTGTCAGATACATAAAATTGGGGAAAACTGTTCATGTTAAAATCAGATAAAGAGAGCAGATGGTATGTTCCTCAAAAGCTCATGCTGTACTCTAATAATAAAAGCAAAGAAAATTCTGATCATTTACTGTTCCAACTCATGGGGTTTTTCCTTTTTTTTTTTTTTTCTGAGTTTGTGTTTATGTTCCCTCCAAAAGAGACCTGAAAGTCACAAATAGTGTCCAGAGGAAAGGGATAAAAGTGACCCAATTTTTGGATAAAATGTTTTAATCTAGACCTGTGATCAATGAGTCAACTGAAAATCTAATGTTTGCTGACTACTTCAGACATGAAAGGCAGTGTGCAAATTATTAAAAGATGAAGCAAAGTCATTTTTACATTGATTCATTCATTCATACCACTTACTTTGAGTACTTACTATAAACCTGGAACCATGTTAACATCTGGGAGTATAAAGATAAACAGAACATCATCCCTATCTTGCAGTCTGATAGCAGCACAGTTAAATAGAAACACACTGCAAGCCATATATATTCTTCTGAATTTTCTGGTAGCCACATTTTAAAAAGTAAAAGAAATAGGTGAAATTAATTTTTATGCTGTACTATATTTGAACAAGATGCATGTTCGATCCCTGGGTCAGGAAGATCTCCTGGAGAAGGAGATGGCAACCCACTCCAGTATTCTTGCCTGGAGTACCCCATGGACAGAAGAGAATGATGGGCTATAGTCCACAGAGTCACAAAGAGTAGCGCATGACTGAAGTGACTTAGCATGCTTGCATGTATTATATTTAACCCAGTATGTGCAAAAATACGATCAATTCCATGTCATCAATACAAAAATATTAATGAGATATCTTGCATTTTTTCTAAGTTTATGAAATCCAATTGTATTTTATATTTAGTGAAGTAAAAGTGAAATTTGCTTAGTCATGTCCGACTCTTTGCGACCCCATGGACTGTAGCCTACAAGGCTCCTCCATTCATGGGATTCTCCTGGCAAGAGTATTGGAGTGGGTAGCCTTTCCCTTCTCCAGATGATCTTCCCAACCCAGGGATTGAACTCAGGTCTCCCACACTGCAAGCGCATTCTTTACCAGCTGAGTCACCAGGGAAGTCCACCTTTCATATTTAGAGTACATCTCAATTCAGAGGTTAAATTTTTGATAAAGTAAAATGCTTTCTTACCAAAATAATAAAAGTTTTATTTAGTGAAACATTTTCATTGTTCTTTAGTTTCTAAATGTAAGTCGATCAAGAATATTGCATATGGCTAGAGGCTACCCTTGTTCAGAAGAGGCGAGAGATTAACTAAAAGAGGAAAAGTGATTATAATAATGTGATAAGATGATTAGAAGGCATACAAGGAGCACAGAGGAAAGAGAGCTTAATGTTTCTTGGTGAGCTTGAAATTTTTCAAGCTGTAGGAAAAGCAAACATACAAGAATAAAGATGGGGATTCATGAAGAAGGCACAGATGTCTGCCAGAAAAGTGGTTCATGGATGGTCTCCACACTCTAGATTCACTATCCAAGTAACAAGACTAAGAAACAATGAGTTAACTGTTTAAGAGCAATATAAAACATAAGTATGAACTCAAGAGAGCATCGAATATACTACAGAGCACCTGCATCTATACCCCCCAGTTCTACATTTTCTCTCTGCCTCATGTTGAGACCATCTGGGAATTTCCTCATCAATAAAAATAGGAATCATAGTATCCATCTCAAAGGACTACTGTGAGCAATAAATAAAATAACACGAATTAAAATGCCTAAGGCATGTTTGTGAAACCAGAATGCAAATGGGGAAGCCCATGAATGACTAAGTACAATTCTAAAGGTCTAGGCAATCATTTTGCTTGAGTCTTACAGGGAACTCCTTAGCAGAGTCAGGGGAAACTGAGCATCATGTTACAGGTGGGATCCACAAACGGTGGGGGGAAAGGACTACATTCCAGGTATTGCTCTCATAGATACTGCTCTAAGAGGGGAGCATGGAGAGAAAAAGAAATTGGTGCAAATCCCTGCAAAAGAAGGTGAGATGTGGGATAGAAAATGAGAAAAGGTAAGAAAATAAAGGATAAGTAAGAGCTGAATGGGCTTCCCTGCTAGCTCAGTGGTAAAGAATCTGTTTGCCAATGCAAGAAACACAGACTTGATCTCTGGTTGAAAAGATCCCCTGAAGAAGGAAATGGTGATACACTCCAGTATTCTTGCCTGAGAAAATCCCATGGACAGAGGAACCTGGTGGGTTGCGGTCTATGGGGTTGCAAAGAGTCAGATATGACTTAGCGACTGAATAACAACAACAAAAGAGCCAAACATAAAAGTTTAACGTTGAGAAAGACCAAAATATTTGAGGAAAAAGAAAGAAAAAAGAAAATAAGAGCGTATTTCCTAGTACAATTTTTACTGTGGTCTCCTTTACTCTGAGTAAACTGCCCTGCTCTGCCTGATTGGTTTCTAATGATGCCAGCTTCTCCTCTGTCATACATTGCTGGCTGTCTTTAGACGATGCCTGTATTCACTTCTGCCTCAGAGTCCTACATTTGCCCTTCTCTTTGACTGGAGTGTTTTACCCTTGGTTTTCCTGTATCTAGTCCCTTCTCATCGTGGAGGTCTCAGCTCCAACGTCTCCAGGTCTGATCTGCCCTAGAGCACCGAGGACACCGCCAGCCACACACCTAACCACTGCTATCCCCTTAACCTCTGCAGCCTGTGGAGACCTGATCCCCACACAGTACATTCTTTTACTGCTGCTCATCAGTCACTTCCCCGCTCCCAGAATGTAAGCTCCATGAAGACAGTGATTTCGTGTTTTGCTTAAGACCATATCCCTAGGACCTAGCAGATACTCAATGAATATTTACTGAATGAATGACTAAATAAACAATACATACATCCATATGTATATCCATATACATATAATCCATAACATATAACTTTTCACCAACACGGACCCACTCATAACTTAAGCAACCAGAGGCCAATAAAATGAATATCAAAAATGCTATGTCTGTTAAAGTGATTACTAGGACTTTCTATTTACCACTTTTGAGATTCTTTCTCTTCCCTCATGATCAGGTTTTTATGCCATTCCCTTCCTCTGGAACTTTGAGATTAAAGCCTGAAGTTTTTTTTTGGTGTCATACTCACCCAGTGGCTCCAGGCTATTTTGGATACAGAGTCTCAAATATTCTAGTTCTGGAATCTGCAGAACTAACTTGTGACTCAGTGAGGAGGAGAGAGAGAGAGACAAGGAGAAAATAGCAACCTAGAATGCACAAGAAAATGTAATGAATAGCTGTAGCATCTGCATGAAAATAAAGCTTCATGAAAACATAGGTCCATGTGTTTAATGGAATCAATCCTAAATAAAGTGAAGAATGCAGATGTTGCTTGAAAATCTTGGAAGAGGGTCTATGTGGGTCAGGGAAACAACTTGCAAGAAATTTGTAAACAGTTCTTAAAAGTGAACTAGATGTTTCCAAAGGACATGGAACTTCTTTAGCTCTTTTCTCATTCTGACAAAGTTTCTCCTTTTCGATCAATCATGGTTTTCCTAGGTTTTCATTTCAATACACATAAGCAGGCCATGTATCTGGGTCAGCAAAATGGGTCACCATCCCCAGTGATTTCTTCAGTCCTCACATTTGGCAAAATCTCTGCATAGTATCAGTTACATCAAGAATAAGGCTATTTCTCAAGGGTTCCTTGGCAGTCCAGTGTTTAAGGCTTTGCCTTCCAATGCAGGGATGTGGGTTTGATCCCTGGTTGGAGGGCTGGAATCCCACATACCTTGCAGCCAAAAAACAAAAAACCCATGAAACAGAAGTAATATAATAGCAAATTCAACAAAGACTTAAAAAATGATTCATATCAAAACAATCTTCAAAAAATAAAAGAATACATTTATATCTCAACTTAAAAAGATAGGAAAGACATGATTGAGTCCAGAGAATTCATTTTATAGATAAGATGTCTGAGGTTCAGAGAAATGGATGTCTTATTATTCCTAATTGCCTTAACCTCTCAGATGATGGTCTTTTCAAATGAATTCCAGAATGATTCCTTGCTTAAAAAGTGTTTTTCATAATAAACTATCACTGTACCTGAAATCCCATCAGTCATTCTTTCATGTAATTGGCTTTGATATTGCATGCCCACCTGTTAGCATGAGGAAATGTTTCCAGGCAGAGGAAGACACCCAAGCTCACTCTAATGATGCAGACACTGGGGGATTCTGGGAGAACAGGACAACACACTGATAAATATTAATGGGCAGAGGAATCACCTAGGTGGATCAGCACTCCCCAGTGTTAATTATAAGTCACATTTACTGAGACCTCGAATGTGTCAGGAACAGGTCCAAGTGCTCATTTAATCCTTCCAAAAACCCTGTCTGGGAGGTACTAACATTACTACCTACCAGGAGTATTATTATTGTCTGCATTTACAGTTGAGAACACTGAGGTGCAGAAAGATTAAATAATTGGTTCAAGAGACACATTTAGAAAGAAACAACCAGGATTGAAACCAAAGCAGTCCTCAAATGGAGATAAGTCATCCACCATTCTCACTTTCTTCTGAAGAAGGACACACATCTTAAGTCGTTACACCAGCAGGAAACATGAAGTTTTGGTAGCATGGAGACCTATAAATTGATTCAAAGACTCCCATAATCAAATGTTCTTAAGATCAGAGTCTCCTGATTAGAGGCCATGCTGAGCAGAAAGTGGCCATTCATTGTCCACACTTGCTACACCAGGTGACTAAACGGCTTTCCAGCCCCATGACCTCTTGAGGGACCCAGGGATGAGGAGGAATTCACTATTTCTTTTTTCATCTTTGTGCACTTTGACCAAATAGAACAGGTTTTTGCATAATAACTAAAACTTCTCTAAATCTTCTAACCATTAGTCCCAATTTTGCTAATTAGGGACACAGAGACAAAGGTTAATGCTGCTTGTCCTCAGACTCTTCATCTGAAAACAGTGACCATCCTAGCCAAGATAACGTTTTTATTTCTTTAAGTATTTTTTTTCCCATAAAACGAGTCTCTCCCAGTATTGAGAGGTAGGCTAAAGCATTCTATGAAAAAAAAAAAAAAAATTGGGACTCAAAAATATACAAAAAACATAAGAATATGCTGTTCAAAATCTGATTGCCCAGTTTGACTCAAAAATAGAAGCTATGCCTTACTTGTATTTGCATTAGGCAGTGTACTAATTAGGGTAAAATGTTTCTTGTTTATGTAGTAGTCCAAGTAGACTGTTCCAGGTTGGCATGAATTTTTTCTCCATGCAGTGATTTGGGGGCCCAGGTTCCTCCTATCTTGTGACTTACTATCCCATAGCACTGATTTTTATTGGCATTCAGACTATGGAATGAAAAAAAAGTCTTGGAGGAAGTGTGCTTCTTCTTTAAAGCCTGATGCTAGGTACATGGTACACATCATTTCTATTTACAATCTACCAGGGAGAAGTTGCATATGGCTAGACTCAATTTAAAAAAAAAAAAAAAGCTTACAAATGTGTGGAAAAGGATTTTGATGAACAGCTAGCAATCTGCCATAAGCGATGCATGCAATGTTGAGAAATCAGACATAGATTTGCAACTTAGTCTCCTCTTTTATTAGGCATATGCACATGGACAAGCACTTAACAGCTCTCATTTTAAGCCTCCTTTGTTATTAATATCAATAGACTGTATCTCCAGGATTGTTGTAAGGATTAAATGAGATAGCAAATTTAATATGGTTAGCCTTGTTGAGTAAGGAGAAAGTGCAAAGTAAATATTGATCATTATTATCATCTCTTCTCATAGTATTACTGCCAGATCCCAGCTTAAATCCCAGCAGATAATAGATCCTGATAAATGTGTTGGAGCTGAACTGAGCTGAACTTCACAGTCATTCCCAAGGTCAGCCATACCCTTATAAGGAAGTACAAGGGAACTGAGTCTGGTCCCTGTTCACTCTGATAGGAACATGCTTACAGTCTGCTTTCTTTGTGTTCCCATGCCTCTATGCTGCGTTCATCTGTGAGGCTGATTTATACCCCCTCCAGGGACACACTTTCCCTAATTGAAGACTGGAAACAAAAATCAAGAGCCGAACTGAAGAAGTCAGCCAGTCTAATAGGTACCACTGGTCTCATTTCTCCAGCCCCCCGTGACTGGTGGAAGCTGCAACAGTTGGTCCAAGTGTAAGCCTGGCTGTTGGCCTGCTGAGCAGGATGGCTCGGGGAGAGATACCTGCCGTGCTTGCCAGTGGCTCTTCTGTTTTGTACACAGAAGCCCAATGCAGAATCCACCAGTCACCTGACCCAGGGGCCCCATAAGCTAGCCGGCTTTGAAAAGGCAGTCTGGAGTCCAATCAGGCCAACTCAAAATGCATGAACTATTTGCTTTCTCCAAAAGGGCCATCAAATAAAAATCATCATTTCTAACATAAGCAAGAGGTCAGTGTGCACAATGCTCCCTGGAGTAGCGATGACAAAGACTGGATTATTCATCACAATCTGTTCCTCCAACTAATACCTTCTCTGTGGGTTCCATCTCAATCGCTCTTCTTGCTAATTGTTCAAACAGTGATATTGGTGCACGGGTTTTCAGGTGAAATGTGGGTGGGTTAGATAGAGTATGTTTCTTCATATTCAGAGACTCTGGGGACATTTGGATATGTCAGAGCCAGGTGGCAGAGTGGTCATATCATGTCCCTGAATGCCAGAATGGATAATGCCTTTGAGGTTTCTCTAGTTGCAGTTCTTTAGATAAGCCTCGTTGCAACGTCTGCTCAGATTTTTTTTCTGTGACTCCATGCCTTCTTTCCTTTAGTGCTGAAAAATTAATTTTCCTTGGAAAACTCATTAGAACGAATTACTTAGTGCTGGAGGACACAGCTAAGTTATCTCACAGCTGAACTGTCTTTCTCCCCAAAGGTTAATAGAGCAAGGGCATCTGGATTGCACATAACGGCCCTTAAAGCTGAGTACTTCCTCCTCAATATGGTTTCTTTTCTACTTCTGCTTTTCTCTTATCCTCTTTTTAGTGAGAATGGGAAAACTGTGGATAGCAACAGGCTGTAACTATCTTCCTTGCGTTACTTCCTGTCCTGTCTGTTTATATGAGTTTTCTCATTTTTCCTCTTGTAAGAAAGGAAGAGATAAGAGCTGAATAAAAACCAGAACAAACAATTTGGAACAACTCTCAAAACCAAGAGGCCAACTGGAAATGTAGCAGCTGCAATTGCTCATTAAAACATCTATCTTAGCTTCAACTTTTCTGCGCCTTGAAACTTATATTCCTATCAGAGAGAGATGGATGAAGGGCTCAGTGTTGGAAATACACGTCCTCTCTCTGGGGACAGAGCTGCCATTTAAATGAGTCTGTGGTGTATACTATAGTCACTTGCCATAATTCAGAGGGCCGCCACGTGTTCAAAAGAGCAATCCTCTCAAGTTCAAGTTCTGACTGTCCATTTGTGAACCATTGCTCTTGGGACAAATCGTCACCCTTCTGAGTTTCCATGTTCATCTATAAAATGTGGTTCATAATAATTTTATGTTGTAGGCTGCCTAGGCAGTGGAATGTGTCAGTAATGGAAATGGCCTTGTAAACTGTAAATAAACCTTGTAAACTTGTGAGAAGGGGAAGTATAATCTAGTATCATGAGAATTTTGCCTACCGCAGAAAAGTTGCTTTAAAAGTAACTTGGCAGACTCAAACTTGGGGATCAAACTGGAGAAAAAAAATTGAACGACATACTGGGTGTGGGATCTAAGGTGATCCTTTTGAAATAAACAGAAATAATTTGATACTGGGATCAAATTATTGGAAAAGGAGGATCAGCACTGATTGAATAGGAGTACCAAGTTGTATACCACATGCTTTCGATTAATACATATACATCATTGAACTCTCACGATAACCTTCTGAGGTAGGCAAGGATATGCCTATTTTGCTGATAATAAAACAAAGACTCAGGAAGTTAATCACTTTTTGCAAAATGTTAATGCCTTATGATCGATATTACTGGTGATTTAATAACAGTTGCATAAGGTTATAGCTGGGACTTCACAGGTGGCACTAATGGTAAAGAAACTGCCTGCCAATACAAGGAGGCATAAGAGATGCAGTTTGATCCCTGGGTCGGGAAGATCCCCTGGAGGAGGGCATGGCAACCCACTCCAGTATTCTTGCCTGGAGAATCCCATGGACAGAGGACCCTGGCGGGCTACAGTCATAGGGTCGCAAAGAATCAGACACGACTGAAGCGACTCAGCAGGCATACACACAAAGTTACAGCTACCAGATTGCTGCCCTCTAATGTTACAATTTCCCCCTTTGTATTCAATAATGACTTTGTGGGGAGATATTTTGAGGTTATGCAAATAAGCTGTTTATTATCCTCCTATCACCCATTAATTTTATTATCTATTAATAGTTCTTCTTGGCAACAATTATTACTATGGTGTTCCCCAAAGGGTGATTTTCTATTTCTATTTTTTCTTCTTCATATATTAAAGTTCTCCTGTAAGGAAGAATTTTTCCACTTCTCCCATTTATTTGTTTTTTTTTTTTCTTAAAATTTATATTGCTTTAACTTATGGATATTTATTTTAGTTTTTGAGAGTTATAATCCATTATTGTTGTTTATTTTCTTGTACCTATTGAACATGATTAAGCTATTAGGAACACCTTCAGATTGATTTTTAGGTCTTTTAGGATTGATACCATGATTTTTGAAGCATATTCTTATTCTGGTGTCACAAAACAATGTTATGCTGGTCAGCTGGTTCTCAGAAAAATAGAAGGAAGAAAAGAACAAAATAGAACAACAACAACAAAAAGATAAGAAAAATGAAAGTCATGTTTGGTTTTTAGTCACTCTTGTTTGTTTCCCGATTTCACTGTGTCTAGTTTTCAGCTACGCATAGTTTGCCAACGAGCTCCATGTTGGGCTTTCCCTGCCATCCGTCATTTCTCCAAGAAGGCCTGGTAATTTCTATTGGATAATGGTATTTAGAAACCCACACCTAGATGCTAGATGTGTTCATTGCTACTGAGGTGTCATTTACATCTAGGTTCTTTCAGAGATAAGAGTCAGAAAGAATGTATGTATTTAACCCCATTTGTACACACATTCCTATCTATCTTAAAAATTATGAGATCATACTGATACTTTTGAATGATAATTGTACTATTATAATACAAATAACCAATATTTTGCAGGGTATTTTTTTTTTTCTTTTGCTCTATAGCGTGCCGTAAAGAATCTGCCTGCCAATGCAGGGGACATGGGTCAGGAAGATTCCCTGGAGAAGGAAATGGTAACCCACTCCCGTATTCTTGCCTGGGAATTCCCATGGACAGAGGAGCCTGATGGGCCACTGTCCATGGGTCGCAAAGGATCAGACATGACTGAGTGCATGGCGGCACGTGCGGTCAAAAATACTATTTTTTAAAAAATAACTTAGGGTTAGTTTTCCTCTTTCCCACCTGCATCAGGCTGGTTACACTGTTCCTTTATAATACAGTTAGATTTATTTATTATTATATACATTCCATTGAATTTTCCTCACATCTTGACTTGGATTATTTACACATATTTTTGCATATGTGCAATATTATTACTGTTTTAAGAGTTGAAATTGTACAAAAAAGTATCCAAACTCCTTAGTGTTTTAAAAAAAAAATAAAAAAATCCCATGTGTTTTACAGTAAGCCATGAACAGACCTTATCTGGAGAAGTACAGCAAGTGTTTGAGTCACACCTGTGGATGAACTCTGAAGACGCACCTTGGGTGGTGAGCGCAGGCGGGTCTGTGAGGCAGACCTCCACAATGCAGTCTTTCATAGAAGGGCTGCCAGCCCCACCACCTTGCATTTACCGTGGCCCCACGTCGATCTCTTTTCACTGGAACTGAGTCAGGTCACGGCACGCCTCCCTCACACTGCTGCAGCCACAGTGACCTTGCTTTCCTTGACCTCACCAAGTGGCTTCTGCCTCAAGGTCCTTGCATTGCATTCTCTCTGCTTGGTAAATTCTTCCTCCAGATGTCTTTTCAGCTCACTCTCTCCTTTGCCTCTACTGTCTCTGGTGTTCTGTGTGACCAAATCAACCCAACCTATTTTTGTTTGTCTGTTGTTTCAGTCGCTAAGTCATGTCTGACTCTTTGAGACCTCCATGGATGTAGCCCACCAGACTCCCCTGTCCATGGGATTCTCCAGGCAAGACTACTAGAATGGATTGCCATTTCCTTCTCCAGGGAATCTTCCCGACCCAGGGATGGAACCCATGTCTCCTGTACTGGTAGGTGGGTTCTTTACTGCTGAGCCTCCAAGAAAGAGCCACCTCCTATTTAAAAAAAAAAAAAAAAATTATAATAATAAGCCAAAAGAAACTTCACTTACAGAGAGTCAGAGACCAGAAGGGGGAGCTCTCATACCCAGTGATGATAGCAGAGTCCAACAGGAAGAAAGACTCCTCTTCTTTCCTGGCAAGAGCTCAGCCAATAAATAGCCATGGATTCTTTGTTTCTGAGAACCCTCCCAACTTCCTTTTACTATCTATAAAAGATATTTCCTTCCCTTGCCATGGGAAGATTTGCATGTGGTTCATCATAGTTGCAGATCCCCTATTGCAATTCTCCGCTGACTCCAAATAAACCTGGCAGTCCATTTGTTTCAGGTTAACACTCCATACTGCCCACTCTGTTTCCCTGTTTCGTTTACTTACATCATCTGACACAGTTTTTATTTTACTTGTTTCCTTGCCTTTTGTCCATCTCCTTCTAGCATAGATGAGGCTTCTTGATGACAGGATTTTTAAAAACTGTTTTCACCATGTCAGCCCTTGAGCCTACCTATGTCAACACATGGTACATAGCAGGCATTCAAGAAACACTTGTTGAAAGGAAAAAAGGAGAATGAATGAATGAGTATATTGGTTTGGTCTGGCTGTATGCTTAATACTGTAAGAAATGTCTAGAGCAAGAAAACATAGAAGAATTGGTGATAATGTCTATTGTGATTCAGAATCAAAGAATGCTTGGCTGAGCGATGCCCCGGGGATCAGGCAGGTTGTTGCTGCCTGCCTGTTGGCCGTTGTTCCCCCTCAAAAGGAGGAACTGGAGTCTACCAAAGTGAAAAGACTCGCCTGTCCTCTCACAGCCAGCACAGATTCTGGGCGCTTCTCAATCACAAAGCTGGGGATCCCCACTTACCTCTCTGTCTGCAGAGGGACTTGGAGGCAGAGGGTGAGGATGGTGTGCAGGGGAATTTTTAATTAATTTCATCCAGGCAGAAAACTGGCTTGGTCAGGAAATATACCTAAAGCATATTTTTAAATTCATTTTCACAATGCAGGTTTTGATCAAACCAGGATGAAGAATTGTCCCTTTTTACTTCACTTAGGAGGCTTATTCATTATTTCCTGTCTGACAGGGATGTTCAGACACTATTGTTTTTCAAATACCCCAGAAAACACCATAGAGATTACTTTTCTGTAATTCAGAGAAAGACGAAATTCCACACATTTTTTGCCACCGTGAATGGCAGGAGAGGGGGCTATGTCTTAGGTTTTCTGATTTTTTTTGACCAACTGTCAACATTATTTTTAATTTTTGAAATTCTATGGCTAATCAAGCATTTACTTGAATTAAGTTTAGTTAATTGATTAATTCATAGAAATCAAGTATTTATCTGAAGAATTCGTTGTACAACAGGTTGAACTATCAGGGTTATAGAATTTATACATCAATTCAACAAACATTCATTTTGTTTTTACTTCTTAACTTTGGACAAGTCCAAGCCTGAGTTGTCACATTTGTGAAATATAAAATTTATAAAACAATAATATAGCACAGGAGTTGTTCAGAGAATTAAGTGTTGTCAAATGCTTCAAGTAGTGCTTGGCATGTAATAAGGACCTCTATGTGGAAGCTCTTATTATAATTCTTATGTTTCATTTTATTATTTTGCTATTATTACTATTAGAAGTAGTATTAAAGAACAGGCTGTTTACAGTGCCTTTGCTATTTTAAGAGTCGTTGTGGCCTAAGGCATAGGGCCAGTAGGCAGGTCCACTCAAGGCAGGTCATGCTGACCATTTCTCAACTCATTTGAAAAGAGAATCAATGAGATTAGTACTTCAAGTTAACTTTCATTTCCCCTAAGGACAGTTTCCAGTCCTTTGAGTAAAACTAATATGTCCTCTCTGAAGTCCAAGGCAACACTTTGTCAGGGAAAGCACATAAGCTCCCTATGGAGGAGAGAGTTATTTGTTCTTTGCTTGAGTTTGCACTCCATGGAAACTATCTTCATATCAATATCACAAAACTTGGATTTCTTCCTTTCTGAGCAGCAATGTCCTTAGAATGAATGTCCTTGCTTCATTTCCAGCAAGTAGGACCTTTGATTCCACTTGGCTCAATTTAAGTGTTTTTTTTCTTAAAACACTATTCTTTTTGGGTGCTTTAGTGATATAGTGCAATCAAGAAGGGGAAGGTCTCTGTCCTCATGAAGCTTAGAGACTAGTAATATTTAAGGCTCTTCCTCTCTTTCCCTATGATATATTCCACTTAACTTAAATCAAAGATGATGGAAGTGACATGCAAACATTCCTGTATTAACATTTTAAATTAAAAAGCCAGCATTTGCATGAAACATGTATGGAGAAAAGAAAAGTTCCAGATATATTTCATAGATAACTTTTGGAGTAAAGAAAATAATTCAATTTAAAATTAATCAGAGTCAGACATTTAATGCTTCATATAATACATATAAGGAGATTTGCCTACTCTTTAGCTGTCTTTATTGGTTAGACAAGCCAGACAGCCAAATATAAAGAGGATCATGAATAGTTTGCAATGATTCAGTGAAATTTTCCAACAGAAACACTCATACCCAGTTTTATTAATGTATAGATCTAATACCTGGGCAGATTCAAAGTATGCTGTTACAGAAATGCGAGACTGGATGAAGCACAAGCTGGAATCAAGGTTGCTGGGAGAAATATCAATAACCTCAGATATGCAGATGATACCACCCTTGTGGCAGAAAGTGAAGAGGAACTAAAAAGTCTCTTGATGAAAGTGAGAAAGGAGAGTGAAAAAGCTGGCTTAAAACTCAGCATTCAGAAAATGAAGATCATGGCATCCGGTCCCATCACTTCATGGCAAATAGGTGGGGAAACAACAGAAATGGTGGCAGGCTTTATTTTCTTGGGCTCCAAAGTCACTGCAGACGGTGACTGTAGCCATGAAATTAAAAGACACTTGCTCCTTGGAAGAAAAGTTATGACCAACCTAGGCATCATATTAAAAAGCAGATTCATTACTTTACCAACAAAGGTCCATCTGGTCAAAGCTATGGTTTTTCCAGTAGTCATGGATGGATGTAAGAGTTGGACCATAAAGCTGAGTGCCGAAGAATGGATGCTCTTGAACTGCGGTGTTGTGAGAAGATTCTTGAGAGTCCCTTGGACTGAAAGGAGATCCAACCAGTCAATCCTAAAGGAAATCAGTCCTGAATATTCATTGGAAGGACTGATGCTGTAGCTGAGGCCCCAATACTTTGGTCACCTGATGTGAAGAACTGACTCATTGGAAAAGATCCTGTGCTGAGGAAGATTGAAGGCAGAAGGAAAAGGGGATGACAGAGGATGAGATGGTTGGATGGCATCATTGACTCAATGGCCATGAGTTTAAGCAAGTTCCAGGAGTTGGTGATGGATAGGGAAGCCTGGTGTGTGCATGGGGTCACAAACAGTCAGACATGACTGAGCTACTAAACTGAACTGAACAGAAGGGTAATGATATTACCAGGACTGGCATGAGAAATTCAAGCACAAAATCATACACTCTCAAAGATGGATGACAAGACCCTGGTCTAATCCACCTATCCCAATGCAGGAATCATATCAATAATATCAACCCCATTGAAAAAGATTACTCTAGTGTCTTCCTGGAATAACTCTTGAGAGAATAAAAATGTTGTAGTGTTGGGGGGATGTGATGGGGGAAGGGTGGCATATGGGCTGCTGCCCATGGTCCTGAAAATTGCTTCTGTTGTGATATGTCTCATTCTAACGATACCAGGATAATGATGGCTCATGTTCAGTCTTGGGCCAACAATCTGAAACTAAGTAGGGAAAGGCAGTGATGGGAGGGAAAAGGGAAAGTAGAAAAGGAAAATGAGAGGGAAGATAGTGAAAAAGAGAAAGGGACATAGCCTTTAAATAATGAAGCAGAAATCCTTAATCTCGCAGTCATGTTCAAATAACCACAATTACCAAAGGAAGACAATGTTTTGCACTTTGATATGTTGATTTCTGTTACATATAGGGTTTTTTTGGAATCAGACTCTGAGACAGAGTTAGAGCAAGCATGCATGATATTTTAAGCCATACCCTTGGCATCAATACCTTTGATAGGAAAGGGAAGAAATAAGATTGGGAGGAAGAAGTCATCAGGCTACAAAGCATTCTCGAAGCCTTTAGGTGGACCCATGAGAAAGTCAGAAACTAGACTGGCTTTCAGGAATTATTTAGAGTTGGGTCAGACCTCTATACTCCCACACGGATCAGTCTTTGAATCTGAGGTATCCTGAGAAGGAGCATGACCTTGGGTGAGGTGGCTTTCTAGAGCTCAGGCAATCCCTGAAAGGACTTATGGCTGGGGTTGCAATTTCTTCATTTGGGGAGGTGGGTATGGCCCATCACAATGTGGACTTCCCGGGTCATGTGTCACATTATTCCTCATCCTAGGCTTTGTTTGTAGTTGTTTACTTGCTAAGTCATGTCTGAGTCTTTTGTAGCCCCATGGACTGCAGCCCATCAAGCTCCTCTGTCCATGGGATTTCCCCGACAAGAATACTGGAGTGGGTTGTCATTTCCTTCTCCAGGGGGTCTTCCCAACTCAGGGATTGAACTGTATTTCTTGCATTGGCAGGAAGATTCTTTACCGCTGAGCCACCGGAGAAGTTCCATCCTATACTTACGCATATGCATAATACCTCCTTAGAAAACTCACGGCAGCATTGTACATCTCCTTCTATATATACATCAGATTGCATCAATAGCTTTCTCCTTATAATTTCCCACCATCTCACATGATTAATTCCTTATTCACACTTCACCCAATCAGTGATTTGAAGGTAGTTGCCATGCTGCTTTCAAATATTCAAATCTTTTCTTTTCCTGGTGCACTATCTTTGACTCCAGTAAGTTTCTTGAGATGAAAACAATTTCTAAGTCATTCTTTATCTTACCCTCCTCTAGTTGTATTCTTATTTAAAGAATCCTTTCATAAAAGTAGTACCTAGGACTACACTATCTGTGAAAATATAGTCATGGGTCCACATAGAACACATTTGGGGAGCTAAACAAGTATTTTGGCATTCATTTGAACTATGTGTATGGAGCATACTGTGAAGTAGTAGCTAAGGAAAAGAAAGAAGGGAGTATACATATGACTATATCAAATGAAAATATTAAAATGCATAATTTTAAGATTTAAGAATGATTGGTTTGGCACCACAAGAGACAGAACAAGAAGGGGGTCTTTGTTGGCTGTTTACTCTTCTATCAAAAAGAGTTGTTTAAAACGAAATAATCTAATGTTCACTACTCAGCTTGCTCCATAAGCACTGGGGCTCCTCTAGTCTCATCTTCTTTCATATCCTGGTTCTGAATAGCTTGCTCTGCCTGTATTACATTCCGCCTCACACCAATCTCTCACTTTGAACCTTTGAACTCCTTGGTCACTTACGATCTCACCCCACCCCTTGTACAAATGAATTGGTACCAATTTACTTTCCTCCCTAGTAATTTCAATTTTTCCTCTGGCTACATTTAAAAGACAGTAAGTCTAAGTCTCCCTGGTGGCTCAGTGATATACAATTCACCTGCCAATGCAGGAGTTGCAAGTTCAATCCCTGAGTCGAGACGAACCCTTGGAAAAGAAAATGACAATCCACTCCAGTATTCTTGCCTGTGAAACCCCATGGATAGAGGAGCCTGGCGGGCTACAGTCCATGAAGTTGCAAGGAGCCTTAGGGACTAAAAAACAACAGCAACAAGCTCCAGGAAGGCAGGTGCTACACTGTTTCGCTCACCACTTTATGTCTGGTACCTAGGATGGTGCTTGGCATCGAGGAGATGCTCAATGAGTTTTGGCCAACCAGGTGAGGCCTCACATCGTGGCTGACAAACATCTGCATATTCTGGTCTGTACTTGGGACACTGTCTCAGATGACGCTGTGAACTTGCCCCTTACCAAGCCCATATCACAGGAGATTCAAACTAAAATGGTGAGACACTGTCTTTTCAGTGAAAGTCACTCAGTCGTGTCTGACTCTTTGTGACCCTCTTGGAATTCTCCAGGCCAGAATACTAGAGTGAGTAGCCATTCCCCTCTCCAGGGGATCTTTCCAACCCAGGGATTGAACCCAGGTCTCCCTCATTCAGGTGGATTCTTTACCAGCTAAGCCACCAGGAAAGCTCATCTTTTCAGAGGACTCCTCATCTTCCAGAATTCTCAGTCCTGGAGAATAAGCAGTTAACTCTGGAAAAGGGAGAAAGGAGAAGACAATAGAGGAACAGTTTTCATTCAGGGGCATCTGCTTCCCCAAATGAAACATTTGGAAGTTTTTTGAGTGCTTGTGAGTGGGGCTTTAAAATGCAACATGTGAAGTGAAGTTATTTAAATTCTGATCTAACTGTGTGGCCTATCTTCATGCCTGTATTAAAATGGTTCAGACTTTGACCATCCACCCCCATCATTCTGTTTGGATTAGCCGAGGGCTCCACTTGTGTGGTACGTTTTAATTTAGTCTGACACAGTGTTCCCATCCCATCCTCCCTCAAGTAGGTCTGGGGGAAAAATGTACTTAGCTGAGAATTCACAATCTCTGCTTTTTTGTGCTTCCAAGGAAACTTAACAGGAAATGGATTTGCTTTGCCATATTTAGGATAGCTTGGAGTGCAGATTCACAAAGAATTTTCCTCGAGCTACATTTTACACAGAAAACTCAATGACAGATGCAAGGAAAAAAGTGATTTCACTGTCCAATCCCAGGACACTTACAGAGCGTGATTAAAGCTTTCCATATGATAGCTGAGGGAACTGATTACTGGTGAGGGAAGAGGTTATTTGAAACCACATAGTGATGGTTTAAGAATCAGGACTGGAATACAGGTCTCCTGCCACTATGAAGCATGAGAAATTAAGCTAAAACATACTCAATGGAGCCCTTTCAAGAAAGGACTTCCATTTTTTAACTCTACCATCCCAATTCCCAACACAATAACCAAAAATAGTATTTCTCAGGTGTTGTCACCTGGATCCTGTTGTGCGTTGGGGATGAGTTTCTGTAATAATGTCAAGAATGTGGGCTAGAGGAATCATCACTGGTTCTAAAAAAGTAAGAATAGAAAGTGAAAGTGAAAGTTGCTCAGTCATGTCCCACTCTTTGCAACCCCATGGACTACACAGTCCATGGAATTCTCTAGGCCAGAATACTGGAGTGGGTAGCCTTTACTTTCTCCAGGGGATCTTCCCAACCCAGGGATCAAACCCAGGTCTCCCGCATTGCAGGCGGATTCTTTACCTGCTGAGCCACAGGGGAATCCCAAGAGAGGTAAGATCAATTAGACTAGGTTTGTAAGACTCATAGGATGCTATTCTCTATAGCCTAGAGATTTTCTTTTGTCCCTCTTTAACAGAAGAGTAAGGATATCTGGCACAACAGAGAAATTGTGAACAGCAACTTGTACCTTACATTGTTTCTACTCTAGAGAAATAATGAAACATGACTGCTGCAGTCCAGTAGTAACTGACAAAAGCTTCTTCCCAGTTTTATCCAGGATCTTGTCCAGGACAAGATATGTGCTTCACTCAGGCTGTAGGGAAATAGCTTTAAAGTTGATCAGAAGACAGGCGTGGATGTACATTAGTTACCTACAATCTTGTGAGGCAGTAAGAAGAAAGGCAAAGTGGGGAAAAAAAAAAAAAAGGTGAGAAGATGAGTTTGCAAGAGTTTTCTGGAATATTCCAGGGTGTGCTTTGAGTTTTTCTACCAATGGTCCATTGCTAAGTCACACCTGCAGGCTATGGTCTATCTCAGTCCCAGAGGCAATTGTATGATGAAAGGAACATCAAGCCCACTGCGGTGGGAGGAGAGGAAATGCTGGGAATTAAATGGGGCTTCTAGCAGAAGGAAAATGCAGATACCAAGGATGACATAGCATAGGTCAGTAAAGAGACTGTGCTGTTCAATGGGAGGGTAGTGCCCCTTAGCCTCCAAGTTAGGCTGGATTACTCTAATGAAATAGCAATACCTATATTAACCACCGTTTCAGCTTATCCGAGTGCTCTTCAACACATTAGGAAACACAGATGTATTAGGGATTTTATATGCATTATATATGATCCCAAGAGCAATCTTGAAATGCAAATATTATCACTGGATGTTCTACAGAAAATGACAATGAAGATTCACAAAAGTACAGTGTTTAGCCCTAGGTCACGTGGCTGAGTAGCTGTAAGATAATGGTGGCTAAGAGCATGGACTCTGGAGAAAAAATAGCTGGCTTCAAGTCTTACCTTTGCTGCTTATCAGCTGGGGAGTTGGGGACAGGCAGAACCTCTAAGATGTTCCCAAACAATCCCATTTCCTGGTCGTTGTAGCTGTGTGTAATCCCCTCCGTTTGAATAACTTGCTTCTAACCAGGAGAATACGGCAACACCGTACGGTTGTCATTTTGGTGATGAGGTTACAAAAAACTGTGATTTCCATCTTCTCAGCAGTTTCTTGCTGGCTTTGAAGAAGCAAGTTGCCATGTGGGAGAAATGAGGCTGACCTCTAGCCAACAGCTTGTGTTAGACAGTGGGAAGCTGAATTTTGCCAATAGTTGTGTGAATCAACCTAGAAATAGAGCCTTCCCCAGTCAAAACCACTCAAAGAGGACACTTTGATTGCTGTCTTATGGGAAACTGTAAAGCAGAAAACCCAGATATGCCATGTCCTGTTTCCTGACTGAAGAAAATGTAAGATAGTAAGTATGTATTATTTTGAGCCTGTACATTGGAGATAGTTACACCGCAAAAGATAGCCAATGCAGGGAGCATGGGCAGGTTACCTCACTTCCCTTTGCCTCAGTTTCTTATCTCTAAATAGAGAGATAAATAATGATGCCTATTTCGGTGGGTTGCTGGGAGGATTCTGTGATATTATATACATAAAGTCTGACATTGGGGAAATGCCTAAGTGCTAAAGTTGCGAAGTTGCGAAGGCTGCTGCTCCAGCTCTTCTCCCTACAGCCTCTCTCTTGACCCCCACCGGTCTATTACAAGAATCTTTAATACATACTTCACAGCTCACTCATGGTTTTGTGTGTTATCCTCACCACACTAAATCTGCCTTGCTCCTGACTCCATGTTGTCTAATTTCCTCAATCCATTCTTAACCTCAAACCAAAGAAGGAATTAGCTTCTCCGCTTTACTGCTCAGCATCCTATCTTGGGTCCCTGTTTTCCTTGACCTCTGATCTCCTATGCCCACATTGATTCATGCTATTTCACTGGGCCACATTCCTGAACTTGAACTATTGAGATCTATATGTGGATCTCAGAAAGCCAGAGAGAACAATGACTAAGGATGAGAAAATGTGTCCTCTCATTTCATTTTTTCCTTAAGCCGGTTAACTATTTTCTGCATCTTAGTTGATCATATATGGGAATTATAATATCTATGTCACAGAGAGAACAGCTTCAAATGCAAAAAGGAAGATAGAATGGTAGTCATGATGAATGCTAATCTTTTCCTTCCATTCTTCAGCTCTGCTATCCCATGGTTCTGGCTGCAAATACTTCAACCATGAAAAGCACCAGGGCTCATGAAAAGCACCAGACTACCACTTTCTTTCAGCCATGAACTCTATTTTGCTCTGACTTCTTTCCTCCTGCAAGTGTTTTTTCTATTTGGAGAAAAAATTAGCCAGTTTCAGAGAGATAAGACCTACCGGTTCCCTGGATGTAGATTGTGCTCCTGGGGTAAAAAGTCAGCTTGTCTTAGATTTTTTCCAGCCCTTCCTCATGTTGCATCTCCACCCCTCAATCACAGGAACCCTGCCCTCCCCTCCTAGCTTTGTTCCAGGTACCTGCTTGTTAAGACTTCAAGGCTATTGACATATATAGCCACCAATGTTCCAGATTTCCCAGTTTGATCAACCCTGTTATCATGCTTTTTTTTTTTTTTTTTTTACTTCCCCATAGGCAGCCCAAGGCTTTGTTGCTTCATCCATAAACTATGATTAGAATCCCTATTTTGGAGAATAATGATAATATACGCAAAATGTCCAGTACATGGACACTTAATGTAGAGAGTATTAAAACCTTAAATAAAGGTCATGGAAAACTAAATTGGTGTCTATCTTTGTAAAGTGTTTACTAGGCACATATTGATGAATTCCAAGAAATCCTTTGCCCTATTTTTTATTCCCATGAAACCAGATGTTCTCCAAGATGTCAATAACACTGTGAGAATAGCTGAGGTCACTGTTGTGTGGACTGAAAGAAAGGATATGCACTTTGGACTGATCTGGGCTTTAATCTCAGCTCAGTGATGGAACCTTGCTTCAAGGTCATTGTGTGACCTTGGCAAGCTCCTTGCACATTTGGTTTCCTCATCTGTACAATTGTGATACTAGCACCCACCTGGCACGGATTTTGTATACATGAGCCATCTGCCATGTACTAGGCACTCAATATGTTAGCTCCCTTTCTTTCACAACTGGTTTTTCCAAGGTAATCCTTTTTTTTCTCGTTGAAGATAGTCTTTGCCTTATTTTTCCTGATGAGGGGTTTTGCAATGTTAAACGTTCCTACCTGAAAACTGCTTAAGGTTAGGCATGACTTAAAATATCAGTGACCCATCCCCCTCACCAACCTGCTTCCTGCATAACCCCATACTCCTTTCTCATCTAGAAAAATCTTTTTTCAAAATTCAAAAGGCCAAGGGGTCTTCCTAGGGAAGTTAGATCCCTTCAGATTCTGCCAGAGAACTTTCCCACAAAGAGGAAATTCTACAAATACCCGGATGACATCACCAAGAAAAGGCCCTTGTTCCCCCAGGGCCCAGCCTCCCTGGAAGATGACAAGGGTTAGGGAGAGAGAAAGCCCGGGCCACTTGTCGGATTTGGCAAGCAGCAGCCAACAGCTGGTCAGGCGGGTTAATGAGCCCTGCGCTCTGCTCTCCTCCAGCCTTTACTGGCAAAGGCAGAGGCAAGCGGCTCTGGCCTGCTTTTCTCTTTCTATTAACAAAGCGCGATGTCATCGGATTACCTTGGCCAGGGGCCAGGCCTACTCGCCATTTGCCTGCCTCTGTGTTGCCATGGCAATGGCGATGTGCCTTTTGCCAAGGCAGCAGCTGGTGGATGGGTAGTGATTACCTGCCAAGCAGATTTACTAGCTCCAAAGTGCAGACCTTTCTCTGATAAGTAAGAGAAGAGGAAAGTTCAAGACTCAGGCAAGAAGGAGGGGCTCTCTGCACCTTTTGACCCATCCCCTCGATTTTAATTGTCCAAGAATAGATGATAATTCTGCATTTATCCAGATGCCCATCTGCTCAGCTCATCGGCCAGTCTTGTCTCATCTTTTTCTTGCATCATCTTATTCTGAGGACAGGCAATAAACAGTGTAGTCTTTGTCTTTGCTGCAAGAAACATGCTACCCGCCCCCAGCATTCTGCAGCAGCATTCTGCAGGGCTTTGAGGGCAGGAAGGGGTTCCGGCCAGGAAAGAATTTCCAGAAAGGAAGAAAGGCAGTGCCCACTTTGGTAGAATCATGAGAATTTAGTAGAAAAACCTATGATGATTTTGGTCTTCACCTAGGAGGAGATTCCTAGGGAATATCTGGATCCCTGAATTTTAGGATGGATTTTTTTCCTTCTTAAATTTTATTTCAAAAGCATTTATTAAATACCAACTGTATGTAATCTTAGTTCTAACTGAATTTCAAGCATCCATCTTCTACTACTTCCATATATATAACCAATACTGGAACTACCCAGAAGGGGTAAGATGTCAAAAGGTAGTCAAGAGGAGGTGATCAGATCGCTTCAGGCAGAGAAGGTGAATGTACTCCAGGACCGAGGTAGGATCTTTAAATGGGGAGTACTTTGCACAGCTTGAGTTGGAGTTGTCTCCAAGTGAAAGGAAGCAGCAGCAGCACATCAGGGGAAGCAAGCTGCAGTTTTCTATGCATCTGAGAAATAGGGGCTGAAGAATTTGCAAGCTGTTCTAGGTGATGGAGAGCTATTAAAGGGCGGCTCAGTGGTAAAGAATCCACCTGCCAATGCAGAAGACATGGGTTCGGTCCCTGGGTAGGGAAGACCCACTGGAGAAGGGCATGGCAACCCACTCTAGTAATTCTTGCCTGGAGAATCTCATGGACAGAGGAGCCTGGTGGGCTACAGGCCATGAGGTTGCAAAGAGTTGGACATGAATGAAGTGACTTAACATACACACAAGCCAGAGTAAAATAGCTAGTTACTCTTTAGGAATGAAACTCATTGCCCTGAGGATTGGATTGGGATGGAGCAAGAGACCGATGGGGTAAAAGACTGAAAAGTGTCTGAAAAAGGGCACTGGAGGTCATAGGGAAGAAGAAGTGGGTTCAAGACCTGTTTCAGCAATGGTTCTGTATTACTGGGTTGGCTAAAAACTCTGTTCCGGTTTTTCTGTAACATGTTATGAAGAATTCTGAACGAACATTTTGGCCAACATCATCATAACACCTAATGCAGAGGGGAGGCCTTTCAGGCACCAGGCTCCAGGTATATTTTTCTCTAGTGTGCATGACTATCTCAGCCACCATCATTTCCATTAACTTCACACATACTGGATCATCAAGTCCCACTTTTCAGATGAAAAAAAAAAACTCAACTCTGGGATGTTTCTGCATCTGCACAGGGGGTCGAACTGGCAAAGCATTGTTTTGTGGTTTTAATTCAAAGCAGTTCAATTCCAGACTTTGGGTCCTAACCATTTTACGATACTGCCTCCCAAATTCCATTCTAAGAGAGGCAAGATACATTTCTGGGCCAGCTAATGCTTATAATCTAAGACAGGGTTGGGGAGCAAACTCTTTCTGAAAGGTGTATGCTCAGTCGCTAGCCGTGTCTGGCTCTTTGTGACCCCATGGACGGTGACCACAAGGTTCCTCCGTCCATGGAATTTTCCAAGCAAGAATACTGAAGTGAGTTGCCATTTCCTCCTCCAGGGAATCTTCTTGACTCAAGGATCGAACACAGGTTTCTTGTGTCTCCTGAGTTGGCAGGCCAATTCTTTACCACTGAGCCACCTAGGAAGTCATTTTCTGTAAAGGGCCAGATGGTAAATATTTTAAACTTTGTGGACCATGAAGTCTTGTGTAACAGGCACTCTGCCATGGTGGTGTTACAGCAGCCATAGACAATACATAAATGAGTGTGGCTGTGTTCCAATAAAACTTCAAGCAGGCAGCTTTGGCCTATGGGCTATAGTCTGCTAATCCCTGATGAAGGGATGAAGTATATATGAAAGTCTTCTTTGTGTATTAAAAAGTGAAAGAGCAATGGTGGGAAATCACTAAATTAGATCTGGAAGGTGATGCAGGGAAAGACTGAGGGCAGGAGAAGGGGATGACAGAGGATGAGATGGTTGGATGGTATTACCGGCTCAATGGACATGAGTTTGAGCAAGCTCTGGGAGACTGTGAAGCACAGGGAAGCCTGAGGTGCTGCAGTTCATGGGATCACAAAGAGTGGGACATGACTCAGCAACTGAACAACAACTAGTGAGAGAGACAGAAATTTAGACCAAGAGGAACCTTAGAACTTGCAGAGTCCAAGGACTCAGATCCTGGAGAGATGACCTGAGAACCAGCAACATTCAGAAGGACTCAGGATAATGGGGCTGTAGGGCTACTGTCAGCATCTCTTAGAGAAAGTGGGTGAACTTTGAAAAAGTCTGTTTTCTCTTCCAAGTCAACAGAGTACAGCTTAATGAATGTTCCTGAGTAGAGTTACATAAAAGTTCGGATGAAGGCATGTTGTGATGCCTTTTATACTTATGTGAACAACCTGTAGAAAAGTATAAATCTCCTGGAATTATTTGTAGAATCGTTTGTAGATGTGTGTGTATGATATCATCCTCTCACCTCATTCCCACATAGAGAGAAATAGCATAACTAACTCAGTGGATAAAGACACAAGTGCTGGACTCAGATAGACCTGGGTCAAGTAGGGCTCTTTCAGGTATTAACTCTGTTACACAGAGCACGATGTTTATCCTCTCTTTATTTTATTGTAAAAAAAAGACGATTGGAGCACAGTTGCTTTACAATGTTGCCTTACTTTTTGCTGTACAGCAAAGTGAATCAGCTATGTGTAGACATATCTCTCTCTTTTTTTGGGTTTCTTACCCATTTAGGTCACTACAGCACTGGGTAGAGGTCCCTGCGACATTCAGTAGGTTCTTACTAGGCGACTTACCCTCTCTTAGTTTGCATATCTATAAAGTGGGACAAAAATAATACTGTCCTATGGGAGGGTGTTATTCTGAGAATTGAATGAGATGATGATATAAATCACTGTACTCAGAGCCCCCCAAATAGGGGATGAGAGTGAAGGCCAAGTGTAGCTCTTTCCTTTCATCTAGTTGAGGGGTTGAGCTCTTGGCCTCTGAGACAAGCATTTGTATATCATTTTCTTTATTTGCAAATAAAATGACAGAGTGCACCTCACTGAGCCATTGTGAAGATAAAATGAGATGATGTTTATGAAGAGTTTAAAGGATGCTTGACACAGAGTAGGCATCCTTTATGTTTTAAATTTATGCAGATGGGTGAAGAGAGGCCCTAAAATTAAGTGACTTCTCCAAAGTCACAGTGCCTCTGGGAGATCTTCCAATCTTGGAAGTGAAAGGATGGTAGAATATTCAATTCTAGAACATTGCACTTGGCTTCATGTCAGTTTTAAAAAGGAAATGTCTTATTAATGGTAAATATTTCTGTAGTGCTGACCAGACTGTCAACAATATTCTGTTTTCCATTGACATCCGATTCATCCTTTCAATAACTCTGTAAAGTGAAAGTCATTCAGTCGTGTCTGACTCTTTGTGACCCGGAATTCTCCAGGCCAGAATACTGGAGTAGGTAGCCATTCCCTTCTCCAGGGGATCTTCCCAACCCAGGAATCGAATCGGGGTCTCTTGTATTGCAGGCGGATTCTTTACCAGCTGAGCTATCAGGGAGGTGAGTGCTATTATGATCCCCATTTTCATATGAGGAGATAAGACACAAAGTGGTTAAAATATTTTCTTAGAGTGACACAAGAGTCAATGGCAGAGCTGGGATTTGAACACAAGCATTTTGCTGCACTGCCTTCAAATACTTTTTTTTAAGGTCAGACAGAAGAATAGTAGATGATAAGGAGGAATGGCTAATGGGAAGGAGGACAAGACCCCAAATTCCTAATCAAAAGGCCTTGGAGGATGAGATGTGTCTGATTCAATAAGGTTGTCAAACATTCAGCATTTGTTATATTCACGTAAGGATAGGGAAATGGCAACCCACTCCAGTATTCTTGCCTGGGAAATCCCATGGACAGAGGAACCTGGCAGGCTACAGTCCATGGGGTCGCAAGAGTCAGACACGACTTAGTGACTAACCCACCACCAACATATTTGCGTATAACTCAACCACTGTGCCGTATACTTGAAAGTAACACAGTTCTGGAAATCAGCTATACTTCAATTTTAAAAAGCACTCAAAAAAAAAAAAAAAGAAAGAAAGAAAGAAAGATAAGCATTAAAAAATCATTCATCATTTATTTATTTTTCAATTAATTAATTTATTTTAGCTGAAGGGTAATTACTTTACAATATTGTGATGGTTTTCGCCATATATACCCACCATGTGGATGAAGGCTTAGTGGCCCCCATCTTCACCCCGGTGAATTGCGCTTTCCCTGTGTTGGTTCCCATGGCTCCATCTTCCAGACATCTGCCACAGCACTCCCCGCACATTGTTAAGTGTGTTTTCTTCCCTCCTATCTTCTTTCTAAGTCCTTGAGAGTGGGGGCTCTGTCTTATCTGTCCTTGTATTTTCCGGACCGAGCACAGTACCTGGCACAGTATAAGCACCGTTTTTACTGACTGAATAAACAAATTCCCAACGAAATGAATGAGAGCTCTTTAGGGAGAGGAAGGAGACAGGTTCACAGGCCATGATAAGACTCCAGGAAAATCCGGGATTGTGTTATAATGAACTCCTCAGCCGCCTAATGAAGCTACTGCGTGACTCTCGCCCCAGCTGGATGTCGAAATGAAAGCCAACATGAGCCCGTGTTCTGCTAAGAATAACACCTACGAGATAGCAGTGTTTGAAATAAGCTTGTCTCTGGAAAGGTTCCTGAGCCTTGTAATTTTACTTTTATAGTCATGGCCCCAGCATGTTTGACTTTTCAAATCCCCTCAACTGAGATCCAAGGGTCTGTTTATAAAAGCCCTATCTGAAGCTCGTTCCTCTGGGAGGTACAAGTGGGATTTCTACTCCTCTGTACAAATTGCTCCCCTGGAGTGGCATTACATTCTGCTTCTTGTAGGGCTTCTCTGTTTGGGGAAATGAGAAGAGAAAGTGAACAGCCTAATACAAAGCTGGTCATAAATGTCTCCTGGGAACCAAAACCCTCTAACAATAAAAATAACAGTAACGACAGTACTAATAACAGCCCAAAGCTGTCACCCAGGAGGGGAGAGCAGATAGACACGTTGCAGAAGAAACCAGATCAGTACAGAGGAGCAATTGGACATCTTAAGTGCAATGTTCTAGGCAGTAGACAGGAGTCAGGGACGCTGGAAACAGGGTCAGGGAGCAAAGAAACAGGTTGTAAAACAAAGTAAAGGGACTCAGGACCTATTTTAGGAACCAAGAAGAGCTACCAGGAGGTCTAGTTTATTGGATTACAATGTGGTCTGGTTAAGATCTTTAGGACCAGTCTGGAGCCCTGTGGAGACCGGACTGGGCTTCCCTTGTGGCTCAGCTGGTAAAGAATCCACCTGACATGTGGGCAACCTGGGTTCGATCCCTGGATTGGGAAGATCCCCTGGAGAAGAAATGGCTACCCACTACGTTATCCTGGCCTGAAGAACTCCATGGACTATAGTCCATGGGGTTGCAAAGAGTCGGACACGACTGAGCGACTTTTACTCACTCACTCACTGGAGCCCTGTCACCACAAAAACACTATGGGGGCTTTATAATGTGTTAATCTAGTGAGGCTAAACTAAGTTTCCCAGAACTTTTTTTTTCTTTTTCCAGAATGTCTCTGGTTATTGTGGACCCATAGAGATTCTTATGTAAGATTTGAAGGGTGACAGTACCCTTCAGTATTATAGATTACACAGGATGGCCCTTATCTGCCAGCTCACTTTGTCAGCAGGAGGCAATAGTTGAATTAACAACTAACCCAGCTTCCTCCAGTTCCTTCCCAAGCTTATCCATTTTCTGGGCCAGATGTGTGTGTGTTTTGTCCTGTTGATGCAAAGTGCCAGTCACTTTCTTCAAGACACACACACCATCAAGATCAGAGGCAGTGAGGACTGAGATGGGTTTCAGCTCATCTTTTCTGAGTTCCAACTTGTGCTTGGGGTTCTGGCTTGCTTTTCAGTTTGATTTAACCTTCCTTCCCTACTGCCTGCCTTGTGGGCTCCAGTGTCTAACATTAAATGCAAAGACAACAGCCTTACAGACATTATTCCACCAGCTGCATGGTTGGGCAAGGTCAAATCCCTGTGACATATTCCTAATTATATACAGATTTACAATACCTAGTGCTTCTGCATCTCTCTTTGAACATTACTAATACACACATTGTCTTCAGAATGGAAAGACCATGAGATTTGAACCAGAGAGATAGATGTGAATGCAAATCCTGCTCTTGCTACTTGTTTTTAATCTTCCATGTAGATTCTTATCTGAATGAGGCTCAGTTTCCTCATCTGTAACTTGAGGATAATGCTGACCTCATTGGGTTAGGGAAAGAATTAAGAGTGATAAATATGCACAGCACTAGCTCATCATAGGTGGTCAATTATGATGGGGAAGAAGGTGTTTTGTTGTTTATTGACTTGCGATAACTTTCCTTCTCTCCCGTTCATCCAGAATAGCTTTATTAGAACAATGGTACTTGGTACTTGCTCCATGGCTAATCAGTCATTTGTGGTCACAACAAGCTACTTCCAGAAAGTGATGGAGTGGGGCTGGTTTGACTCAGGCCCTGCTTGCTTCCTCCGCTGTGAGTCACTGCAGATAATTTCCTCCTCACTGCAGGGGGAGAAATTCCTCACCCAGATGAGCTGAGCACATGTGGCACCGTTCCTAATCCTCAAACATTTCCACATGGTCCGCTGGCTGCCAGTTCTGCAGCTGTGACTCTTCTGCCCCTTCTTGCCTCTCTTGGTTATGGCAATGATGAGGGCCACAGTTATGAAAAAGAGAACGAAGGCCTTGCCAGACCGTGAGTCTCTAATGAACCCGTGGCTGAGCTCACCAGTCATCTCTCAGCATTCAGACCGCCCTGGGGATCAGCCCCCGACGCCAGGCTGTGTTTTGGGACAAGGACGACTTCCTTTAGCTTCATGAAGGGTGACAAGTTCATTGGTCAAACATCTCTCATGTATTTATTTAATAAGAGAATGAGTTTGGAGAATTGTGAGCATTCTCCAATACCAACAACAATAATAACAAGAAATTCAAGCCAGATTACCTATCTTCATTTGGTTTCAGTTTATGATATGCACAATGTGTCTACACACCACTGTTTCCAGTACTACTGCTGAATAGTTCCGCACCTTTCGTGGGTTATTCCATAGCTGGTACAATTGAAAATAACAGAAAGAGCATAGCATTGATAATGGGAAGACAGAGATTTCTGTCCTCATCTGTTACCCACTGGTAACACTGGCAGACACTCACTTCTGCAATGCCTCCCAGTTCTCTCCTCTGTAATTCCATCTCCATGGTCCATTGTGAACTCTGAATATGTACATTTCAGCATGAATTAATAGAAAAAGAAATTTTCAGCAATACATACTTTTGAATATTTGCTGTGTGCCAGGCAACTAGCAGGATCCTATAGAATAAATGAAAAGAAAAACATAATTTGTATTTTCACAGGGTAGGTAAAAATTAAGACTTAAAGAGTTATTGTATAACATCAAGGCAATAATAGAAAAGGTGTCAAAAGCAGGACATGATTAGTTACCACACAATTTGCACAGAAAATATGGGCTTCAGGAGATCAAATAAATTGAAAGAAAAAGAAGAGAAGGGAATCAGACATATGGGTTTTTAAATTTGTTTGTCATGATGACAATAAGATTCAGACAGCTAAAGAAAAATAAAGGTCTGGGAAGGAAACTAGATTCTCTTCTTCAAACTGGACAATTAGTCATGGAAAAGGCTCTAGACATCTCAAAGCCTCAGTTTTCTCATCTTCCATATGGGGATGGGAATTGGAGTTAAAATGATCTGACTCTATATTAGTTTTGTAATTCAAGCCAGGTGGCTTCCATGATCGCTCACTGGTAAAGAATCCGCCTGCCATTGCAGAAGACATGGGTTCCATCCTTGGTCCAGGAAGAACCCCTGGAGAAGGAAATGGCAACCCACTCTGGTATTCTTGCCTGAAGAACTCATGGACAGATATTCTTGTCTGGAGAACCCCATGGACAGAGAAGACTGGTGGGCTATAATGGGGTCAAAAAAAGTCAGACTTGACTTAGCAACTGAACAACAATAACAATAAGAAATTCAAGCCAGATAGTCTATCTTCATTTGGTTTCAGTTTATGATATGCACAATGTGTCTACACAACACTGTTTCAAGTACTACTGCTGAAATAGTTCCTTGACTATAAATCACACCTTACCAATGTGATTGTTAACCTTTCTTAAGGAAGATCCTATGGTTGATGCTTATCTTGGTTCCTCTTATTCTGTTTGTCAAAGTGTCTGTGTGCCCATGGCCAGTGTTTAACAAAGCCAGTGGGTTGATAAGTTTGTACAGTGTCGTTCCAAGCCATCGGAAGCATCACCCAAGTTGATACTTGGACTAATTCTCAGACCCCCCTGTAAGAGTGCAACACTGAAAATTTATGCAAGGAGAGAAAAACATGTGAAAATGTTCAGCAAACTCTCTTTTTTCACAAAGCCAAGCACTTGGTGTCTTTTTTTTTTTTTTCTTTTTTTTGCAAGTTTGCAAAATGACAAAAAGATTTCTCAGGCTGTGGGAAACAGATTGTCCCTTTGGCCCAAGTAGAAGGGGGGTGAGACACCGACTGCTGAGTAAGAAACATGCCCGAAGTACACAGACATGATATTTTCATTTCAACTTCAGTGGTTTGAATAGGATGACTGAGGCTTTTTATAGAATTATTGTTTTGGCCTTGTATGTTGGCAGATCTGTTTTCAATCAAGTGGGATCATTGTCTCTTGCAGTGCAATATTTCAAAAGGAAAAAATGGTACAGTAGACCTAGATGTGGGCATCGCAGCATCTTTCTCTCCACAGAGACTTAGTAATTTGCTGTATTGGACAAGGCGTGTGATTCATCTAAAGAAAACAGACATGCGTCTTGTAATCTGTCTGGGAAACTGACTTCTGATATTTTAGAATACAGAAAAGAGCAGCAGATTGTATTCATGTCCTGGCTACTTGACATAAGCACCATTATGTAATAGAAAGTAAGTAGCATAATCTAACATTAGTAGCATTATCATTTTTACCAAAGCTGTTCTTCACTTGGACAAATAGTTGTGGTCTAAAAAGGAACTTCCAGATTTGATATCCTAATGACTTGTTCATTTGCTTATTTGTTTGTTTCTGTTTCTTACTTCACCTAATGCTGCCTGATAGCATTTTCCAGGTCTGGCTTCCCAACTGGACAACTAGTGAAGGTTGGGGTAGGTTTTGTACATCTTGCTACCTCACCCCATGCCTGCTGCTTGAGCTTCCCAGGTGGCTCAGTGTGAAGAATCCACCTGCCAATGCAGGAGATGCAGGAGATTCGGGTTTGATTCTTGTGTGTGGAAGATCCCCTGGAGGAGGAAATGGCAACCCACTCCAGTATTCTAGCCTGGGAAATCCCATAGACAGAGGAGCCTGGTGAGCGACAGTCCTTGGGATCACAAAGGGTTGGACATGACTGAGCAACTGAGCATGCTGCTTATTTTGCAAACAGTAACTACGTTTAAAGACTTTTTTTTCCCCAAACAACCTTGTGTTTTATGTAAGGCAGGAACTAGTGTCTCTTAATTAGCTGAGACCTAAAGAGGTAACAGACCTTGTCTGAGGGTCAACCACTCCGCCACTGTCTCCTTTCCAGGTGGACAAGTCACAAATGTATTTATTCTGCCTAAAGTCGTCTTCTTTACCTGGGTATTCCCAGATAATTCTGACATTCCATTCAGGGAACTTCCTGTGCTAAAATAATATGATACATGACCTTGGGGTATTCTCCTATATCTTTTCCTAAAATCATTCTGACGATACATAATGAGACAAAAATTCAAAAGCGCCCAACACTAAAAACCATGACACTCAAACTCTTACAAGAATCTGGAAATAAATTTCACTTGCTATAGTACTTCAGAAGCTAAGGATCCCAACTTGTGCCTGTCACAGTAATTGCTGAATGAAGTGGAATATATCCACTAGTTAGAAGAAACTAGGAAGATCTTTGATGCCACGCTCTTATGCATATCAGCTATTTCTTTGGCAAGGACTCAGGGTTCTGGTTGATTGAAAATCATGACATTATTGAAAAGTCAAGATATTGTGTCTTACTTGAGAATTATTTCCCAACATTAAAATATATATATATATACACACACACACACACAAACACACGTTTTACACATACTTTTTTTCAAATTGAACTATCATTTGCATCTTCCATTTCCAAATTACCTGGAATGTATTTTTAATATGGCATGAGTTTGGGTTTTTTTTTTTTTTTTAATTTCAAATAGGGAATACTCACCGTCCTCACTCTATTTTTGAAAAGCCCATCTCCCCATTACTTTGTACATCAGCAATTTCCTTATTTGCCAGGGTCTGTCTCTGGGCTGCATGCTTCATCCTGTTGATCAGTCCTATACTGTGTTAATTAACGTGGCTTAAAAATAAGTCCTTATGTCTGCTAGGGTAAGTATAACATCTTTGGTTTTTGGCAGAATTTTCTTAGCTATTCTTAAACAACTATTCTTCTGTAAGAATTTTAACTAACATTTTGTCAAGATCTGTGGGGGGGGGGGGCGGGAAAAACACTACTGAAATTTGATTGTCATCGAAATGTCATCGAATATGTGGACTAATTTAAGACAAACCCACACCTCATTACTTGGTCCTCAGCCCAATAAAGTGTACTTTCCCTAATCTGACTTGTCTCACACTGCCCCCGATTCTCCAAACCTTTCCATAATATGCTCAAGAACTTGTAGTCTGTCATTAGCAAATTCTCTATAACCTAAACCTGAGGATATTGATTCCTGTCAAGCTTAATAAGACAGAGTCAGTCTTGCCTCCCACATAATTTGTGGGTATGTATGTGGAGAAGATATCTTCCTTGTTCTTCATGGGCATTTCTCAATTGTTTACCCTCTTTTCTGTTAAAAATATCCTTTGAAAATGACACAATTGGGCTACATCATCTGTTACTTGATACCTCTAATACAGAACTCTTAGGTACTTCTCTTATGAAATGTTTTAGCACCTGCCTCATGAATTTTTTTCTCCATGCCTACAGTTGTCTTCCTTCCTTCCTCTGGTGATTTTCATACTCATGTGAGTAGATTTATCCAATAGCTCAACTTCTTTGCAGGGTCTTGTTTTCTTCATACCTTAACGTACCCAACTACATGGTTATACTCTCAACTCTGCTCAGGCTCCCCCAAACTTCCCAGCACTTCTCATGGCTTTTGAAAGATCTCTTCCTCTGGGTTCCTCAGAGTTCCACCCTGACTTCCACCATCACACTGGTCAATAATGATATCAACACTGATGGTAAGAGCAATAATCTATGGAGTATTTTCCTTGTTGAACTCATTTCTCTATGCTATGGAGAGATTTATTTTTTATTTTTTGAAGAACAAGTTAAAAGAATTCCAAATTATAGAAACAGTGCAGACTTCTTATATCTCTGAAAGAAATGTATAGTCAGAAGGAGAAGGAAATTACACGAAGAGCACGGGGACGAAGAGCCGGGTGTCAGACAGCACTGGACTCGGGCGCAATAGAAAGCTAGTCTGTCCCAACTGACCCCAGGGCTTCCCTGCTGGCTCAGCGGTAAAGAATCTGCCTGCAGTGCAGGAGACCTCGGTTCGATCTCTGGGTCAGGAAGATCCCCTGGAGGAGGAAATGGCAGCCCACTCCAGTATTCTTGCCTGGAGAATCCCACGGACAAAGGAGCCTGGCAGGCTGCAGTCCATGGGGTCGCAGAGTCAGACACGACTGAGCGACTAAGCACAGCAGAGCATTTTGGTTGTCATAGTCTAGGGAAGCAGGTGTTACTGACAGAGGTCAGGGATGCTGCTAAACATCCTATGGGCAGCCCCACAACAAAGAACACTTTGAATCAACATGTTAGTAATATTGAGGCTGAGAACCTCTCTGATAAGGAAAATTCAGTAGAGATTCTGGCTCCAAGATGTAAGAGCTATGCGGCAATTTGGACACTTTTTCTTGCTGACTTGTGCCTCAGTTTCCTCAAGTATAAAATTAAGATAATAATAATATTTACCTCATGGAATTTTCAGCAGCATTGGTAAAATAACTTATGGAAAGCCTTTCCTATGTTGTCTCATACATGGCCACCAGAAAACTATATCTGGATTTAGAGATAAACTAATCCCATCTTCTACCCTATGAAGAAAGTTTCTACCCCTATTGCAAGGAGAAGGTGGGGCTACTGTATGCATGCATGCTAAGTCACTTTAGTTGTGTCCAACTCTTTGCGACCCTATGGACTGTAGCCCTCCAGTCTCCTCTGTCCATAGGATTCTCCAGGAAAGAATACTGGAGTAGGTTGCCATGGCATTGAACCCACATCTTTTATGCCTCCTGCATTGGCAGACAACTTCATTACCACTAGCGCCACCTGGGAAGCCCCTTTAGTGGAGTACATAAATGTGCTAGTTTCTGTTGTACGAGAAAGTGACTCAGCTATATGTATACATGCATCCCCTCCTCTTGAGTCTCCCTCCCCAGCCCCATCCCACCCCTCTCAGTGCTCTGTGATGTCTTCACTGTATCTTTAGTCCAACTGTTCATTTTTATCCATCATGACACTCCTCCCGGCAGGCTGCCATCCCGGTTTCTCACAAAAGTAACCAATTGGTCTCCTTACTTGTGTACTTTTTGCTTACTTGCTTAGTCGCTCAGTTGTGTCCAACTCTTTGCAACCCTTTGGAATGCAGCCCACCTGGCTCCTTTGTCCACGGGATATTTTAGGCAAGAATATTGGAGCGAGTTGCCATTTCCTTCTCCAGGGAATCTTCCCAGCCCAGGGATCAAATGTGCATCTTCTGCATTACAAGTGGCTTCTTTACCCACTGAGCCATCACGGAAGCCCTGTGTATTTTTTAATCCTTCTTTAATAAGGACTTGTATTCATTTATTAGCTATGTCTACACGTAATGCAAAAGGCTTTACATCACTTCTTTAGTACTAAGAAAAAGTCTATCTTGCAGCACTGGCAGTGAATTTGAAGCAGTCAAGGACCCTTTGCCCCTTAGATTCATATGAAAGTTGCTAAATATTCACATCCACAAAGATAAATTTCATTTTAAATTTCGAGGCTCTCGGAATTATTTCTTTTACTGTTCATGTCCGAATTACTTCCTGATTCAATTCAGTTTTGGGGACCCATCTTGTCAGGGATACCATCTGTGGGTGTGAATGTGTTTCTATGATGTGCGTTATGTCTCCTGTGTAGCGAGCAATGTTCATCTTTTTCAATCTTACTTCCATAAATGCTTGCATTCATACCCACACTTTCTGCCCACACCATCCATGGTAAAATAAGGTCTTGATGTTATTGGCCAGAGCAGAGAAAAGGAGAATAGAAGTGCCATTAGTCATTTTACTGCATTTTGTTTTAACTCAACCACCAGATTTTATTTTCGTTTTGAACTCTGAATGGCTTTCCACTGAATCACAAGATCAAAGAATTTTAGACCCCAAAGACCATAAAACCTAAATGTGTTTGAATGGTGACATATCACCTTTTAGCCAGAGATACCGTTGCTTAGTAATTTTAAACAAATAAGTTAGCATATCTGCTGAGAGTAAATAAAAACAAAATGTACCATCTGCATCTGAACTTTAAATTACACCATTCCAAGGCAGAGTTGGTCTGTTCTTTTCAGAAAAATCCCCTTTCCTTTGCATCATCACATTACTTGGCCCATATACAGTTTGCCTTCAATTTATCGAAGGTTTAGGTTCTTAATAGGCATAGACATAATTTCTATAGTATGGTTTGTTCATATTCAGCAGATTTCTTTATATCTTGACTTGCTTTCCCTAATGTAAGAATGGAGGCACCAAAAAGTATGTCAGTAAAATCACAAAATAAACAGTATATATTTCAGAGTACATATTTGAGAAAGCTTTCACTTTAGACTTCTATTGATCATGGCATATCTATACCAATACTCTCGATAAAACTGAGTGGAAGACATATTTGTTAATTTTGTTTTTCTGACAGACTTCCATTAGAAATACATTATAATATTTAATATTCTGTTTTAAAAAATCATTCTTGTCTGTAACAAAAATGTTTGATTTTCATTACAGAATCTCTTTTTAGAGACTGCTCTGAACATCAACAAAGTGTTAGTCACTCAGTCATGTTCAGCTCTTTGTGACCACATGCACTATAGCCCACCATGAACTATAGTTCTCTGTCCATGGGATTTTCCGGGCAAGAATACTGGAATGGGTTGCCATTCCCTTCTCCAGGGGATCTTCCCGACCCAGGTATTGAACGCAGGTCGCCGACCCAGGGATTGAACCCAAGTTTCCTGCATTGCGGCAGATTCTTTACCATCTGAGTCACCAGGAATCAACAAAAATTGGCTATAAATGTCAGGAAATCATATATCTTACTGCTAGTTAGGTATCAATAGCCATTTACAATACATATTCTCACTGTGTTCTATTTTTCTTTCAATCTTACTTGTTTTAAATTCTCTTTTTTGAATCTCCCACCATCAAACTGTTGCCTGAGTTTCCTCTCCACTCTGAGTCTTGCAACTAAAAGAGTAAGATTGCTTTAAAAAAGAAAAAAAAAAAAAAAGAGTCTGTATGGCTAATCACTGTAGAGAACCAGCCAGAGGTATAGAAATTGGCAATCACTGAATTTCACCAAATTTTGACAATGAGAGTGGTATAATATGGTTAACCAGTTCACTAGCATTTTAGAAAAGGCAGAATTTATTTGTTTGAGTTAATTTTTATTGGAGGATAGTTACTTTTCAACGTTGTGTTAGTTTTTGTTTTTGTTTTTTTTTTTAGTGTATAGGAAAGTGAATCAGCTGTAAGTATACAGATACTGGCCCTTTTTTAGATTTCCTTCCCATTCAGGTCCCCACAGAGCACTGAGTAGAGTACCGAGCACAGTACTGTGCTATAGTACTGTGCTGCAATAGTACCGAGCATTGTACTATTATTAGGTTCTCACTCATTATCTATTTTATACATAATACTATGTATGTGTCAATCCCAATCTCCCAGTTCATCCTCCTCTCCTTCCTTCCTTTGTGTCCATATGTTTGTTCTCTAAGTCTGTGACCCTATTTCTGTTTTGCAAATAAGTTCATCTGAAGATTTTTTCTAGATTCTACATATAAGTGATGTTATAGGATATTTGCTTTTCTCTTTCTGACGTACTCCACTCTGTATGATCTATATATAATAGGTCCATCCATATTTCTGCAAATGACACTATTTTATTCCTTAAAAATGGCAGGATTTAAAATAAAAATGGCAGGATTTAAAATCATATCTCAGTTTCTTTACTTTAGAGATTGTCACGTTTCTGAAACATTTTTTCCCTCTAAAAAGAAAAGGTAGTATGCTCCAACTTGTAAGATTGACATAAAAGCTGGAGGTAATTCATACATTCAACAGACATTCATTGAATACATTTTAAGTGTCTTGCCTTGTGCTAGGCTCTGAGTATACAAGAGTACATGTCTATTGTATAGGTCAGATAGCTCTTTGGACAGAAGTTCCTATTTGATTGGGGATGGGCACAAGCATAAATAAGTGTACAGTAAAAACAGATACTTATGAATTACCTAAATTAAAAATATCATCTTATGTGAACTAAAGGTTGAGACAGAGTCCTCTGACATTTTTTCTTACAATTTTTGAAGTTATTTGTTGAAAAATATTTTAGAGGTATAAACACTTCGCCCCCAGTTATTTATATCTCTAGTAAATTACCTTAATTCATTGAGGGTTTCTTCTGAATGAATAAATCAATCACAGGGGGAATAAAATAAGATGAACCCTGGATCTGGGAGAAAGAATGTATTCTGCTCTTGGTTTCTAAACAAAGAAATCAGGAGAATGGTTAGATTTAGCTACCATTAGTGGTTGACTTGTTCAAGGGGCTAGCATCAGGGCAGGGCTCCATGGAAACATGTTTGAAGAAATTAAGCACCATGATCATGTATTGTATATACATGTGTATATAATTCTTTGTCCTTAAAGAAAGAGGACTGTAGCAAAAACTGGAGGCAGTAAAATACATATATTTTATAAGTCACCAGTATGAAGACTCATTGCTGTTCACAGAAACAAAATTTCATAGAATAATTATTTTTATTTTGTGTCAGAAATTTCCTGTAAGGTATTTGGAAGATTAAGCTTCTCAAGCGCTCACTGAATTCCTCAATGCACAATGATTAATTCAGTATAATCCTTCAGAGATTTTGAGAGGCTGGAGATATGGTTAAGAAAGGTTTTATTCTTGCCTTCAAGGATCCCAGACTATGTAAAGAAGGCAGACACTGAATGAATCATTGCAATATCATACAGTCAGTTCTCTAGCGGCAACTGAATGGAGTCCCGAAAATTCAGTACATCAGATCTCCAGGGTGTGGGGTACTGATGTTTGTTTCTTTCCTGGGATGGAAAAAAAAAGAGAGAGAGAGAGAGAGAAAGAAGTCAGTCATCATATCCAGACTGCACATAGCTGAACTTTTGATATCATTATTATGTTTTGACTAACCCGAAGTCTCATTGTAATTTCTCTAAACCTTGTAGTGGTTGTGTCTTCTCTGTCTGCCTAAGTCTACAGCTAAGTCTACTTACTCTATTTTTCAAATCTGATATTGTGCCTGAGGGAATTCTCGGTAAAGACTGTTTTTACTTGCAATCTTTCTGCCAAAACTGGGCCTCAGTCATCAGACCCAGTCACTCTGAGGTATGATGAGCATTCTTGTCAAGTATGATGTGGTTATCTAACTACTGTGTATCATGTTTTTTTGAAGGGACCTTTATAGTGAGGGGCCTAGTGTTTAAATACCAGTGCTGGGTTCCCTACTATCAAAGTCTCCTAAATGTCTGTCTTCTACCTTCACCTCTTCCCAGAATTCTAGCCTCATCTATCCAGCAGCCGATTCCACATTTCTACCTGCTTATTTATTACACATATCAATGATAACATGGTCAAAACAAAACTCTCGATTCTCTACCCTGCGGAACCATTCTCCTCTCTTTTACAGCTCAGAGACTTTTACAGCTCAGAGAATAGTACCATTATCCACTCAGTATCTGAAACGAAGGCCTGAAATAATACCCAGTTCCTCTCTTTCCTTCTTCTCTACATGTGTCTGCTGAGTTTCTTCAGTGGTATCTGACTCTTTGTGACCCCATGGACTATAGCCCACCAGGTTCTCCTGTCCATGGGATTCTTCAGGCAAGAATATTGGAGTGGGTTGCCATTTCCTCCTCCAGGGCATCTTTCTGACCCAGGGATCGAACCCAAGTCTCATGTCTCCTGCACTGGCAGGCAAGTTCTTTACCACTAGTGTGGAAGTCCATCAGCCAATGCCTCAGATGGACTCACTTTTTCCACATTTGCCCACTACAGTTCTCCACAAAAATGTTGCAGTTATCTTTTTTAAGCATAGCTAAGATGAATGCTCCTCCTTACATTTCAATCCCATCCTTCCAAACTTCACCCAAACGGGGACACATCTAAGTAATTATCTATTGGTTGACTAAAAACCCATGGTGTAGTGAAGAAGATATGCTTTGGAATCAAAGAGATCACTTCTAATTAGATTTTAGGGATTTTCTACACTATGGCAGTGTGAATTTATACCCAGCAGCTAACATTTTAAAGCCTAATTTCTCAATCTGAAAAATAAAATTAGAAGGAGTACCTGTTTGTCATTCATTCATCAATTCTAAAAACATATGTTGGACTATTAAGAGTGGCAGGTACTGTGATGAGCATTGGTATAGAAAGTAAATAAAATGGATATAAGACTGTCCTTGTTTTCCCTGGTGGCTCAGTGGTAAAGAATCCACCGGCTAAGCAGGAGATGCAGGTTCATTCTCTGGGTCCAAAAGATCACCCAGAGAAGGAAATGGCAACCCACTCCAGTATTCTTGCCTCAGAAGTTGAAATTCCATGGACAGACAAGCTTGGAGGGGCTACAGTCCATGGAGTCTTGAAAGAGTCAGACCTGACTTAGTGACTAAACAAGGTTGTCCATAAACTGCTTAAAGTTTATAATTGAACGTAATGGCAAATGCACGCAAGTACTTAGCAAACAATGGGTGCCACTATGGTCTGAATGTTTGTGTCCCCCCAAATTCATATGTTGAAATCTTAATGCTTGATGTAATAGTATTAAGGGTGGGGCCTTTGAGAGGTGTTCAGGTCATAAGAGTGGAAACCTCATGATGAGATTAGTGTTCCTAATAAAAGGGACCAAAGAGGATTCCTTTACCCTTTCTTCAATGTGAAGATACAACTCAGAAGCTCAGAAATCTGCCATCCAAAAGAGGGCCCTCTCTTGGCCATACTGGTACTGTGCTCTCAGATTTCCAGCCTCCAGAACTGCAATAAATAAATTTCCAATTATAATCCACCCAGTCTTTTATATCTTGTTATGGCAACATGAATCGACTCAGACAGGTGCTCTGTTCTTTGGCCTTCTGATACTAGGCATCATCTATCTTCTATTTCAACCTTCCTCAGATATCTTCTGATTCTTAACCCTGAGCTATTTTTACTTTATTATGGTGCCTTATACTGTCATCTGTTGGAACAATATCTAGTTTTAAAATTCAAAACACAAAACTGATATGATCTGTTCTCAAAGGATTTCTTGGGCAGTCCTCTTAGTGTAATGTAGAGAAAGGCCATAATTACTGCCCTCCATGTAAATAAGCACTCAAGCCATGTATGGTACCGACTAGATGTGGTAAGATGCATGAGGCGTTGAACATGTTCCTTGAAAGTTATAAATAGTGTGTGATGTTGATAGTAAAATACAAGAATTGGGTTTTAGTTACAGAAACATGCCATAATTAGCCAGATGACACCTATAACCACAAAAAAAGAATGCAGTTCAATAACTGGAGTAGATCTAGACCCCAAAAACCACAGCTGCAACTGGTGCCAGCTGGAAGCCCGCTCAGACCAATTCTGTCTTTGCTCACGAGCACCAGGAAACACCATGCTTTGGTGAGCAAAGTGTCACTGCCTCAGCTTGGGAGGCCCAAGGCTGGTTGACATCCCCGGAGGCAAGGGACAATTTCTTTTTATATTTGGCCTCAGGAACTCATGCCCTCAATCCTCCAAAAGAATCACAATTCAGTTCTCAGCAGAGAAAAGTCAAAAGAACAGGTTTTCCACCAGGAACTGAGCCAGTCAAAAGCTGCCTCTTTTCAGAGGCTCTGAATCTAGCTCTGAAATAGTTTGGTTTTCACTTACACTGAACAGCAAATACAACCATGATAAAAAGGTAGGTGGTTTGGGAACAATTCTGCCTCCATGCCTGTGCACTGGTGGATAAGTCGTTTCCTTTCTTTAAGCTTTCATTTCCTCACCTATTAAGTAAAGGTGGAGTAGGAAGCTCTAGAATGCTTATTTCAGGTGTTCGAATGAGCTTGGCGCTCTGAAATAGCCCAGGCCCAAGCTTCTCTCCTATCTGTAGTTCAGATTACTGACATCAGCCTTTGGGGCCATATTACTATACTCTGAACTTCCTTTTAGGAAGTTGCTTTGCATTAAGTAAGCTCTTACTGTTCTCTAGTCCCACTTTACTAGTTCGATTTCACCTTATTAACTACTTGCATTTTCTCCTCTTTGAATCTTGGGGCCTCTCTTCTTTGTAAAGTCACTTAATTTGCTGCCTTAGCAACTGCATTGTATTTCTAGTAGATCCATCTATCCAGCCTCTGCTTCAGAACAAGAGAAGTACCTCCTTGGAAGAAAGGCAGATTGCCCCATTATAAAGAAGCTCATTACACATTTCTTTTCCTCAGTGTAAGCATTTACAATCTCAAGATAAGTGGAAGTTAGTGGACTTTAAACATTAATGGACCCACTCAGGCATTTGTCCCATAGACAGTTATTAAGTATCTTCCATGTACCAAGCACCATCCTAGCAGTATTACATATACCTTAAGTGTGCATGCTCAGTTGTATCTGACTCTTTGTGACCCCATGAAATGTAACCCACAAGGTACCTCTGTCCATGGACTTTTCCAGACAAGAATGCTGGAGCAGGTTGCCTTTTCCTACTCCAGGGGAGCTTCCTGAACCAGGGATTGAACCTGTGTCTTCTGTATTGGTAGGCAGATTCTTTAGCCCTGAGCCATCTGGGAAGCCCACATATACCTTATATCATCAACTGAATTAAAAATATTAATGTAACATCTGCTAAGAATCTGGAAACATACATAATGCATTTTTGAAAAGTTTTCCTGAATTTTTCCTTTCATAATATCTTTCCTATTTAAAAAACTAAATGAATTTTATCAAGATGTAACTTACATTTTGGAGATACAATTCAGTGAGCTTTGACCAATATACTCACCCATATAACCACTTCAACCAAAATATAGAACATTTACATCGCTCCTTGACAGTCCCTCATGTTCCTTTGCAATCAACTCCTGTCTATTCCTGGCCCTAGGCAAGCCCCAATCTGTCATTATAGATTAGTTTTGTCTGTTCTAGAATGTCATTTAAATGGAATCATGCAGCATGTTCTCTTGTGTGTCAGCATATTGATTTTGAGATTTACCCATGTTGTTTGCATGTATTATTCATTATCCCCTTTTACTGTCAAGCAGTATACATTGTAAAGATAGGTCACAATTAGTTAATTCTTTCCTATGGTGATGATCACTTGAGTGGTTTCTAGTTTGGGCTACAAAAGATAAAGCTGCCATAAACATTCAAGGAATACATGTAAATACATGGCTGATTCATATCAATGTATGACAAAACCCACTGGAAAAAAAAAAATTAAAAAAAAAAAAATTCAAGGACAAGCCTATGTGTGAATACAGTTGATACTTGAACAACAGAGATTTGAACTGTACTTATACATGGATTGTTTTTCAATAAATACTATAGTACTATGATACACAGCTGGTTGAATCTGTGGATTCAGAATCACAGTTATTTAATGGCAGCGATGGGACTTGAACATTTTGTGGATTTTGGTAAATGTGGCAAGTCATAGAACCAATATCCTGCATATACCAAAGGACTATGATGAGATTCCCTGGTGGCTCAGTGGTAAAGAATCTGCCTGCTAATGTAAGAGACACAGATTCAACCCATGATTTGGGAAGATCCCACATATTGCGTAGCAGCTAAGCCTGTGTGCCACAACTACTGAGCCTGTGCTCTAGAGACCATCAGCTGCAGCTATTAAAGCCTGTGTGCCCTAGAGTCTGTGCTCCACAACAGAGAAGCCACTGCAATGAGAAGCCTGTGCACTGCAACTAGAGAGTAGCCCCTTTTTGCCTTTGCTGCAACTAGGGAAAAGGCCACGCAGCAAGGAAGACCCAACACAGCCAAAATAAATAAATAAATAAATAATTTAAAAAAGAAGGACTATGGCACATGCTTTCATTTCTTTTAAATAAATACCTCAAAACAGAATATCTAGGTCACATATAAATGTATTTTTTACTTTATAAAAATCTGTCAAGCTGTATTTCAAAGAGCGGTACCATTTTACACTTCCAGAGTTCTAGCTGCCCCACATCTTCACCAATACTTAGTATTGATATCTTTTGATTCTGATGTCTTTTAATCCCAGCCTTGTAAGTGGATTTTTAGTGGTATTTCATTGTGATTTTAACTGCCATTTCCCTGATGACTAGCAATGTTGAGTATTCTTGGATATGCTTATTGATCATGCCTGTATCTTCATGCATTACTATAGGAACTAGGATCTTCTGTTTATTGTGGACTAGAAGCAATGGCAGTGGACATCCTTCTCTTATTCCTACTTTTCCAGAGAATGCATTCAGTCATAAACCATAAGATATTATGTTAGACATAGCAGTTTTTGTAGATGTAGTTTACTTAGAACTTGTTCATGAAAGCTTGTTTTTTATTTCTTGAGATAATCATATGGTTTTTCTCATTTACTCTGTTAATATGGTAAATTATACTGATTGATTTTTAAATGTCCTATTAACTTTGCATTTTCATGTATTCATATATGAGAGTAAAGCATCAGAAATTAAAAACTGCCCAAAACCCACAATGCATGGGTAAGCCTTGTCTACTGATGAGCTTCTTTATAGGGAGATCTGGATTGTTCATAGAGTTTAGGAATTCCCACATGTCAGTATTTACATTTCTTTTCTCTTTGATTGGTCAGATACCCCATAAAAATTTTGTCCTTCAATGTTAAGGCCTATTTCCCACTGATTTATTGCTTCATGAAGGAAGAGAATATTATTATAGGGTATGTAGGCTTTCTGTGTAATCTCTGTTTTCTGTTTGGTTCTCAAACATCAGCTTGTCTCTGGTTCAACTACTCTAGGGACTAACCCTCCATTATTTGGTGTGGTAGGAAGGAAATGATGTCTATAATATTAGAGAGGAGAAAGTATCTAAAGGTCTGGTTTCTTCTTACACAATCTTTAGGCAATCATTCTGAGACCCCTTTCAGAAATATTTGATCTTTTGAACTTCTGAAACTTTCTGGAGTTTCGTGGGTACAGAATAGAATGCTTTCAAGACCCTTGTATTTCTAACTTGGGTTTCAGAGTTCCAAAATATCCTGACTATCTCTTATTGCTAATTTTCTTGTTTCTTGTCTTTGTGAATTTATGCCTTCTTTTATTTTTTTATTTTTTTTTTTATTAGTTGGAGGCTAATTACTTCACAACATTTCAGTGGGTTTTGTCATACACTGATATGAATCAGCCATAGAGTTACACGTATTCCCCATCCCGATCCCCCCTCCCACCTCCCTCTTCACCCGACTCCACTGGGTCTTCCCAGCGCACCAGGCCAGAGCACTTGTCTCATGCATCCCACCTGGGCTGGTGATCTGTTTCACTATAGATAATATACATGCTGTTCTTTCGAAACATCCCACACTCACCTTCTCCCACAGAGTTCAAAAGTCTGTTCTGTACTTCTGTGTCTCTTTTTCTGTTTTGCATATAGGGTTATCATTATCATCTTTCTAAATTCCATATATATGTGTTAGTATGCTGTAATGTTCTTTATCTTTCTGGCTTACTTCACTCTGTATAATGGGCTCCAGTTTCATCCATCTCATTAGAACTGATTCAAATGAATTCTTTTTAACGGCTGAGTAATATTCCATGGTGTATATGTACCACAGCTTCCTTATCCATTCATCTGCTGATGGGCATCTAGGTTGCTTCCATGTCCTGGCTATTATAAACAGTGCTGCGATGAACATTGGGGTGCACGTGTCTCTTTCAGATCTGGTTTCCTCAGTGTGTATGCCCAGAAGTGGGATTGCTGGGTCATATGGCAGTTCTATTTCCAGTTTTTAAAGAAATCTCCACACTGTTTTCCATAGTGGCTGTACTAGTTTGCATTCCCACCAACAGTGTAAGAGGGTTCCCTTTTCTCCACACCCTCTCCAGCATTTATTGCTTGTAGACTTTTGGATAGCAGCCATCCTGACTGGCGTGTAATGGTACCTCATTGTGGTTTTGATTTGCATTTCTCTGATAATGAGTGATGTTGAGCATCTTTTCATGTGTTTGTTAGCCATCTGTATGTCTTCTTTGGAGAAATGTCTGTTTAGTTCTTTGGCCCATTTTTTGATTGGGTCATTTATTTTTCTGAAATTGAGCTTCAGGAGTTGCTTGTATATTTTTGAGATTAATCCTTTGTCTGTTTCTTCATTTGCTATTATTTTCTCCCAATCTGAGGGCTGTCTTTTCACCTTACTTATAGTTTCCTTTGTAGTGCAAAAGCTTTTAAGTTTCATTAGGTCCCATTTGTTTAGTTTTGCTTTTATTTCCAATATTCTGGGAGGTGGGTCATAGAGGATCTTGCTGTGATTTATGTCGGAGAGTGTTTTGCCTATGTTCTCCTCTAGGAGTTTTATAGTTTCTGGTCTTACATTTAGATCTTTAATCCATTTTGAGTTTATTTTTGTGTATGGTGTTAGAAAGTGTTCTAGTTTCATTCTTTTACAAGTGGTTGACCAGTTTTCCCAGCACCACTTGTTAAAGAGGTTGTCTTTTTTCCATTGTATATCCTTGCCTCCTTTGTCAAAGATAAGGTGTCCATAGGTTCGTGGATTTATCTCTGGGCTTTCTATTCTGTTCCATTGATCTATATTTCTGTCTTTGTGCCAGTACCATACTGTCTTGATGACTGTGGCTTTGTAGTAGAGTCTGAAGTCAGGCAGGTTGATTCCTCCAGTTCCATTCTTCTTTCTCAAGATTACTTTGGCTATTCGAGGTTTTTTGTATTTCCATACAAATTGTGAAATTATTTGTTCTAGTTCTGTGAAAAATACCGTTGGTAGCTTGATAGGGATTGCATTGAATCTATAGATTGCTTTGGGTAGAATAGCCATTTTGACAATATTGATTCTTCCAATCCATGAACATGGTATGTTTCTCCATCTGTTTGTGTCCTCTTTGATTTCTTTCATCAGTGTTTTATAGTTTTCTATGTATAGGTCTTTTGTTTCTTTAGGTAGATATACTCCTAAATATTTTATTCTTTTGGTTGCAATGGTGAATGGTATTGTTTCCTTAATTTCTCTTTCTGTTTTTTCATTGTTAGTGTATAGGAATGCAAGGGATTTCTGTGTGTTAATTTTATATCCTGCAACTTTACTATATTCATTGATTAGCTCTAGTAATTTTCTGGAAAAGTCTTTAGGGTTTTCTATGTAGAGGATCATTGAAATCGTTTCACTGTCTTTCAAAACACAGTTTGCAGAAGCAAGAGAGATGCTTAATCATCTTGCTTAAAAAAGAAAGCAAGTTCTGGCTTTGGATTTTTTTTTTTTTTTTAGTGTTTTTTAATTATCTGATGAGGAAACTGAGACATATTAAGGCTAGAGGAATAAGCAGACATTACCACAGGGGCTTGTAGGCTATGAAAATGTGTTCTCCTTCTTCCTGAAAGCAGTGGAGAGCAATGAGGGAAAAGGAGGATAGCAACGTAATCATAATTAAACTTAAAAATGAGTCTATGTCTGGAGTATCAAAATATGTTGAAGAGTCAAGAATAAAGTAGAGACTAGATCAGAGGCTCTGGCAGCAATTTAAGAAAGAGTTATGGCAATTTGATCTAGGGAGTGGATCATGGACCAGCACCTTCATCCCTACCATCAATGGTTTCTCTCAGTCCATCTTCTTTCCTTTCTTTAATTTGGCAGAATTAATCCTGCCAAATGTACCTGCAGAAAATTTCCCCACTATATCTGCTTTTCATCTATAGGCTGAAATATTAATATCATCTAGTTCCTAAGGATCCCCCAAACACACCTTGAATCCTCTACTTTGCTGCCAGAATTATTTTTCGAGAGCACAAGCTTGATTATGTGACTCTTCTAAAGAAAACTTTTCAATGACTCCCCAAATTCAGAAGACATAGCTTGAGATCCTTCATCTGACATTCATTTTTATTAGGGTTTACAAAAGGAACCATCTATAACATATTGAACACTTTTAGAAAGAAAAAGTCTTCACCATAGACAATTCAAAAAATACTGCTTCAGATAATCTTATCTGTGTTAGTAAAACTCATGAAGAACCGTGTTCTTAACCCAATTGTTTTGGCCTCATAGTCATCATAAATGCCTTGGAAATAACAGGTTGAAAGTAAGAGAGGAGGGAAAAGAAGGGAACACTAATATCTATCAAATACTTGTTCTCTCTCTGTCACTTTTCTGGGAGTTTTTCACAGTAGTAAAGTAAAGAAACTATTTTAACTACTGAAATTAAAGTTTCCCTTGGGAATGAGGTTCTTCCTTTGGGAAAATACCTTGATATTTTAAAAAATCAGCTCCAGCTTCTGTTTGACCTGCAAACTATCTTATTTTTCTTTTTCGTTTCACTAGAAATTTCTGTTAGGAAGACTGACATCCATTCCCCTTTCTCAGATGTGTGTACTCCATGCATGCATGTGTGCATGTTAAGTCATTTCAGTCATGTCTGACTCTTTGCTACCCTATGGACTGTAGCCCACCAGGCTCCTCTGTCCATGAGACTGTCCAGGCAAGAATACTGGAGTGGGTTGCCATTCCCTTCCCTAGGGAATCTTCCTGACCCAGGGATCAAACCCATGTCTCTTATGTCTCCGGCATTGGCAGGCAGTTCTTTCCCACTAGTGTACCTGGGAATCTCCGTATGTATTCCACACATGCTTAACTTCCCCAGATAGAGCTCCAAGACCAGGAGTTATATTTGCTTTGTGGAGTGCAAGGAAACTTTTCTCAGAATGTCTTCTCATTCTTTGTGTTCTTGCTTTCAATTTCCCTGGCTCATTATTTTATGATAATCCTTAGTGCCTGTTGGTAATCCACAGATTAGCCTAATTTTCTGCTACCCTGCTCATCTGACCTTAAAACTGGAGCTTTCTATTTTGCCCACTGATTTAATCTTATTCCATTCTTCCTTGTCAGTCTGTTTACTTGAGAAGAGAAATAATCCCATGGCCTGAGCTTCCATTATCAGGGCAGTCAAGCTCTGAATTCTATTCCAAACTGTGCCCTGGTTCTAAACTCTGACTTCAAGGTCTACATTTTTATAACTGATTCTCATATCTAAGAACCTTTCTGGTGTCCAAGTTTACTAGGATTGGGGTCCCTAGGGACTGAGGTTATGATTCTGAACCCATTCATTAGAACTAAATCCTCTTCTCTATCTCTGCCACAATGAAAGATTGCCAATCCTCCTCTTGGTTTAGCCTGTAGGTACCATCTAAATATTATTCTCTATCCCAGGTAAATAGAGATGTGGAGCCTTATGACATTTCTTCTGGATCTATAATGGGTGGGGGATTATGATAACGAAACTTCTAGTTTACATCCTTAGGTTCCATGTTATAAACTTTAAACACAAAGAAAGAAAATTCCAGGCCTTCTAGTTAAGGATGAGGAAGGACTAGGAATTTGGAGACAAAGGCCTCTCTATAGCTGTTTAACCTTATACCACTTACTCAAAGTAAGTTGTGACTATATTGAGGCAGGGTTTGCCCCAGACATCTGTGCAGCAGACCACCTCTCTCCTTTCCTTAAATTTCTTCTGTTGACCTTTGTTGCTTCCAGTACAGAATCCAAACTACTGAGACTTATATTCAAGGGTTACCCCAGGCTGGTTACAAGCAATTTTTCCAATCTTATTTCCATGTCCTGTGCATGATAATTGCTTCCCCTTCCTCATGCGTGGTAGTCCTCCCTTAATTCTTCACTTACTAAACTCGATCCAAGATCTTTTCATTTCAGTCCATTAGCACCACATTCTTAGATAGCATTTCCTGTTCCTTGCAAGAATTGCAATGAAACACTCTTTTATCTGGGATCCTCAGCACTTTGTTTATAACCACCCAAACACACATTTCACTCTATCTCATGATTTGGCTCATTGTTTACATGCCTTTCTTTCCTTACTCGTCCAGAACATTTTTTGAGAGGTTAAAACCTGCTTTGTATTCTTTGCTATATCCATACTCTTGGATTCCATCATAATGCACTAAGGCATTGGTGATAAAATGAGACTGGGGACAAGATGAGATTTTGGAATCAGACACACTTACATTTGGAAATAGGATCTGCCATTTACCAACAGTGCAATTGGGAAAGCTACATAGTGCCCAAGTCTTGGTTCCCTCATCTATCATATGAGAAGAGCATTGCCTGCATCAAAGTTTTGCTTTAAGAGCCCCCAATAGGAAATACATAGAAAGATTGGCACAACGTATTAATGTTTCTTCCCCAGACCTCTCATTCCCACCACCCAGAATCTACTCTCCCACTCAAGCTTCCTAGTTCTATCCCACCATTAATAAATTAACACATGTTAAATTGGATTGAATCCTCTGCCACTAGCCCACTGGAATCAGAAAGCCAATGACTCACAGCTTTTAATTGATCTATTGACTTCTTTCTCTGCAGGCTTTCTGCTTGTTCGGTGCCTCACTTCCTCGCTTTTCTCCTCCTCCCCCAGCCTGGCCTGGTATGAATCCTTCTTTTGTGTGCTCTTTCTGTTCTCAAATTTCATTTCCACCTTCAGGTTCTTTGTTTACATGGCGTTTCTCTTCTGATGAAAGAGCATGGCCTTATGGAGCTGGCATTTGTTTACTCTTTTGGCTTCTGAAGACCTGTCTTTATGAGCTTCCCAATGTTACCAGGGCTGGGGACTTCAACACACAAATGAGTGCGTTCTGAGTAAGTGCTCCAACCTGAAAGGAGAGCTGTTCCAAGGTTATGTCATCTCCCGCCATGGCACTTCCTCATCCACAGCCAGGCAAAATAAAAGTTTCCATGGAGATGGAACAGAAATGAGTCTGTCTGATCAATTCTGATTTTCATAAACAGGAATCCATTTAAAGTCTTGAGGCTTGAGCCTCCATATTGAGGCTTGAGCAGCTGGTCATAGTTAAGAGGAGACTGGGAAGTTGTCAAGTAAATTTCTAGCATTGGATATCTACTTAGTTTAGTAGAAGACAAACACTTGCCTTAAGGTGGTTTAAAATTCAGTTGGAAAATGAAAATTTATTCAGGGAATGAAAAGTGATTCACAAAATAAAGAGGATAATTAATGGTTAAGAATAGGAAGAGCTAGTTTAATTACTATTTATTGACTTATCACATGAATAAATAAATAGCATGATGGCTATGAACTGTTTGTGACTTCATGTCCTACAACTTCATATGTTGAAACCCCAATACTCAGTGAGATGTGTCTGGAAGTAGGACCTTTGAGAAGTTATTAGGTCATGAGCAGAGCCATCATGATGGAATAGGTGTCCTTATAAGAAAAGACAGGAGAAAGTTTGTTTCCTCTCTCTCCTCCTCCACTCTCTCTTTTTCTCTCCCCACCACGTGAGGACGCAGCAAGAAGAAAACAAATCAAGAAAAAGATCCTGCTTGTATCCTAATCTTCAACTTTTGAGACTCCAGAACTGTAAGAAATAAATTTCTGTCATTCAAACTGACTAAAAATCCTATGGTATTTGTTGTAGCAACTCAAATTGACTAAGACAATGATTGAAAGAATGAATAAAATTGGTCAAAGGAATGAATACATATCTTATACTTAAAATGTTGACAAAGTAACTAATTCAAAGCAATTTAAATCATCTTTAAATTATTTATATTGGAACTCCACCCTGATCTCATTAAGTCAGCAATTTAAGCAATTTCAGTGAAGATCATTTAAGTAAGCACATGGACCAGATGGTATACTGAGTACAAAAGAAAAACAAAATGAGGAAGATATTGTCCTTTCTCTAGAATACAAATAAAATTTTCCCTTCACCCTTCTGCCCTAAGTATAGGTCCGTGACCTAGCATTGAACAGAAACCAGTATTACATCATCAATTTTAAGTATAACAATAGGTTGAATGCAAATTGTGCTGGGATTCAGCATGACTCGCTGGTTGATCTGTAAGCATGACTCAGTGTGTCTATTTCGTCAGCTGGAGAGCTTTATCTCTCTCTTCTGGAAGTAGTTTGACACTTTTCGTTCTCTGTTCTTGGTATGTGAATTATCTGTTATGTTCTCAACCGGAACATAAATTTCTTGAGAGCAGGATCTGTTTTTACATTTATCTTCCACAGAGCCTAACATAGTGTCTGGCATATGGCAGATACTCAATTATATTGGATGAATGAGTGAAGGAACAAGTATAATATAAAATAACGACATGTATTTGCTCAATAAGGATTTGGGAATTGTTACTATGTCACACACAAATCTAGGCAATGGAGACATAAAGATGAATAAAACTATCTCCTGATGCTTCAGAAACTCTCAGCCTGGTTGAAAACTCCAAATCCAAACCAATGATGATGATTCACTGTGCTAAGTATCACAGTAATGATAAACATTAGACATTTTATGAGCAATTGGCAAGGCTCAAAAATTCTGAAAAGACATAGGTGGATAGGTGAACTTGAAGTTGAACATAAAGGATGAAGAAGTTTGCCATATGAAAAGTTAGGAAGATAATTCAGCAGAAGGATAAGAATGCAAAATACTGGTGAGATGAAGTTAATTACAAAGAAAAGTAACAGTGCATGCAAAGGCATAGAGTAATGAGAATGTCTGATGTTTAAAATAGTTTGAGGTGGCCAGAGTGAGGTGTGTTTTGTTGAGCCGTAGGATAAGGGGGATAGCAAGGTAGACTGTGTTTTTTCATTTGTTTGTTTGTTTGCTTAGTCAAGGTCAGATTATGAAGGTCTGGCCTTACTGTTCAACTTGATTGAACTTACTGTTCAATCTCTTGAACAATAATAAGTCATTGATTTTCTTTAAAGAGAGTAGCAAGGTAATCAAATTTTTGTCTTAGAAAGGTAACTCTAAGATGGGGAAAGTGATCCTGAGGATCAAGGAAGGAAGGGAATGTTTATTGAGTGATGACTATGTGTCAGGAAATTTACTGGACGCTTTCATAGATATATTGACGTTCCCTCATTTAATCCTCATGAGCCAAAAAAATAAGCATTAGTATGTCTATTTCAGAGCTTCCCAGGTGGCTCAGTGAGTAAAGAATCTGTCTGCAATGCGGGAGACCCAGGAATCCCTGAGTTGGAAAGATCCCCTGGAGGAGGAAATGGCAACCCACTCCAATATTCTTGCCTGGAGAATCCCTGGACAGAGGAGCCTGGTGGGCTACAGTCCATGGGGCTGCAAAGAATCATACACAACAGGAGCAACTGAGAACACAGCATGTTTATTTTTAAAAGGAAAGATCTAATTCTTGAACCTGGGAATCAAAAATGATCAGAAGTAGAAAAACTACTTAAAATTCTAGGAGAAACCAAAAGTAGGTCAATGCCAGAATAATGGTATTAGAGAGGGCAGGGTAAGGAGGGTATAAGGGTAAGGATCCAACATATTGGGGAAGTTTAGAAAGCATAACCAATAGAATTGTGATCAATTGGATGTAATAATGAGAAAGATGAATAGTCAATGGTGAATTCAAAGTTTTTAGAGAGTTGAAAAGCCTGGGTTTTATATAATGATTTTTGAATGGTTTGAGTATTTTTCACATTTCTTTTCATACCATTATCTTGCAATCCATTGAGGTAGATAGAAATTTTCTTTGGGATGCAAACCAGAGTTTTAGAGATGTGTGCTTTTAGGGTATTCCTCTGGGAGTCAGCTGCAGTGCCAGGAAAAATCCCAGGTATCCAGTTGTATCTTTCAACTTGATTGGATTGAGAGAATTTCAGTTGTTAAAGTATTCAGAGGAATTTGGAAGCAAACAAATATATAAGCACAAAGAATTGTATCCGAAGGGAGACACCACCCAGAGTCTTGGCAAGCCTGAATTCACTTGGAAGCAATTAGTAACCCAAGAGACTGATATCATAGAGGATCAAAGTGTTCACTGAAAAGTGATTTGGGAAGCAAAGAGGCCACCAGTGACTTCACAGCAAGCCATGCCGTGATTATGAAACAGTGTGTTTTGCAATGTTCCGCACAGCAGAGGAACGACTCCAGTCCCAGAAAAGGTCTGCTGACATCCAAAAAGTCTCTTTCTTATGCTTCCAAGGACTTTGAGTATCACATATTCTCTTTCTCAAGTTTAATTTTGGTGGTCTACTCTCTATTTTGAGAGTTTCCTTAACAACTATCATAACTGGAAAATTTAGTCACGCACATACCAACCCTTTTGTTTTACAAAAGGATTGAGAGTACAAGAAAGGATTTGAAATGAGGAGATAAGAAAAAAAAAAAAAAAAAAACCATTAAAACACCTTCTAAATCCTCCTGTAATAATTCTGGTCACTTCCTCTGACCAAAGTGATGAAAGAGGAAATACAAACTGAGGATGTAAGTGACACAGGAAATTAGAAGGTGAGGAGAGAGGTAGAGGCTTCAAAAAGACCTCTCCTATCTCACATATCTACAAACTCCCCACTAATGTGTCTAAATAGCAGCCTACTTTCTTGTTTTATAGTTCTTATCAAAGTTTGCAAATATATTTTTATAATTATGGGCACCACTCTTGATCCCTGAAATGCCCATTAGTAGGTAAAAACGATGGCATTCAGTAGAATACAGTGAGGGATTTGTATGAGCGTGCACACATGTTTGTGGTGTGTGTGTGTGAGAGCAATAGTGCCTGCCAAGATGAGAAGATGCCTCAAAATTCTCAAATGGTGGTCCAGGTAGGAGGGGGGAGATTTACGGGTTTCAGTTATCATCCTCGGGGAATGAACCAGACCAATGAGCTAATGGAATGGCGGCTTCTGCATACGAGAACTTACTTTCAGGATCACATTCTCTAAGGATTAAAAACTCAGACCACTTAGATTCAAAACCTATTATCAAAACCCTTCACAACCAACCCCAACCTTCTTTACCTCTACCACTTCCCACTTCTCTTTCCTCAGTCCTTAGACACACACACTCACACTCTGCCATTCTCTTATTTCTCAGCCATTCTCTTATTTCTACTGTGTTGGTTTCCTATTCCTGCTGTAACAAATCTCCACAAACCTAGTGGCTTAACAAAGCACAGACTGATCATCTCACAGTGATAAAGGTCGGAAGTCCAACACAAATCCTCTTGTACTAAGTACAGGGCTCTGTCCCTTCTTGATGCTCTAGAGGAGGACATGTACACTTGATTTTATCCAGCTTCTAGAGACTACCTGCTGTTCCTTGGCTTATGACTTCATTTTTCCTTCTTCAAAGTCAATAATACAGGATTTTCAAATCTCTCTCTGACTCTGACCTTCTTTTGCTTCCTTGCTTCCTTAAAAAGGATCCTTATAACTGGGTCCATCAGGATGATATAGGATAAAGTCCCCATCTTAAAAATCTTATCTCACATCAGTAAAGTTGCTTTTTCCACATAAAGTGACATATTCTCAGGCATTGGGAAAGAGGCCATGACCATCTTTGGAGGATAGTCTTTTTTTACCTCCTCTGCCTGTAGGACCCTAATTACATTCCCACTCTTATATCTTTTCTCAGGCTAATTTTTCTGCCTACACTCCCTTTTCTCTATTTTCTACCTAGAGATCACCTACCGTGACTAAGACCTCATCTCTGAATCTTTAACTAATTATCCATTTTCCTCTTGGAATAATTCCTGTTAGATCCTCATGGAAATGTGTTAAATATTGAGTCTAACAGAAATACAGAACAGACTTTTGAACTTTGTGGGAGAATGTGAGGGTGGGATATTTCAAAAGAACAGCATGTATACTATCTATGGTGAAACAGATCACCAGCCCAGGTGGGATGCATGAGACAAGTGCTCCGGCCTGGTGCACTGGGAAGACCCAGAGGAATCGGGTGGAGAGGGAGGTGGGAGGGGGGATCGGGATTGGGAATACATGTAAATCCATGGCTGATTCATATCAATGTATGACAAAACCCACTGGAAAAAAATAATAATAATAAAATAAAATAAAATAAAATAAAAAAGAAATTAAAAATAGAACTACCTAAAAAAAAAAAAAAATTGAATCTATTATAGAATCCATCACATGGAGTTGTTTATTTGTCACTTGTCTGCCTCTTGAGTAGGCTGGGAGTTTTTCAAGGTCAGGATATATAACTTACCCATTTCTTGTTTAATTATTAGGGAAGTACCATTAGTAAGAGGCTACACAGGGGCTCAGTGGTGATGAGCCGTCTCCCAGTGCAGGAGATTCAGGAGACGTGGGTTCAATCCTTGGGTCAGGAAGATCCCCTGGAGAAGGAAATGGCTACCCACTCCAGTATTCTTGCCTGGAGAACTCCATGGAGAGAAGAGCCTGATGGGCTACAGTTCATAGGATCACAAGTAGTCAGACATGACTAAGCAACTGGGCACACATGCCATTAGTAAACACTGTTTATCTTGTATTTGATTGAATTCACTGATTTAGGTAGAATAATTTTGGTCATTAACAAGAGAGACTTTGTTGTGTCCTTCTAAGTCCAATGCAATAACTGCCATCAACCATGTCCTGAAAAAACTATGTCTTAGCTGGTACCATAATAACAGAACAGATGTTGGAAGAAATCCCTAGGAACAAAGATTTATTTGTGTGATGCCAAAACATAGAGCCCAACATTACCGATCCATTTTGATTTATCATGAGCATGAGTTTTCTGATGAAAAGAGCTGTAAATAAATCAAAAACAAACTTGTCCCCACTCAGGGAGAGAGCAAGCAGGGGAACCTGTTCTTTGCTCTCCTTCCTCTCTGCTGCAGCAGGGGCTCCAATAAAGCCTTGCCTGAAAAAAAAAGATTCTGTTCTTTGAATCATCTTCCAAAGAGAGCAATGTGCTCCTAGCATAAGAATATACCAGTATAAATGGTAACATACAGAAACATAAAGCCCTATGCATTATCTCATCTGAAACCCCACATTAATTAAGTAGGCAGAGTGTAGTATCCTAATTGACAAAAGAAGGAATGAAGACTCTGGAAAGTTGCGACTATTAGCAATTGACATACGTGTTAGGCTAATTTCTCTGCCTGGTTTCCCTTTCTCTCTTTTCTACCTAGAGATCACCTACTTTGACTAGGACCTCTTCTCTGAATCTTTCACTATTTACCCATCTTCCCCTTGGAAGAATTATGCTCAGTCGTGTCTGACCCTTTGCGACCCCATGGACGGTAGCTTGTCAGTATCCTCTGTCCATGGAACTCTCCAGGCAAGTGTACTGAAGTGAGTAGCCACTTCCTTCTCCATGGGATCAACCTCACCCAGGGACTGAACCCAGATCTCCTGCTTTGCAGGTGGATTCTTTGCTATCTGAGCCATTAGGGAATCCCAGAAGTGAAAGTAAAATTTGGTCCTCTTGCTCAAATGTTAGTTCTTAATTTACTTCATTGCAAAGAGCTTTAGATTCTTTCACCATTAGTTCTGAGGCAGAATAGCCCAGGGAACATTTTCTTTTTAAACTCCTTTACATAATCCTATACAGGAATTGTTGAAGGACCACTTATGACTCTTACTATAGTCAATATATCTAATATTCCTTGGTAGTATAGTTAACCTACTACTGAGTTAATGGTCCCTAGTGAACATGTTGTAGATCAGACTTTGAAAACAAAATACATTGCCAAAACCCATGGGGGAAAAAAAAAGAACTAGCTCTTGAAAAAAGGAATCATGTCACTTTAGTTGAATATAATGAACACACTTCAGAGATTACATGCAACAAGGAATACAGTCTTTGCAAAAGTATTTTATATGTTGGACAAGTCACCACACAAACATAACTGTAGCGCTTAACAACCAATAACAGCAAACACTAGGGAAGAAGGATAATATGATTTCAAGATTTACTATGTTATTATGTTCAAAATACCCAGTTTTAAAAAAATATTGGAAAACAAGAAAGAATCAGGAAAACATGACCCACTCTCAAGCAAAAAGTAAATGAACAGAGACTGTCCCTGAGGAAGCCTAGCTATTGGATTCACTGGGCAAAGAAGTTAAATCACATGTCACAAATATGGTCAATGAGCGAAGGAAACCAATACTGTGCCTCTGCAGTAGTTTCGGAACTGGAAAGTACAAGTCCTACAGCTTTGTTCTTCATGATCAATGATTTTAGCTATTTTAGACATCTCCCGATTTGATTGAATAGGAATTTGAGAATCCAATTTTGAAAATAAAGCTTATGTATCTTGAATAGTAATACTTAAAATATGCAATTGCAAACCATTGGGTCAACTATGTTACCCACCATGTGGATCGGACAAACAGAGAAAGAAAGTTTGCAGGAAAAAAAGAAAAGTTAGGTCAGAAGAGCAGAGTGAAGCAATGAGGAGAGAGAGGAAATCTTTATAATATCCACATTCCTCATTCCAGATTCATTTCTGAGCTTGAGTTCCATAACCCCTCTGTATCCTTTTAATACATTGTCTCTTTAACTTAAATTGGTAGGTTTTCTATCCCTTGAAATGAAATGAATCATAACTGTTACACAATGAGGAAATGAATACTGCTTTATAGACACAAAAATCTACTGCATAGTTTAAAGGCAACAATAAAGAGATAATTTTCTTTTTCTCTTTCAAGCCATCTAAGTTTATATAGGATTTCAGAGCTTCTAAAGTATGTTTGAATGCGGTAATCTAATTTCATCCTAATATTCCCTTGGAAGTAAATGTTATTATCACTCCTACTTTAAGGATTGGAAGACTGATACGTAGAAAAGTGATACGGCTTGCCCAAGTTGGCCGCAGAACACAAGCTGAAATTAATGTATCCCATGAAAAGCAACCTTTACTGAGCAGCCATTCTGTGAGTGATTGGTATCGGCGGCCGAGAATAGAAAGCAACAAGTGATACCCTCATCCAGCCATCTCTTCACCTGAACTTCCTCTCCCTCAGCACTGTCTCCTCTCTACTCAACAGGGACCAGTAGAGTGAGCTGTGCCTCCCAGGCTAGTGCTGGTACCTCCAGCTTCCAAAAAATCCTCTCCAGGGCACTCTGGTTGCCGTGAGCTATTATCAGCTCAGCTGACTTGGGTCCCTGCTATAATCCTTAGAATCAGACCCTTTCCCTTATTCTTTAGCCTTTCCCCTGTGTCCATTTCCATCTGACACCATAGATGTTCACTGATAAGGCAATATTAAGATGGCAACTTTCTATCATTAAATTAAGATGGCAACTTTCTATCACTGTGCAAAAATTTCTGTGTTCCCTAACCAAAATATTTTGTATGTCTAAAAGACTACTTCTAGAATTGGACCATTAGCCTCCCCAGAAAGTTGCGGTGGTGGTTTAGTTGTGGAGATCAAAGGTATCAAACCAGAATCAGGCCTCTAGGAGATTCGAGTCCTGAGCAGCAGATTAGGACAAGAGACTCTATATTATTGCAAAAACAGTTATAATGGGTAAACAGTAATGCATGGACAAAATCTCTGTGTTGCTTACTTTCTTTAGCAGTTTCATAGCAATTCAGGTTGGTGTGGGCTCTTCAATGTCAGGGACCCAGGATCTATTTATCTTGTAGTTTCAACATCCTCAGCGCATGGTTTCCAACTCTTGGTTCAAGATACTGCTCAAATAAAATCATGATGCTTATGTTCCCATCAGCAGGAAGGAAGAAGAGGATCTCCCTTTAAGAATATTTCTTGAAAGTAGCATACTTATTTCCACTTAAATGCATGAAAGTTTAGGCATGTCATTGCAGCTAATTGTCAAGAGATGGAGAAGAGCAATCTTTATTCTGAGTAGACCTTAGTTCATTTCAGTCGCTCAGTCATATCTGACTCTCTGTGATCCCATGGACTGCAGCACCCCAGGTCTCCCTGTCCATCACCAACTCCCAGAGTTTACTCAAACTCATGCCCATCACATTGGTGATGCCATCCAACCATCTGATCCTCTGTTGTCCCCTTCTCCTCCCACCTTCAATCTTTCCCAGCATCAGGGTCTTTTCAAATGGGTCAGTTCTTCGCATCAGGTGGTTTAAGTATTGGAGTTTCAGCTTCAGCATCAGTCCTTCCAATGAATATTCAGGACTGATTTCCTTTTGGATGGACTGGTTGGATCTCCTTGCAGTTCAAGGGACTCTCAAGAGTCTTCTCCAACACCACAGTTCAAAAGCATCAAATCTTTGGTGCTCAGCTTTCTTTATAGTCCAACTGTTGCATCTATACATGACTACTGGAAAAAACATAGCTTTGACTAGATGGACTTTTGTTGGCAAAGTAATGTCTCTGCTTTTTAATATGCTATCTAGGTTGGTCATAGCTTTTCTTCCAAGGAGTAAGCATCTTTTAATTTCATGGCTGCAGTCACCATCTGCAGTGAATTTGGAGCCCCCAAAAAATAAAGTCTGTCACTGTTTCTGTTGTTTCTCCATCTATTTCCTATGAAGTGATGGGACCAGATGCCATGATCTTAGTTTTCTGAATGTGGAGCTTTAAGCCAACTTTTTCACTCCCCTCTTTCACTTTCATCAAGAGGCTCTTTAGTTCTTCTTCACTTTCTGCCATAAGGGTGGTGTCATCTGCATATCTGAGGTCATTGATATTTCTCCCAGCAATCTTGATTCTAGCTTGTGCTTCATCCAGCCCAGCGTTTCTCATGATGTACTCTGCATATAAATTAAATAAGCAGGGTGACAATATACAGCCTTGACGTGTTCCTTTCTTGATTTGGAGCCAATCTGTTTTTCCATGTTCAGTTCTTTTTTTCTCTCTCTATTTTTTTAAAATTATTTTTATTAGTTGGAAGCTAATTACTTTACAATATTGTAGTGGTTTTTGCCATACATTGACATGAATCAGCCATGGATTTACATGTGTTCCCATCCCAATCCCCCCTCCCACCTCCCTCTCCATCCCATCCCTCTACTGTTGCTTCCTGACCTGCATACAGATTTCTAAAGAGGCAGGTCAGGTGGACTGGTATTCCCATCTTTTTAAGAATTTTCCACAGTTTGTGCTCAGCTTGAATGTATAATTGTATTAATAAAGGACAACAGGATATTAGAGAACAAGTAGCAATCTCTACCACAGTGTGAAAGCTGTGGGTGAGGACATTACATGGCTGTGCATGTGTGACCTTTATGAAAATGCCAATATATTTAGAAGGTTCTGTTTCCTTGAATCAAATATATTGTTTCTCTTCTACAGAAGCATCCTGGTATACCAGCACCCTGGGGAAGATGAGGAACCTGCCCTCTGCAGAGCAGTAGAATGCTCAAGATGTAGCAATTTAGAATAACAATATTGTTACAATAATCATGATAATAATGCCTCACATTTGCATCATGCTTTAGATTTCCAATATTTAACATATCTTAATTGAACCCCCAACCATGTGACAAAGATTTTAGTAATAACTCAGTTTTATAGAGGAGAAAATTGAGAAGCAGAGAGGTTAATTGCTTGTGTAAGGTTTATTACACAGCAAGTAAATCCTAGTCCAAGGCCTGAGCATTCTCTTCTATTTAAATGATTCTGATTCTAATGTTCTTCGAGGAAGGCAATGCCAACATATAAGTGTGATTCTGGTTTCTGTGTATTTCTTCATTTGTTTATCAATGGTTGTTTATTGAGCAGCCTGAAGAATACAAAAGGAAGAAAACAGAACTCCTGACTTCAAAGACTTCTGAGAGTTTAGTAGCGAAAAGTGGTAAACAAGCATGCATGCTAAGTTCCTTCAGTTGCGTCCGACTCTTTACAACCCCATGCACTGTAGCCTGCCAGGCTTCTCTGTCCATGGGATTTTCCAGGCAAGAATACTGGAGTGGGTGGCCATTTCCTCCTCCAGGGGATCTTCCTGACCCAAGGATCAAAACTGTATCTCTTGCATCTCCTGCATTGACAGGTGAATTCTTTGCCACTAGTGACACCTGAGATTAGCATGAACAAGCACTCTGTTAAATATTTGATGTCTGCCTCCTTTAATCTTTGGGCTTCCCTAGTGGCTCAGATGGTAGAGAATCTGCCTGCAATGCAGGAGACCTGGGTTCGATCCCTGGGTCGGGAAGATACCCTGGAGAAGGGAAAGGCTACCCACTCCAGTATTCTTGCCTGGGAAATCCTATGGACAGAGAAGTCTGGTGGGCCACAGTCCACGGGATGGCAAAGAGTAGGACATGACTGAGCAATTAACACTTTCCTTTAATCTTTAGAACTATGCTGTGAGATTGATGATGTTATCCCTTCATAGCATATGAACTTGCTGAAAGCCAGCAATGTGCCTATGTTCACACAGCTCCTAAGTCATAAGATTGTTGTGTCTTAAGATCCAAGTTATCAATCACTGCCTCTTATAGTAACACTTCACTTTCTGAAAAACTATGAAAGGTAAGTAGAAATATTTACAGGTGAGGAAACTGTTAACATTGCTTATAGTTTTCATCCTTTTCATTCTGCCCGAAACAAGCAATAATGTGCTGTGGTTGGACCACTATATATAGAAGTGGGATCCATATGGTTTCTAAGAAATTAGCTTCCTGCTGTGTGATTATTCTTGTATAGAAAACAACACCTGGGCCTGTGTCTGTTCTTTATCACCATATGTGTGCATACTCAGTCACTTCAGTTGTGTCTAACTCTTTGTGACCCTGGGGACTATAACTTTCCAGGCTATAGTTCACGAGATTCTCCAGACAAGAATACTGGAGTGGATTGCCATGTCCTCCTCCAGGGGATCTTCCCAACCCAGGGATGGAACCTGTATCGCTTTTGTCTCCTGCATTAGAAGGTGGGTTCTTCACTACTAGCACAACCTGGGGAGCCCCTTATCACCATATCCATGGCCAATTCATAGTCCTGTGCTAGAACCAGAAGTCACAAAACATTTGGGCATTTCTATTTTGTTTGCTTGCTTTTATGTGTCTTCTAGTTTAACCTTCATTTCTATTATTAATATTTAAAAATTTTCAATTATTTTCTAAAATTTTCTACTTCTTGTCTGAGTTTTTCTAAGTATGATTAGGAATGTTGTTCTTTTATATTTTGAGTAATTTTTAAAAAGTATTTTAGCTTGTTTTGAAATAGAAGGTGACAGTGCTTTGTGGCTATAACTTTCTGGTATAATTTTATTGTTTTTAAAATTGTTCTTTTTCCATTTCTTTTTTCTCATGATGACTTAACATGGGATATGATCTCAATACTTTTCTGCTGCTCAGTTTTCTGTGAAATAAATTTTCATGAATTTTTAGAAGGTTGCAAGCTTCAAAGTAACATTTTCAACTTTATTCACTGTTTTGATCCTTTAGGTACTGTCCAGATTTCCTTCTGGGATTTCATGCCTTCTTTCCCCACCTCTCTTTTATCTGGACCTTCTTTCTTTTCTCATTCCAGTTCTTCTCCAGTGTCCTCTTGGTTCAGCTCCTAGAAATTTCTTGTCAGCGTTGAACCCTATCCTAGAAGGGGTTTCTGACTGGTGAGTTTTGAGAGTTCATAAGATCTAGAATTAGTCCAACTCCTAAAAGCAGTCAATACCCATTCACCCTTCACTGAACTGGAAGAAACCACTCTTAAGTTTTTGCTGTTGCTTTCAAATCTTCCTGTTACAATTTCCAGTGGATACTTACAGGCTATTTTGTGTTTTCTTGTTCTTTGTGCTGTTAAATATCCTCTAGTGCCCTTCTGCTTTTTCATGGTAGATGTTGTCAGCTTGCAGGTCTTTAGGTTATGATAAATTTTCCTTCCTTGCTTAGTGGGGTTCATAAGGATATAGTTTTGTTATAAATATTGCACATGGATTTTGGTTTTGCTATCCCTTTGTTCCATTTCTTTTATCTGGAGATTCTGAGAGAGTCAAAACCCATATTGTAGTCATGACCACATTTCCAGAATCCCTAGGACATTTTACAACCCAGTTTAGTTCAGTTCAGTCACTCAGTCATGTCCAACTCTTTATGACCCCATGGACTACAGCATGCCAAGCTTTCCTGTCCATTACCAACAACCAGAGCCTACTCATACTCATGTCCATTGCATTGGTGATGCCATCCAACCATCTCATCCTCTGTCGTTCCCTTCTCCTCCCACCTTCAATCTTTCCCAGCATCAGGGTCTTTTCCAATGTGTCAGTTCTTTGCATCAGGTGACTTAAGTATTGAAGTTTCAGCTTCAGCATCAGACCTTCCAATGAATAGTCAGGACTGATGTCCTTTAGGATGGACTGGTTGGATCTCCTTGCAGTCCAAGGGACTCTCAAGAGTCTTCTCCAACACCACAGTTCCAAAGCATCAATTCTTGGGCACTCAGCTTTCTTTATGGCCCAACTTTCACATCCATACATGACTGCTTTAAAAACCATTAACTTTGACTAGATAGACTTTTGTTGGCAAAGTAATGTCTCTGCTTTTTAATATGCTGTCTAGGTTGGTTATAGTTGTCTTTGGGTTATTAATTTCTAGCTTAATTTCATCATGATTTGAAACCATATTCTGTATAGCTTAGTTTAGTTACTGTTTGCTTCTAGGTAAACTTCTTCTGAATAGGAAGCAATGCCTTATATTCCTAAAACCTAACCAGCACTTGCCATACACCAGTACTCAATAAATATGTATTAATTGTTACTTTTTATCTGATTTTCTTCTATTCCTGGTGAAGATTACTTTGAATAGTTATTAAGTACCCAGCAGTAACTTATGCATTTTGGCAGTTGTCCTAGTCCATTCAAGCTTTATAAAAAAGTAAGTAGACTGGGAAGCTGATAAGCAGCAGAAATTTATTTCTCAGAATCCTGTGGACTTGGAGTCCAAGATGAGTGTACTGACATGATCAGTTGAGGACCCTCTTCCAGGTTGCAATCATCTTCTTGCTGTGTCCTCACATGATGGAAGGGGCTTTCTCGGGTCTCTTTTATAAGGGCACTAATTCCATTCATGAGAGACCCTCATGACCTGATTCCCTCCCAAAGGCCCCACTTCCTAACACCATCACACTGAGCATTAAGATCTCAGTATGTGAATTTTGGGAGGACAGAAGCTTTCAGACTCTAGCAGAGGTAAAAAGAAATGTTAAGATACTGGTTTTGTCCCAAAATACTTTATATCCTTAAGTCAGTGTTTCTTATGCTTGAAAATATTACTAGAGTCACCCAGATTTACTGAAATCATTAAACAATTGAAATCACAAAGCTTAGATACAAGTATATTTTTATTCACAAGACAATAGCAGTAGTTTATTAGTGTGTTCCCAGACTCCTGCATGCACAGATCTGTTCCGTGCCTCCAAACAGTGCTAGAAGAAAGAGTCCCAGGGTTTTCTCCTGGACTGTTTCCTGCATGGATGTAGGTCATGAGAATAGCATCATATATCCACGTATTTGTATTCTCTGCTAAAAATCTAAATAGTAAAGGACAGAGGAGCCTGGCAGTCCAGGGGGTCACAAAAAGTTGGACATGACTTAGCAACTGAACAACAACATTTTGTAAAGATAAGAGTGATTTAAGAAATAAAATTTAAAGACAAGCTTTGAGTTTGGAGCAGGCTTAGAACTTCTATATAGTTATGCTATAGACAAAATAGAACTTGCAGAAAACTGGGCTCAAGTTTTTGTATACCTAGCATTTCAAGAGTTCTTACAAAATCTCTGACATTATTTGTAGAGTTTTACATGAATTAGCTTATTTACTCTTTACAGCTTTATCAGTAAGTTGCTATTCATTTTATGGTCTTGGAAAATCACCTCAACTCACAGAACTTCATTTTCTTGCTTCTGTGCTATGAATTCCCTCAATTTAAGTCTGAATTTGGAAATAAGTTCATGATCTGAGCCACAGTCAGATCCAGTCTTGTTTTCACTGACTATATAGAGCTTCTTCATCTTTGGCTGCAAAGAATATAATTAGTCTGATTGAAGAAAGCAGGGAAAACCACTAGACCGTTCAGATATGACCTAAGTCAAATCCCTTACGATTATACAGTGGAAGCGACAGACAGATTCAAGGGATTAGATCTGATAGGCAGAGTGCCTGAAGAACTGTGGACAGAGGCTCATCACATTGTACAGGAGGCACTGATCAAGACCACCCCCAAGAAAAAGAAATACAAAAAGGCAAAATGGCTATCTGAGGAGGCCTTACAAATAGCTGAGAAAAGAAGAGAAGTGAAAGGTAAAGGAGAAAAGGAAAGATATACCATCTGAATGCAGAGTTCCAAAGAATAGCAAGGAGAGATAAGAAAACCTTCCTCAGTGATTAATGCAAACAAATAGAGAAAAACAATAGAATGGAAAAGACTAGAGATTTCTTCAAGGAAATAGAGATACCAAGGGAAAATTTCATGCAAAGATGGGCACATTAAGCACAGACATTTCTGTGGACCTAACAGAAGCAGAAGATATTAAGAAGAGGTGGCAAGAATACATAGAACTGTACAAAAAAGTTATTCATGACCCAGATAACCATGATGGTGTCATCACTCACCTAGAAATGGACATCTTGGAATGCAAAGTTAAGTGGGTCTTAGGAAGCATCACTATGAACAAAGCTAGTAGAGGTGATAGAATTCCAGTTGAGCTATTTCAAATCCTAGAAGATGATGCTATGAAAGTGCTGCACTCAATATGCCAGCAAATTTGGATAACTCAGCAGTGGCCACAGGGCCGGAAAAGTCAGTTTTCATTCCAATCCCAAAGAAAGGCAATGCCAGCAAATGCTCAAACTACCACACAATTGCACTCATCTCATATGTTACAAAGTAATGCTCAAAATTCTCCAAGCCAGGCTTCAACATTATGTGATCCATGAACTTCCAGATGTTCAAGCTGGATTTAGAAAAGGCAGAGGAACCACAGATCAAATTGCCAACATCCGCTGGATCATCAGAAAAGCAAGAGAGTTCCAGAAAATCATCTCAGTTCAGTTCAGTTCAGTTGCTCAGTCGTGTCCAACTCTTTGCCACCCCATGGACTGCAGCACACAAGGCCTCCCTGTCCATCACCAACTCACGGAGTTTACTCAAACTTATGTCCATTGAGTCAGTGATGCCATCCAACCATCTCATCTTCTGTTGTCCCCTTCTCCTCCCACCTTCAATCTTACCCAGCATCAGTGTCTTTTCAAATGAGTCAGTTCTTCGCATCAGGTGGCTTAAGTATTGGATTCAGATTCAACATCAGTCTATCCAATGAACATTCAGGACTGAGTTCTTTTAGGATTGACTGGTTTGATCTCCTTACAGTCCAAGGGACTCTCAAGAGTCTTCTCCAAGACCACAGTTCAAAAGCATCAATTCTTTGGCACTCAAGAAAAAATGAACCTAGGGAGTTCATCTTTCACTGTCCTATCTTTTTGCCTTTTCATACTGTTCATGGGGTTCTCAAGGCAGGAATACTGAAGTGGTTTGCCATTCCCTTCTCCAGTGGACTACATTTTGTCAGAACTCTCCATGACCCGTCTGTCTTGGGTGGCCCTACACGGCATGGCTCATAGTTGCATTGAGTTAGACAAGGCTGTGGTCTATGTGATTAGATTGGTTAGTTTTCTGTGATTGTGGTTTTCAGTCTGTCTGCCCTCTGATGAAGAAGGATAAGAGGCTTATGGAAGCTTCCTGATGGGATAGACTGACTGAGGGGGATACTGGGCCTTGTTCTGATGGGCAGGGCAATGCTCAGTAAATCTTTCATCCAATTTTCTGTTGATGGGTGGAGTTGTGTTCCCTCTCACTGCTATTTACCTGGGGCCAAACTAGGGTGGAGGTAATGAAGATAATGGTAACCTTCCTCAAAAGATCCCAGGCATGTACTGCTACAGTCTGTGCCCCCAACCCTGCAACAGGCCACCACCGACCGACGTCTTCACTGGAGACTCCCGGACTCCCACAGGCAAGTCTCCTGTGAGGGCACTGTTCCTTCCTCCTTGGTCCTAGTGCACAAGGTGCTATTGTGCCCTCCGAGTCTATTTCCCAGTCCTATGTAAGTTCTGGCAATTCTATGGTGGGGTTAACGGTGACCTCCTCCAAGAGGACTTATGCCATACCCCCACCCAGAGCTCCCGTCCCTGCGGCAGACCACTGCCAACCCATACCTCCACAGAAGATGCTCAAACACAGTTCTATCTCAGTCCCTGTGGGATCCCTGGGTCCTGGTGCGCACAAGGTTTTTTGAGCCCTCTGAGCATCTCTGGAGGGTATGGGGTTTGATTCTAAACATGAATTCGCCGCTCCTACCATGTTAGTGGGGTATCTCTACACAGCCAGTCCAGGGAAGCGCGCTGCATTCCTGGCCTTGGACATGGGGTATCTCCTCTCCACCACCTGCCGCTCCAGTGCTGTGCAGCAGAAAAACACCTGCTTCTGCTTTATTGACTACGCCAAAGCCTTTTACAGTGTGGATCATAGCAAACTGGAAAATTCTTAAAGAGATGGGAATACCAGACCACCTGACCTGCCTCCTGAGAAATCTGTATGCAGGTCAAGAAGCAGCAGTTAGAACTAGACATGGAAATACAAACTGGTTCCAAATCAGAAAAAGAGTGCATCAAGGCTGCATATCATCACCCTGCTTATTTAACTTATATGCAGAGTACATCATGAGAAACGCTGGGCTGGTTGAAGCGCAAGCTGGAATCAAGATTTCTGGGAGAAATATCAATGACCTTAGATATGCAGATGACACCACCCTTATGGCAGAAAGTGAAGAAGAACTAAAGAGCCTCTTGATGAAAGTGAAAGAGGGGAGTGAAAATGTTGGCTTAAAGCTCCACATTCAGAAAACTAAGACCATAGCATCTGGTTCCATCACTTCATGGCAAATAGATGGGGAAACAACAGAAACAGTGACAGACTATTTTTTTGGGCTCCAAAATCACTGCAGATGGTGACTGCAGCCATGAAATTAAAAGATGCTTACTCCTTGGAAGGAAAGCTATGACCAGCCTAGACAACATATTAAAAAGCAGAGACATTACTTTGCCAACAAAAGTCCATCTATTCAAAGCTATGTTTTTTCCATTAGCCATGTATGGATGCAACAGTTGGACTATAAAGAAACCTGAGTGCCGAAGAATTGATGCTTTTGAACTGTGGTATTGGAGAGAAGACTCTTGAGAGTCCCTTGAACTGCAAGGAGATCCAACCAGTCCATCCAAAAGGAAATCAGTCCTGAATATTCATTGGAAGGACTGATGCTGAAGCTGAAACTCCAATGCTTTGGCCAACTCATGCGAAGAGTTGACTCATTGGAAAAGACCCTGATGCTGGGAGGGATTGGGGGCAGGAGGAGAAGGGGACGACAGAGGATGAGATGGCTGAATGGCATCACCGATGTGATAGACATGAGTTTGAATAGGCTCTGGGAGTTGGTGATGGACAGGGAGGCCTGGCGTGCTGCAGTCCATGGGATCACAAAGTGTCAGACACGAGTGAGCAACTGAACTGAACTGAATTGAGGCTGTGAATTACCAGACCTATTTCACAGGGCTAACTCAGGTTTTTTTGATGTACATGAAATCTATGATCTAACACTACAAGACACTACTATTATTTTCAGTCTCTCACACTGTGACATGCTAATGCACAAATTGATATGATTTAGGGGTTGATTTACATAGTATAGTAAAGAATCTACCTGCCGTGCAGGAGACCCAGGTTCAATCCTTGGGTCGGGAAGATCCTCTGGAGAAGGAAATGGCAACCCACTCCAGTATTCTTGGCTGGAGAACTCCATGGACAGAGAAGCCTGGTGGACTACAGTCCATGGGATCACAAAGAGTTGGACATGACCAAGCCGCTAACACTTTAAATAGTACAGAGTGTGAGTGCCATACCAAAGGAGCTGTAGGCTGGAACGTTGAAGCAGGAAATGAATTTATATAGTCCATCAACTTTAGTTATAAATTAAAGCATGAGAAAAAAAAAAAAAACATGAAGATTGCAGAACAAGAATGGGAATAATATTTTCTGAAATACCAAGAAGGGTTACCTGTATGAGATGAAAATGTATACACTAAAATACCATAGAAACATAATAAAATATAATGGATGTTTATTTATACTTGCAATATATATGACTTTCATCATTGTCCTTCTTCTAGGTATTTTGATTATTTTTGTGTGTGTTTTTGATATTTGACTATAAGCTTTTTAAGGACAAGGATCAAAGTTTTTCATTTTTCTGACCCCTTTACATAAGTGAAAGAATATAGTAACTGGAGTAAGAGATGTGAGTTGAAATTTTTGCTCCACTCAATTATGTGACCAGAAAATTTTTTTCAACTGTGAAATGGAGAGGATGAGCTCGAACAAACAAAATCACACAGCTGTTCTCAGAGTTAAGCAAAATTATATAAGGTACGCTATCAATTGAAGTGATATCCAATGGTTCTTGATTGACACCATCATTACTACCATCATCATCACCATCACTTCATTATAATAAATATTAGATCCAACACTTTGTCTTGCAAAGTGAGCCAGTGAATATTTGCTGGATGAAGGAATGATGAAACAAATGGATGAATAAGTGAATGAGATAAGATGGACTAGAAAAAAACAAAACAGGGACCTCAATTACCCATAGGTTTGAAATTTCATTTACCATAAGTAGATCAAGACAAAAGATGGATTACCAGTGCTTAATTTTGAAGTCTTGCTCTGTGTATATTTTTCTGAGAGTAAAATGTAAGTTTGGCTTGAATAGACCCCAAGTAAAAGTCATAGGTAGGAATGGAAAAAAAATCTTCCACTTCTAAAATGAAAATATAAGTACTTTGGCATAGATGAAAGCTGTTTTTTTCCCCTAATCACCTTGAATGACCTTCCAGCATAAAAAAGGAGGAGAATCCAACACCCTCCTAATTAAGTGTGTTGTGGTCGAACCCTACAGGAAGAGTTAATCTAGTTCAGGCTGCTGGCATCTGCATCCAGATCAGGCAGGCATTTCCAGAGGTGAATTTTTACAACTGAACTCAAGTATGTTACTTCACAGAGGAAAGAATATCAGCTAACTTTAGGAGCACATACACCTCATGACATTTCCTTCCCCTTTTAGGAAACTTGTGTCTATGAAAAATTTCTGAAAAGTCAAGAATCACTGTTGTTTCAAAATAACATTGTCTTTGCTGTTTTTTTTTCTTAAGGATAAAGAATGTCAGGCTGAAGGGGGTAAAAATCAAACGTGGAAAAAATTTGTAAGATTTAAAACAGTGCCCTGTTTTACATCTCTGGCTTTGTTGCACAGGGTCGTCTCATGATCAGTGAAAGGAAGGAAAACCCACAAAACCAACCTACTGGGTGGGTGGAGGAGAAGAAATGAAAGAATAAAAAAACAAAAACAAAAGCATCTTTTTGTTTAAAATAGAATCACTTGCTCAAGACAAAAAAATAAAAGAATAAAAACACCTAAATTACAAGTATTGTTAAGGACTTTTATGAATTAGTTTACATAGATGCAACAACTTTTTATGCACCTATGAATATTTGTACTTGTGTTTTTATTGGTTTTGTAAAAAAAGAAAACAAAAAAGCAGTTTTCTAATCACAAGAATGAGCAATCACATATAAGAAAGGTACTGAGGATCCCAAACATTAAGACCATTTGGGTTGGAAATAGAGAAGAAAAACATGAGAAACTTTCCCCATTTTCTCCTCATTTGACCTTTAAACTTGGTTTTATCATTTTGCCTGAAGAACTGTGAATTCTCATAACTCATTTGAGCCCTTTATTCTGGGTGATGAGTAAGTATGAAAATGTCTCCATGATTGCTATGGGGTGGGAAGATATATATCTATGCCCTGATCATCCACATTTGTGGGAACACTGAATGTAATCATAGAATGACTAGAAGTTGTAACAACATTTCAGTACTAGTGATAAGAGCATTTAGCCTTCGCTTAAAAAAAAATTATTTGAGTATAGTTTATTTACAATGTTGTGTTAGTTTCAGGTATACGACAAAGTGAATCAGTTATACATTTAAGTATACCCACTTTTTTTTAAAAAAAGATTTTCTTCTCACATGGGCCATTACAGAGTATTGAGCGGAGTTCCCTGTGATCCTGGTTATCTATTTCATGTACAGTAGTGTTTAGTCTTGATATGGGAAACTATCAAAAGATATCTTCTAGTAGGTTGGCTACCTGGGAAAGTTTAAAGGAGAAGAAAAACCAGGTGAAGTTCTCTACTATTTAATTTATTTTTATTGGAGTGTAGTTGCTTTACAATATTGTGCTAGCTTCTGCTGCACAACAAAGTGAATCAGCTCTACACATCCATGTACGCCCTCTTCCTTGGATTTCCCTCCCACTCAGATAACCACAGACCATCAAGCGGCATTCCCTATGCTATAGAGCCTGCTCTCTTTAGTTATCTAGTTTATATATAGTAGTGTATATACGTCAGTCTTACTCTCCCAATCCATCCCAACCCTCTGTCCCCCTTGGTATCCATGCATTGTTCTCTACACTTGTGTCTATATTTCTGCTTTGCAAATAATTTCACCTATACAGGTTTTCTAGATTCCAAATATACACAGTAATATATGATTCTCCTATTTTAAAAAGCATCTCTATCTTTAAGAAGCAGGCAAAGTGATTCTGATGCAGGTGGGTGATGAGAAAATGATATTTTGAGACACATCCCCTTAATCAGGAAGAGAGCAAGTATTTCATTAACGAACATTTACTGCTTACCAGACACAGTATTATCGTTCCTCAAAACAGTAAGCATTATTATCCCATGTTGCAGATAATAAAGAGAGACCAAAATGTGACCTAATAAGTGGTCTAAAAACTAATAAGTGGAGAATTAAGGGTTCAAATCCATGTTCTTCTTTCTATATTTCCTTGCACCAAAACTTCTTTCTTTTTTTCACATGCCTATCAATTCTGAGGATCAGAACATTATTCTTCGGGTTCAGAAGTGCAGTATTTAGTCCATGAATCCAATTTTTATATTGAACAATGTATGGGTATCAGCATGCAAATCAAGCCCCATTCAATAGAAGAATCGAGAAAAATGTCTTATGGGTCCATCTTGGCTCAGAAATGTCTCTCCCTAACAGCAGCAGCCCTGTCTAATTGAGTTTTTAAGGATTACTCATCATCAATTATTTTGTGCTGAAAATTGGATATTTCTCACTAAAGAAAATTTGGGGAGGGATTATAATCAGGTTTGTGGATATGCTATTTTTTTTTGTAACCCACTCCTGTTATTTCTTATGGTTCCATTATCTTTGGAAAGTTGATATGTTTTGTTCTTCTTTTATATTGGTTTTCCATTCTTTCTTACACCCAGATGCTAAAATTAGATTTAGTGCATCATAATTATGCCATAATTACCATGATCATATTTTCCTGCCATTGAAAGTTGGTACCAATTTTGATTTTCCCCAAAACGTCAACAGACATTCTCTTCCTATAGCATTGTAAATTAGTGTCAGAGTGTGTATAAATGTACAAGCCCTTTATCTGAACTCATAAGGGGTATGCTGAACTCACAGTTTCACTGAAGTTAATTGTTTCCAAGAATTATTATTCTTTCTATTAATATTTTATTCCAGAGAGCTTAATTTTCTCTAATTACCCTGAAAACTGTCTTATTTCACTGTGCCAAAAGGAACTTGTTATCTCTGCCAAAAAGCTTCACTTAACAAATGAGACATAGAGGACCAGAGGACGGAAATGACTTATTCAAGGTCACTTAGCAAGTCAGAAACAGAATCAAGGTTAAATATTTGTATCCTCAAATGTGTTTTATTGTGTCACACTGACTGTGTTGCTATTGAACAACAGATCAGAAGATACAGTGGAAGGAAACTGAAGTACACCACTTCTGGAAAAGAAGGGTAAAGGGCTTAGTGTCCCAATATAGAGTGTGAAAATAGGATATTGTTGCTTATCTGGGACTTAAAGTGCTACTACTCTTTTCTCTAGGCGGTAGCTGAGGGGCATGAAGATTGGACATTCATTTACTCATTCAACAAATAATAGTATAGTCTGTGTAGAGTCTCTACACATAGTCTCTGTGGCTACAGGACACATCTCTCCACCCCCTCCCAAGAAAAAGAGCTCTCATTCCAGTGATTTAGAAACGAATAATTATACCATAGAGTCATACACCATAGAGTGGATCAAAGTTGATTGTGAGATTTACTTTTAACACTATCTCTAATTTTATTCCAAGATGACTGCTTCCTTCTCTAGATTTTATAGAAATATTGCTTCATTCAATACATTTTAGTTTGTTTTAATTATTTTTCAGGTTCTACCACCAATAAAGTCTCCTATCTTCAAAAAATTGCAATCTAGTAGAACAGACAAAAATAAGTGTTTAGTCATAATTCAAAATAAGGGTGACTATTCATCTTCAAAATTAAGTTATTAAGTGGTTAGGATAAGGGTGGCATTTCTATTGATCCTTAAAGAATTTGGCAAGTGGAAACAGGCCAGTTGTTTCAAATTTCAGAGACTTTGTGCTAAGGAGTCTGACGCTTACAGTTTAGAGGCTAATTGGGTAAAAAAAGAAGCCAGTGGTGAAAAGTTTAATTTGGAAAAATATTTTGGAGCTAGATTTGGAGAAAAGTGGGACACTTTGAAAGCAACCTGATCACTGATGAGTTGAAAAAAAGCCATTTATTGAAATATCATGTTTAAGGTCAAAGCATTTCTAAGGTGGTCAAAATAGCCTAACTATCAGTTGAAGCGTTTCTGTAAGTATTGAATTTATTTTATTTTTCTGACAAGCTCAGCTACTGACCAATGATTACATGGCAAATTTTCACTATGGCGCGCGTGCGCGCGCGCGCGCGTGTGTGTGTGTGTGTGTGTGTGTGTGTGATGGAAAGGACTCTTGTTTAGTATCAACGACTGCACACACATTTCCAGGTCACATAAGAAACAGGCATCTATCAGAGGTAAGAAAATAATGCTTAGAATTTCATGGCAGCAGACAGGAGGACAAGTAGAGCCCTTAGCTACCACTCCATAGAGAGATTTGATGAGTTCAAAAGACTTAATATGGTGTCCCCAAGTTAGATTCAACTCACCTGAGTAATTAACCTATGGGGCATCTGCTGCTGCTGCTGCTGCTAAGTCCCTTCAGTCGTGTCCGACTCTGTGCGACCCAATGGACGGCAGCCCACCAGGCTCCCCCGTCCCTGGGATTCTCCAGGCAAGAACACTGGAGTGGGTTGCCATTGCCTTCTCCAATGCATGATAGTGAAAAGGGAAAGGGAAGTCACTCAGTCATGTCCGACTCTTAGCAACCCCATGGACTGCAGCCCACCAGGCTCCTCCGTCCATGGGATTTTCCAGGCAAGAGTACTGGAGTGGGGTGCCATTGCCTTCTCCGGGAGAATCAGCAGTAAGTGCCAAACCTGTGTAATTAACTCATGGGGGCGTCAGTAAGTGCTAAACTCTTGTACCAAACTGCTTAACAGCAATAGAGTTGCTGCCAGTGCCTTTGTTTTTCAGTAAGATAATGAAAGACACTTGTGATTTATCTACATCGGATGTCCTTATAAACACTGAGTGAGGCATAAGGACAATAGTGTTTTTTCAAGGAAGTCCAGATATTAAGCTGACAAATTTTAGGAAAATCTTAGAGATTATCCAACTGTGACAAACTTGTTTAAGCTCCTGAACTATAATTGGTCCTCCGTTATGTGTCAGGGACTTGTTAGGTGAATTCAGAAGACATCGGTGTAAAATCTAGTTCTGTAGTTCATGAGTTGTGTGGTCTTGAGTTAGTCACTTCCCCTCTCTGAAGCTCTTTCACCATGTTTAAATGATGTGAATGAAATTCTTCCAACCTCATGATGGTGTTATGATGATGAACTAGATAATATATGTATGAAAAGGACTCTGTGTAAGGGAAGATGCTTTAGACATGTTAGCTCACGTTATTATTAAAGCTTTATAGTTGTCCCTACCTCAAGAGATAGAACTTGAGGAAAATGCACAGGATGGTTGAAATCACCCTTTTCTTTTACTTTTTTTCAAGTTGGCTTTGGCTTATCAGTACTTTTATTTTATCAAGTAATGGCATTTGCATTTTTTAAAAATTTTTTATTGAAGCATAACTGATTTACAATGTTGTGTTAGTTTCAAGAGTATAGCAAAGTGAATCAGTTGTGCATATACATTTACCACTCTTTTTAAGATTCTTTTCTCATATAAGCCATCACAGAGTATTGAGTAGGGTTCCCTGTATTCAATAAGGACCTTCTTGTTTATTCAAGTTTACCTAAAAATGAATGAACACAAGCAGGCTAACAACTATACAACCATGTAGTTATATGAAAGAAACAGTAGGACAGGTAGGGACCAACATCTCCTTTGTGTAATCAGTCCAGAGTTGTTCACTCTTTTGAAGTAGGGTCAAAATGATAATACTGGGTTTGCCAAAACATCTGTTCATGTTTTTCCATAACATCTTCCAGAAGAAATCTGAGTGAACGTTTTGGCCAACCCAGTAATGCAAACATTTTATTAATTCTTAAGACAGTGGTTTGGGAAAAGGGGACCGATCTTAATAGAAATGATATGTTTTGTTTTAAGTGTGTGACTAGTACTCATCCTAACTTCTTTCCTGGTAGGTAGGGCCAGCAGGCTCTGCCACTGCAGGGACTGGTTCCCAGTCCTCAACAGCAATTGATCATGGAAATTGTCTAATCTACAAGGTAGAAGAAAATATCTGGAGAGTGATACTTGATTATTTGAAGGGGAAGAGCTTTGATATCCTTTAAGACAGGGAGAAGAGTTAAGTGGAAAATGCAGTAAGAGAGGTACAGGAAAAAAGGGGATATTTTACGTGGGTGACTCAAAAGCTATAAGGACCATCTAGGGATCAACATTGTGCTGAAAGAAAGTCAAGAAGGGAGACCAAGGAAACTATGTTCTGTCCCCATATTTCTCTTAATCTCCATCATCACATACAAATTTTTCACACACACACACACACACACATACACACACACATTCACACACATGGAATCAAGTATCTACAACTTTAAAGCAACTGTTTAAGTTCTTTAGAAAATAACTACTGAAACCATCTCCAAGTTTATGGGTATACTCTTTTATTTTAAGAAAGGAGAGAAAAAGGATGGTCTCCATAGCAAAAATATGTGTATGCCTTCCTCCAAGACTAATTATTGATTCCCTCATTGTGAATTCCCAATGAATAAACTTTCTCAACACCTAGACAAGAGTCCCACTGGAAGCAGATTAAGTCCTGTTCTCAGACAGAAGCAGGAGAGAGACCTTGAGGAACAGAAAAAATAGGGAATTTAATATTGGTTAAGGATACATAGCTTCAAAATTAATCTGGATAAATCATTCATGGAAGACTCACAGTAGGAGAACAATATTTGTCAAGCCACTCCTACATTTCATAGGCTTTCAAATGTACTGCACCTATTTTTTTTTTTTTTTTTTGATGAAGAAATTGAGCCTCAGAAATGTTATATAATTCTTGTAGGTCAAATGATGCTGAATAGAAAATCTGAGATTCTAACTCATGTCCTCAAAACCTCAAAACTCTTCTCCAAGACTACACCATGTTGGGTAAGCCAACAGGTATTCCTGGCAAGTGAAAGTTGCTCAGTCATGTTTGATTCTTTGCAACCTCATTGACTAAACAGTCCATGGAATTCTCCAGGCCAGAATACTGGTGTAGGCACCTTTCCCTTCTCCAGGGGATCTTCCCAACCCAGGGATCGAACCCAGGTCTCCCACATTGCAGGTGGATTCTTTACCAGCTGAGCCACAGCAGAAACCCAAGAATACTGGAGTGGGTAGTCTATCCCTTCTCCAGTGGATCTTCCAGACCCAGGAATCGAACTGGGGTCTCCTGCATTGCAGGTGAATTCTTTACCAACTGAGCTATCAGGGAAGCCCATGATACCATGTTGGGAGATTGGTAATTATCACTTATTGCAAGCTTAGTATATTTCCAACTATACCTTATATAATGAATTCTCACAGTAGACAAATTTAGTGGGGCATTATTATGACCATTTTATAGACAAGGAAAGAAAAGAGATAAATGTGATAATAAAATACACATTAAATAACAGAGACATCACTTTTTTGATGAAGGTCTGTATAGTCATAGCTATGGTTTCTCCAGTAGTCATGTATGGATGTGAGAGCTGAACCATAGAGAAAGCTGACTGCAGAACTGCTTCTTTTGAACTGTGGTTCTGGAGAAGACTGTTGAGATTTCCTTGGACTGCAAGGAGATCAAACCAGTCAATCTGAAGGGAAATCAACCCTGAATATCCTTTGAAAGGACTGTTGATAAGCTAAAGCTCCAAAACTTTGGCCACCTGATGTGAAGCACTGACTCATTGGAGAAGATCCTGATGCTGGGAAAGATTGAAGACAAAAGGAAAAGAAGCTGGCAGAAGATCAGATGGTTAAATAGCATCACCAACTCAATGGACATGAATTTGACCAAACTCCAAGAGATAAGGAAGGACAGGAGAGCCTAGCATGCTGTAGTCCATGGGGTCACAAAGAGTTGGACACGACATAGGGACTGAACAACTACAAAAACTAGGTTTGAAATTAAAGTTCAAGTGTGCCTAAATCAAAGTTTATGTCCATTCTACTAAATCACAACATCCTGGCATTCTTTTTGGGATTCACCTGTGAAGAGCAAGCTTACCTTTTTACCAACATGGCTTTCTGATGTCCACATTAGAACAAAGTGACAAGATTCATAACTGTTTCTTCTGGTTGCTCAGTGGTACCTAATTCCTTGGGCGTTTGTTTCCATAGGTTTTACACACTGCATTGCTACTGCCCATTTCTATATGTGTCAAAATAGATTATGTGCTACAGCTTATTTTGTCATTTCCAGGGACTGGCACAAAGTAGGAACTCAGGAAATTTTATTGAATCCCTATTTTAATGAGAAAGTCTTCAACAGGTGACCCCTGAAGGAAGACTGAGCTTGTGCCAAATTTCCCAGTTAGTTCTAAGGTTCTGATACAGCTAGAAGCAACTATAAATGCACCAGGAGCCAGGGTATCCAACACAAAACGCAGATCCCAAACCTTTGATGACTCTCTGTGTCATCACAGCCTTTCCTCATTTCCTGTAGAAGAGATATTTAAAATGTCTTTCCAGACAAATCACAGAGAATGGTCACTCTGGCCTTGCTACAATAGAATTGCTCATCTGTGACAATGGATGACTTGGCCAGGACACTCTGACCCAGAGGCCAAACCATTGTTAGTGTCTCCTTTAATAGCCATTCTTTATCTTTCCTTTCCACGGTGGCCAAGGACCACCATCAACAAATCACAAAGATGGGGTTTGCTTGTTTATTTTTCCTGTAATCACAGATAAGATGAGGAAAAGTAAAGTAAATGGCTTCACATTTCTTGAAAACTTGCTTAACATCAGACAATGTATCTGACATATGCATAGGCTGACACATTTAATTCTCCACATACCCTACGTGGCAGTTTATAAAGGTTGTGCATGTGTGTAGGCTTAGTTGCTCAGTCATGTCCAACTCTTTGCGACCCCATAGACTGCAGATTCAGCTGCTGGCTAGGTTGGCAGTACCAAAGAAATTCAGGATGAACACAAGTGTCCACTAGAAAGAAATTATGTACTAGGGGATTTCCTTCTGAAATAGATGGATATATAGTGACAAAATGTTAGTTAGAGATTTCTCCCAATTGAGTTTCCAGGTCATGAAATCCAGCAACCTGGAATCAACTGACAGACATTCTGGAGAGACCATACCAAGATTTTCTTTTTCACTCAACATATCACTATGCTTCTGCTATGCTTTTTGGCAGTGGTAAATATTGTGTTCCAGGAACATAATTTTCCCAATGAGGTTTGCTTTAGGGGTCTAGAGATTAGTTTGTTTTTCAGATTTGCTGTGTGTGGGCCAGGGAACATCTGTATGTACTGACACAAAAGGTTTTCCACAATATTTTTATGAATGATAATCTTGTGTGTACTTTCAACTCTTTAGTCTCTTTAAAAAGTCAAGCAGGGGACTTTCATTTCCTGGAGATAGAAAAGATGTACTTTTCCATTTTCCTCCTGATAAATGGAATTAAACCCTGGATATCATGTATAAAACAAACATAAAGAAGACTCTGAATTTTATAGGAAAATAAAACACAGAGCTGGGAACCATAGGATCCTAAGAATGAAAAGATGGTGAGTGCCTGTGGGTGTTTTTGTTTTCATCATCTATCCCAGTCTTGAAGTCAAATAAGCCAGTGAATTAGAAATACCAATGGGTACAGATGAAAAAAAAAAAACAAAACAGCACAAAAAAAAACCCAAACAGAAGCCTGCTTTCTCTAGTCAATGATGAAGAAACAGGCAGCTTAAGAAGACAGAAAACTTTCAAACAATAGCCACTGTATTCCAGCCAAACAAAACAGTAAAACAGGCCAACTCATGCTAGTGACAGCTAGACATCCACCCTCAAGAGGCTGCAACAAGATACCCCAAACTCATTTGCCGCCAAAGTGTCAGAGAAGACTAGCTAGGGAGCCTGGACTCTCATCCAGGTTGGCCAGTAGAAGGTCCTTCTTCATCTGCACTGTCAGTAGAGACACAGAGAGATTCTGAACCTCTGCCCTAGCCTAGCAGTAACAAGATGCGCCTTCTCACTGGAGTGTTGATAGAAGAGACACAGTGAGGAGTCAGCACTTCGACCGTCACCCAGTAGTAATAAGGCCACCCTCAACACAGTGCCAGTGGAGACCCTGCATGGAGCCCAGATTCCTACCACTTCCCAACAGTAATGAGAAACTCACCCAGGGAAGGTGTCAACAGAGGCCAAGGTAATCTGGACTCCTGCTTCTACTCGGCAGTAATAAAGCACACCTCTCCTTCCCGGGTGGCTCAGACGTAAAGCGTCTGCCTACAATGCAGGAGACCCACGTTCAATCCCTGGGTCCGGAGGATCCCCTGGAGAAGGCAATGGCAACCCACTCCAGTACTCCTGCCTGGAAAATCCCATGGACAGAGGATCCTGGTAGGCTACAGTTCATGGGGTCACTAAGAGTCTGATACAACTGAGCAACTTCACTCATTTTTTCTCCTTCTCATAAGATCTAAATGCCAGAGGATCTAAACAAATAGATCATAAGGTCTAAATAAATACAGAGGTATGCTATATTTTTTAACTGGAAGACTCAATATAGAAAAGATGACAATCCTTCACAAATTGATATGCAAGTTTCATGCAGTTTCCATCACAATTCCAACAAGAGTTTCTACAGATGCAGACAAGATTATCTGTAATTTGCATGGAAAGGCAAAGGAAACAGAATAGCTAAACTCCTCTTGAAAAAAACAATAATAAAGTATAAAAGAGATCAGTCAGCTTGATTTTAAGACTTCTTATATAGCTACAGGAATCAAGAATGTGTGTTACTGGTGGAAGAGACACATAGACCAATGGAATAGAACAGAGAACTCAGAAGCAGGCCAGCACAAATATGGCCAACAGTTTTGATAAAAATATTAAAACAATTTAATAGAGGAAAGATAACCACCTCCATAATCTGTGTAGGAGGAAATGGACAGCCATAATCAGAAAATGAACCTCTACCAGAGTATCAAATTTATAGAAAACTTAACTCAAAATGGACCACAGGCTTAAATGTAAAGCATATAACTATATATCTTTTAGAAAAAAACATAAAAGAAAATATTCAGGTTATAATGCTAGGCATGGAGTTCTTAGATTTGACATCAAAAATAATACCTATTTTTGAAAATGGGTATATTTGGGCTTTACCAATACTTAAAACATCTCTTTTGTAAAAGGCCCTGTGATGAGAAAGGAAAGAAAAGCTATACAGGAGAAGGAAATACTGACAAACTTTTAAACAAAAGACTATTGTCTGATATAAACTCAATAATAAAAAGCCAAATGATTCAATTAGAAAATGAACAAAATACACGATGAGACTCTTCACTGGTATGGACATACAGATGGCAAATAAGCACATAAAAAGATGTTCAAAGTAATTTGTCGTTAGAAAAATGAAGAGTAAAAATCACAATGAGATATGTCTATATACCTGTAGGGGGGTTTCCTTCATAGCTCAGTTGGTAAAGAATCTGCCTGCAATGCAGGAGACCCCATTTCAATTCCTGGGTTGGGAAGATCTGCTGGAGAAGGGATAGGCTACCCACTTCAATATTCTTGGTCTTCCTTTGCGGCTCAGCTGGTAAAGAATTCGCCTAAAATATGGGAGACCTGGGTTCGATGCCTGGGTTGGGAAGATCCCCTGGAGAAGGGAAGGGCTACCCACTCCAGTATTTTGGCCTGGAGAACTCCATGGACTGTATAGTCTATGGGGATGCAAAGAGTTGGACTCGACTGAGTGACTTTCACTTTCACTTTCATATGCTTATAGAAATGACTGAAAAATAAGTAATGACCACACTAAATGCTCAAAAGACACAGAGAAATTGGATTGCTCACAAATTGCTTGTGGGGTGTGTACCATGGTACAGCTGATGGGAAAAGAGTTTGGCACTTTCTCAAAGAAAACTACACATTCAAATCCTTTATGACCTAGAAATTGTATTCCTGAGCACTAACTTCAGACAAATGAACGTTTATGTTCACAAAACAACCTATACACATTGTTTATATCAGTTTTATGCATAATAATAAAAACTTGGAAATTTTAAATGTATGTTTTAAACTGCTTTTTTATAGGTGTTTGTTACAGACTGAATTATGTTTGCCCCCAAATCATGTTGAAGCCCTGCCTCCCAAAGTCACTATATTTGGAGGTAGGGCTTTAACACAATAATTAAGATTCAGTTAGGTCATAAAGATGAGGCTCTAGTCCAAAATGACTGGGTCCTCTCAAGAAAAGGAAGAGATGCTGAGGAAGCTTGCACATAGACAGAAGGCCACATGAAGACACAGAGAAGGCAGCCATCCACAAGCCAGTGAGAGACGTCTCAGGAGAAAGAAAATATCTTGATTTGGGCTTCCAGAAGACGATGTGACTGGTGATAGAAGCAAGGTCCGATGCTGTAAAGACCAATATTGCATAGGAACCTGGAATGTTAGGTCCATGAATCAAGGCAAATTGGAAATGGTCAAACACGAGATGGCAAGAGTGAATGTCGACATTCTAGGAATCAGCGAACTAAAATGGACTGGAATGGGTGAATTTAACTCAGATGACCATTATATCTACTACTGTGGGCAGTAATCCCTTAGAAGAAATGGAGTAGCCATCATGGTCAACAAAAGAGTCTGAAATGCAGTACTTGGATGCAATCTCAAAAATGACAGAATGATCTCTGTTTATTTCCAAGGCAAACCATTCAATATCACGGTAATCCAAGCCTATGCCCCAACCAGTAACGCTGAAGAACCTGAAGTTGAATGGTTATATGAAGACCTACAAGACCTTTTAGAACTAACACCCAAAAAAGATGTCCTCTTCATTATAGGGGACTGGAATGCAAAAGTAGGAAGTCAAGAAACACCTGGAGTAATAGGCAAATTTGGCCTTGGAGTATGGAATGAAGCAGGGCAAAGGCTAATAGAGTTTTGCCAAGAGAACACACTGGTCATAGCAAACACCCTCTTCCAACAACACAAGAGAAGACTCTACACATGGACATCACCAGATGGTCAACACCGAAATCAGATTGATTATATTCTTTGCAGCCAAAGATGGAGAAGCTCTATACAGTCAGCAAAAACAAGACCGGGAGCTGACTGTGGCTCAGAACTCCTTATTGCCAAATTCAGACTTAAATTGAAGAAAGTAGGGAAAATCACTAGACTATTCAGGTATGACCTAAATCAAATCCTTTACGACTATACAGTGGAAGTGAGAAATAGATTTAAGGGACTAGATCTGGTAGAGTGCCTGATGAACTATGGACAGAGGTTCATGACATTGTACAGGAGACAGGGATGAAGACAATCCCCGTGGAAAAGAAATGCAAAAAGGTAGTCTGAGGAGGCCTTACAAATAGCTGTGAAAAGAAGAGAAGCAAAAAGCAAAGGAGAAAAGGAAAGATATTCCAATTTGAATGCAGAGTTCCAAAGAATAGCAAGGAGAGATAAGAAAGCCTTCCTCAGTGATCAATGCAAAGAAATAGAGGAAAGCAACAGTATGGGAAAGACTAGAGATCTCTTCAAGAAAATTAGAGATACCAAGGAAACATTTTATGCAAAGACGGGTTCGATAAAGGACAGAAATGTTATGGAGCTAACAGAAGCAGAAGATATTAAGGAGAGGTGGCAAGAATACACAGAAGAACTGTACAAAAAAGATCTTCATAACCCAGATAATCACGATGGTGTAATCACTCACCTAGAGCCAGACATCCTGGAATGTGAAGTCAAGTGGGCCTTAGAAAGTATCACTATGAACAAAGCTAGTGGAGGTGATGGAATTCCAGTTGAGCTATTTCAAATCCTGAAAGATGATGCTATAAAAGTGCTGTACTCAAAATGCCGGCAAATATGGAAAACTCAGCAGTGGCCACAGGACTGGAAAAGGTCAGTTTTCATTCCAACCCCAAAGAAAGGCAATGCCAAAGAACGCTCAAACTACCACACAATTGCCCTCATCTCACACAGCTAGTAAAGTAATACTCAAAATTCTCCAAGCCAGTCTTCAGCAATACGTGAACCGAGAACTTCCAGATGTTCAAGCTGGTTTTAGAAAAGGCAGAGGAACCAGAGATCAAATTGCCAACATCTGCTGGATCATCGAAAAAACAAGAGAGTTCCAGAAAAAATCTATTTCTGGTTTATTGACTATGCCAAAGCCTTTGACTGTGTAGATCACAATAACCTGTGGAAAATTCTGAAAGAGATGGGCATACCAGACCACCTGACCTGCCTCTTGAGAAACCTGTATGAAGGTCAGGAAGCAGCAGTTAGAACTGGACATGGAACTACAGCCTGGTTCCAAATAGGGAAAGGAGAACGTCAAGGCTGTGTATTGTCACCCTGATTATTTAACTTATATGCAGAGTACATCATGAGAAATGCTGGGCTGGAGGAGGCACAAGCTGGAATCAAGATTTCTGGGAGAAATATCAATAACCTCAGATATGCAGATGTCACCATCCTAATGGCAGAAAGTGAAGAGGAACTAAAAAGCATCTTGATGAAAGTGAAAGAGAGCGAAAAAGTTTACTTAAAGCTCAACATTCAGAAAACTAAGATCATGGCATCTGGTCCCATCACTTCATGGGAAATAGATGGGGAAACAGTGGAAACAGTGTCAGACTTTATTTTTTTGGGCTCCAAAATCACTGCAGATGGTGATTGCAGCCATGAAATTAAAAGACGCTTACTCCTTGGAAGGAAAGTTATGACCAACCTAGATAGCATATTAAAAAGCAGAGACGTTACTTTGTCAACAAAGGTCCATCTAGTCAAGGCTATGGTTTTTCCAATGGTCATGTATAGATGTGAGAGTTGGACTCTGAAGAAAGTTGAGGGCCGAAGAATTGATGCTTTTGAACTGTTGTGTTGGAGAAGACTCTTGAGAGTCCCTTGAATTGCAAGGAGATCCAACCAGTCCATCCTAAAGGAGATCAGTCTGGATGTTCATTGGAAGGACTGACGCTGAAGCTGAAACTCCAATACTTTGGCCACCTCATGCGAAGAGTTGACTCATTGGAAAAGACCCTGATGCTGGGAGGGATTGGGGGCAGGAGGAGAAGGGGGTGACAGAGGATGAGATGGCTGGATGGCATCACCGGCTTGATGGACATGAATTTGAGTAAACTCTGGGAGGTGGTGATGGACAGGGAGGCCTGGCGTGCTGTGATTCATGGAGTCGCAAAGAGTTGAACACGACTGAGCGACTGAACTGAACAGAACTGAGCCTACATAACTGTGAGACAGTGATTTCTTTTGCTTAAGCCATACATTCTGAGATATTTGCTATGGAGCCCTAGAAAACCAACACAGCATGTTAAGTTTATTTTACATAATGGGGACCTAAATAACTCCCAGCAAGTAACACCTCTCTATCATCAGCGCTTTGCATAAATTGAGATAATACAGGGTTCCCAGGTTACTCAGTGGGTAAAGAATCTCCTGGAAATGCAGGAGACGCAGGTTTGATCCTTCAGTTGGCAGCATCACCTGGAGGAGAGCATGGTAACCCACTCCAGTGTTCTTGCATGGAGAATCCATGGACAGAGGAGCCTGGTGGGCTACAGTCCATGGGGTTGCAAAGAGTCAGACAGGACTGAGTGACTAATTTTATACTTTACTTCATACTTCATATCTATATACATAGATATATATATCTTGAATGAATAGCTCAACATTCAGAAAACTAAGATCATGGCATCATCCAGTCCCATCACTTCATGGCAAATAGATAGGGAAACAATGGTTGACTTTATTTTTCTGGGCTCCAAAATCACTGCAGATGGTGATTGCAGCCATGAAATTAAAAGACGCTTACTCCTTGGAAGGAAAGTTATGACCAACCTAGATAGCATATTGAAAAGCAGAGACGTTACTTTGTCAACAAAGGTCCATCTAGTCAAGGCTATGGTTTTTCCAGTGGTCATGTATGGATGTGAGAGTTGAACTATAAAGAAAGCTGAGTGCCAAAGAATTGATGCTTCTGAACTATGTTGTTGGTGAAAACTCTTGAGAGTCCCTTGGGCTGCAAGGAGATCCAAGCAGTCCATCCTAAAGGAAATCCGTCCTGAATATTCATTGGAAAGACTGATGCTTAAGCTGAAACTCCAATACTTTGGCCACCTGATGTGAAGAGCTGACTCATTGGAAAAGACCCTGATGCTGGGAAAGATTGAAGTCAGGAGAAGGGGGTGACAGAAGATGAGATGGTTGGATGGCATCAGCGACCCGATGGACAGGGTTTTGGTGGACTCTGGGAGTTGGTGATGGACAGGGAGGCCTGATGTGCTGTGGTTCATGAGGTCGCAAAGAGTTGGACATGACTGAGCGACTGAACTGAACTGAATGGCAGATGGGGTTTAAAAAAAAAAACAACACTTTAATTACTTATAAAGGCCATTTTGGAGAATCCTGTCTTGAGAACGTAAGGCAAGCAGACTTGCAAATATAAAAGCTAGAAACAGGAAAACTCAGTTATCAAGTCCTACCAGTGTAGACTGTCATAGTCTTGCCAAAATGGGAACTGCTGGGCATGGAAGAGAGATATGCTTCTATGGATATGCTTTCTATGGACAGAAAAAGGAAGTGGATGGTCTCTCATTGCTAAGCCCAGAATGTCTGCTTATTCTTTGCAAATTTCCAATCATTGCCTCACTCCCCATTAGGAGAGGAGAGATAAAAAAGGATAGACTGAGAAAAGTCAGAGGTGTGCATAAGGAAAATGACTCCTCTCCTCCTTTCCTCACTTTTTTTGTATTCTTTTTCTTTTTAAGATTTTTGATATGGAACAATTTTTAACTCTTTATTGAATTTGTTTCAACATTGCTTCTGGTGTTTTTGTTTGTTTATTTGCCCCTGAGGTATGTGGGATCTTAATTCCTGGATCAGGGATCAAACCCACATCCCCTGCATTGGTAAGTGAACTCATAACCTCTAGACCATCAGTAAGTCCCAATTTTCTGGTATTCTTAACTCATTAGGACTAATCATGATTCCTTTACTGAAAGAAAACGTGTGGCTATCTTGCAAAGGTCATATGAACAGCAGCCCTTTGAGATATCCCTACTGTACTCATAAGGTCTTTCTACCAATCCCTGTAACTACTTTACTGGGAATTCTCCTGGGATCAGTGTTGTATACTAATCAACACACAGTGCATTATAAAGAAATCAGTTCCCCTAGGCTCAGAGTTCCTCAGCTACTATTCACAGCCTCTGCATGCATAGTATCTACTCCTGCCCAAACAGGTTACTCCTATGGGAATTGAGAGGCAAGGGGAAATGGCGCAGATACATTATTTTCATGTTAGTGTTAGCTGCTCAGTCATGTCTGACTCTGTAACCCCATGGACCGTAGCCCTGCCAGGCTCCCCTGTCCATGGAATTCTCTAGGCAAGGATACTGGAGTGGGTTGCCATTCCCTTCTCTAGGGGATCTTCCTGACCTGGGGATCAAACCCAGGTCTCCTGCATTGCAGGCACATTCACAGATTCTTTACCATCTGAGCCACCAGGAAAGCCCTGAGCCATGAGTAATAAAGTCGTTTGCCTCTGCCGCAACCACCTCATGACTTTTGCCAGAATTCATGAAATGGTGGCAGACAAAGTTGCTAGCCTATAAAACAGGAAAAAATTTCAGACTTTTAAAAGTCTTTGACCCAGACATGTGAAAATTAATTATAGTACAGTTTATCATCATAAAAAGAGTAGAATCAAGTTCAATGTGCAACAATGGAGGAATGCATCTTAAAAGATGTGAAGCATAATACAGCAGTTAAACTAAGTGAAGTTGTGAAGTGAACTAAGTGAACTAAGTGAAGTTGATATACTGTGTTTATTCATTTAAGACTGCCATTTTTATAGGTTAAAATTTGTTGATTATTGGCAGTCATATGCAATTCAAGCTAATAATATGTGCATCAGTACAAATAAATCTCCAAAACATAAATTTAATCTTACGCTTTGATCTGTTCACTGAAAAACAATGTATGCAAATGCTTAAAATGGAATCTTACCCGTTCAAAATTTTCACTGATAGGGGAAAATTACTCCATTGTAGAAAGAGAAACACTGATTTCAGCAGAATAACTGCTCCTGGACTGAGTGGCAGGATGATGAAAATAAGGTGAATATCAGTGATATTTCAACTGTGTCTATAAAATTCTAAAACCAGTGAAGATCAGAAGTAAATATTTTAATGTACTAAATGGTTTTGATTATATATGTGCTTACTTGAGAGGTTGCCATAAGACTCCATGAAATTCTCTTTATCCTGGATGCGTCCAGTCTCTCAATTAAACCACAATGTTAAAGTAAAATGAATGTCTGCAGGCTCAAGATGGTGACCACAATTTGGAAAGCAGTCCTCTTGAACAGGCTTTTCAAATCGCAAGAAGCAATACCAGACCTCTGCTTGCTCGTTTTCTGAGAAGGCCTTTCTTGGTTTACAGGACAGTTTTTTTTTCTAGAAAACACATTATGAGTCACTCAGAGGAATAAGGGCTAAAATTTTCACCATGTGCCGTTAAATGTCATATAGTTCATCTGTAGAAAATTACTTTCTCATAGTGAGAAATGCAAAGCCTGGGCTGGTTTCAAGTTTTTATTTTTTTAATACAAAGTTTGTACTGTTGCTGCCCTCATTTTATCCGTGAAGAAGCAAAGCACTGGGACCGAGATTTAAATCCCTAGAACTCTTGGTCCAGAGTTAGTCTTAAGCACCATTCAGTTGTCACCTTTATTTACTATCGGAGCAGCACGGTGGAGGAGCTCTTTTTCATCCTCGTGGAAACTGAAGCCCACAGAGACTAAGTAAACATCTCAAGTATTGTTTTACATGGCTATGATGGAAAACAAGTCTGTTTAAGCCCCACATTTTACCATGATGTTTTTACTTAGCACACTTTATTCAGCTGTATATTTGTCTCTCTCACTCCTATCTCCCTCTCTGGCTTTCTCATTTTTATATAACAGAAGATGCTAACATATAATATTAAAATTTCTACAACTGGAAGTCACATCCCCAGCCTTGTCATTTTACAATTCTGCTGGAAGAGTAACGTCTAACTTTAACTAGGTTCATGAGCCTAACTTCCAGAAGCAGCTTGGGAGGCCTTCTGTGTCTGGAATGGAGACTGAATTGGCCTGTCTCTAGAGGGAGGGAAAGAGCCACCACAGATCTGGGCAGAAGACAAGGTCATGCAGTGTCAAGCTAACTGTTCCTGCTGACTCTTTCAAAATGTCACCCATTGATAACTGGCAGAGTCTAATTCTGCTGTTGGAGATGCCCATTAAAGGTGGTGTGGTTTTGAGTTATCACTAGTTCGAAGTTCTGGTTCTGGTATTATAATATACCCACTAGCTTAGTGAATTCCATGAGTTATTAACCCTTCATTTCCTCATCTTTAAAATGAGGGTAGGGAAGATGGGTGATACATATTTCACAGCTTTATTATGGGGATTACAGATGATTGTGTCTGGTATAACATATAGCAGGAATGTGTCTCAGTTAAGTGTCTAGTTTCAAGTAGATATTCAAGAAGTGATAACTTTTTATGAGCAAAGCCAACATTGCTGACTTTCAAGGCATTAAGCTCAGCAGATTTCAAATGTGGTGTCTCATCTATTTTACATGGATACTCTGGGCATTGATTCTCCACCAACTCAAGAAAATTTTGATAATAAAATATTTCCATTTGACAAATATTTTCTTTGAGTATCAGTTTTCAGAAAGACACTGTCGAGGATTCCTAAAACAACAAATCAATTAATTCACAAGGCATATCTACAAAGTGCAAAAACAGGTGTCTCTGCTTATGTGTTCCAGTTGGCTGCAGACCCTATATTATAATGTCTTCCCTGAAAGGGAATCTTACACAAGAAGAAATCACAAGATCAAAAATTATACAACTTTATTTCTCCAGGGATTGTCCCTACTGCTTGTTGCCAGGTCTCCCTTCTCTATTTCCGAGTTCACAGACTTCCTGTCAAGGATTCCAGCTGGGAAATGATCAATGTATTTAGATTTCTGATATTTCCTAGTGATATCGCAAACCCACTGGACTTTTCCATGTATGTCTGCACTAAATGATCTACTCACATCTGATAAAATGTCTTCACTCTTCTTTTCGCCCACAGCTGGGAAGGTAGTTCAGCTGTACTAAGACGAGTCTCTCCAACAGGAGCTTGGTAGTCCTCCTTTGCATCACAGTCAGAGATGGCATTTCATTTTCTCTAAGTTCATGTAATATTTAGGTTCAGGAGAAGCTAGCATAACTTGCCCACGCTCTCTTTTGGGGCTACCAATGAATTCTAAAACTTGGAAACTGACCAAGTCAAGGGAGCATTAAACCCTGGGAAAGGAAAGATGCTATCTCTCAGTGAAACGGGTGGGATGAAATGTGTGAAGCCCTTGTTGCTTTATGATATGGTTATTAAGGAGTGGTTTTAACATCAAAAGGTGACTTTTAACTCATCTTTGGCAAAATGCCTTTACCACAATCTATAGTGACAAGAGAAGAGCTCAGAACTCATTGCAAATTCTTCCTGATATGATGACTACCAGGAAGAGAAAAGATGCCTCATCACCTAGGATACTTAACTTACTTATTTAACAAATGTTTGATAAGCCCTTACCTTATACTAAGTACTAGGATTACAATGCTAAGCATTAGGAATACTGCAGTGCAGTTGGTTCCTCAAGTTGTTTCTAAATTTGTGGGAATGTGGATATGTAAACCAGTCATTGAAAGATAGAATTGAAAAGGACAATTCATGAAGTTTTTGGAACTTCAATGTCTTGTAATTTGGAGTGATGACTAGTGGTAATAATTCTTGCTTCAAGTGGCTTTAAATGAAGAAAATACAACTAAAGTGAGGATACTGGTGAGAGCAGGCAATTAATAAATGAAAACCCTAAAGATAACTGGGGCTTCCCTCCTGTCTCAGGGGTAAAGAATCTGTCTGCAGTGCAGGAAACCTGGTTTGATCCCTGGTTTGGGAAGATCCTCTGGAGGAGAGCATGGCTACCCACTCCAGTATTCTTGCTTGGAGAATCCCATGAACTGAGGAGCCTGGTGGGCTATTGTCCATGGGGTCACAAAGTAGGAGTAAATATATGAAAAATTAGTCTAATGCAGTCTAGCAAAATAGTTACTATATTGTGCACTAAAATGAATCAGTTCAATCTAAGTGTAATAGCAAGAGTCAATCCCAAATACGTGTGAGTTAAAAACAATCATTTGAAGAATTTTAAGTACAATCTGATGCCATTTATAAACCTTTAAGAAGTAATTCTTTTTGTGGACACATATACAGAAAGCAAATGTCCACAATGAGGACTGGAAGGAAAGTCACCAGAATCTTTACAGTTGCTGTATCAATGAGAGGGAGAGAAGGGCATGAGATTGGAGAGGAAAATAAAGAAGACTTCAGACTTTTTTTGTTGATTAATTTCTTCTGGAATACAGTTGCTTTACAATGTTGTGATAGTTTCTACTGTGCAGCAAAACAAATCAGCCGTACATACACATATATCGCCTCCCTTTTGGACTTAGGTCGCCACAGTGCTTTAAATAGAGTTCTCTGTGCTATACAGACGTTCACATCAGTTGTCTGTCTTAGACATAGTATTGATAGTTCATTGCAGGAGGAAATGGCAACCCACTCCAGTGTTCTTGCCTGGAGAATCCCCAGGGGAAGTGGAGCCTGGTGGGTTACCGTCCATGGGGTCACAAAGAGTAGGACATGACTGAGCGACTAAACACATCAATAGTCCATATGTGAAGAAGACTTCAAATTTATCTTAACTGTTCTTCTTTATATTAAGTAAAATTTAAAGCAAACATGGCACTATGCCATCTTCTGTGATTTTTTAGTATGGGAAATTTTTTTCAGTAAATTTTAATTTTTGATACTTTCTGTGCTTATAGAAAATATTTTTAAATGAAATATGTGTTTGATTTGTGTGTGTGTGTGTGTGTGTGTGTGTGTACATGTGCACGGGCAAGGTCCAATGTTCTTCAACTGTTAAGGAAAACTTCTGAATATATTGAGACTCACTATCAGTGCCCCAAAGTGGTAAATGGCTGGTAGTAAAAACAATAACTTCAACTGAGACCCAGGTACAGTGTCAGGGGTTAGGGGAGCATACTACTAACTGCCAAAACTTTCAAACAACAGTAAAGCTCCTTGTAGTTTTCAAATAAGGAAATCAATGAAGATCAAGTACTGTTATTAGTTCAGGAGGAGGAGGAGACTCTTCAAGGACAGTTGATGATTGGCAGACTGGCATGGGTGGGTATGGTGGCCCAAAGATCTGGAGCAGCAGTGAGTCAGTCCTGTGGTTTCAGGGAAATGGGACAGCACCTTTACAACTGCAGGCAAATGATTCTGCCTCCTACCTCCTACCTTCTTTCACAAATGGCCTTGAAACTCTGTTTTTGAGGGAGGAATGGAAAATGCTATCTTCATAGTCATAGTTTTTGCTGTTATTAAAAGTACAGTCAAAGACCCTTATGGAGAGATACATTATGATAACAATCTTAGTTTCAAAAGCATGAAAATAATACCCTCTTAAGTAATTTGAATTTTCAATTCAAGTCAGCGAACAGCAAACTTTTTTTCCCTTTGCTAAGTGTGTTTTGGACATTATTCTAGGTACTATAGGAGGTGCAAAATAAAAGGAAACATACTTTTGCCTTCAAGAGAACTAACAGCCTAACTATTGTGCAGGAAATGTACACTAAGAGTTATATGATCCATGCAAAACATGCTAGAAGGTTCCAAAGTGAGAATATCATGCAAGTGGCTACAAAACAAATTTTAAAATATGCTTGGGATTTGCATTTTTCCTGGGTCTTAAAAAGGTGGCAGAGTTTCCACAAAAGGCGGTCAGAGGAAATCATTTTTAAATGGAGGGACTGGCACGAGAAAACCCAAAGGGAAGGGAAAGTCCTATTTGGAAGTATATAAACAGTGCTCTTCAGCTACATAGTAAGGTCTAAATTAGAAAATGAGGGAGAGCAGCCATCGAAGATAATGGAAGTTAAGTAGAATCCCTGTTGCTAGGCACTGAATATCAAGGTTAGAAATCCGAGTTTCACACAGCATTATGCAACAGGTGTAGTTCAGAGAAGAGTATTTGAATGTGATATACATGGAGCACTCTTTTATCACCCTGGATCCTCTAGACACATCAAACGCGTCTTTCTTCTTATGCTATTGGACTCTCTACTGTGAGAATTAAGACCAAGGTAGCCTGCTGAATTTTGAGGAGCAAAGACTCCTTCATCCCTATTACTTGCTCCAGGTGAAGGTTGCCAACTGTCCGACCTAGCAGTGAGGCCATCCTAGACCATGGGGACACAAGGTAACCCATGTGTGTGCTCAGTTGCATGGTTGTATCTGAGTCTTTGCGACCCCGTGGACTGTAGCCCACCAGGCTCCTCTGTCCATGGGATTGCCCAGGCAAGAATACTGGAGTGGGTTGCCATTTCCTTCTCCAGGGCATCTTCCCAGCTCAGGAATTGAACCTGCATCTCCTGCATTGGCAGGTGGATTCTTTTACTGTTGAGACATCAGGGAAAGCCATATATAACGGTAATATTAACTTAAACAGAAGCCTCTCTTTTCCTAAAACTGTAGAAGTATTACCTGGTTATTAAAAAATAATTGGGAGAAAAAATACAGAAATTAATCAATGAAAGGGAAAAATTGTCCATTGTTTGTATATTCCTGCATATCCACTTCTGTAACTGTGGACTAATAAGAGTTAATTTACTTCCATAACAGGATATATAATAGTCAGGAAAAACTAAAACTTATTTCTAGTGTTAATGATCAATATCTCCTGATTAGGGTATAAGTGTATCCATAGAACTAGTAGGTGCTTGCTGTAATACAATGAAGAATTTATTCTGAAGGATCATGTTATATCTGTTATACACTTCTGTAAAAACCACCTCAAAAATTTACCCCTTAGAACAACAATCATTTGCTCATGATTCTGAGGTCCAACAAATTGCACTGGTCTCAGCTGGGTGGTTCTTCAGCTGATCTTGCTTGAGATCACTCTCATGCTTGATGGCTCAAAAGAGGCTAGGTGTTCCCAGATGGCCTCACTCACATTTCTGGCAAATAATGCTGGCTGTTGACTAATTGATCCAAGAGCTGGGATAATTTGTCTGTGCCACAATACCCTCTCCAAACTGTTAACCCAGGCTTCTTCACCAGGAATACTTCTTCCAGTGATGGTGGAAGTATTCCCAAAGGACAAAAACAAAAACTGCAAACTTCTTGAAACTGAAGTTGGCAAGATGCACAATGTCATTTATGACACATTCAGGCCAAAGCAATTATAGGACCAGTCCATATTCCAGGTATTACAGATATTGCAAACTGATGAAAGAAACAGCAGACACATTGTAATGGGAGTCTGTACCAGGATGTGAGAAATTGTTGAGGCCATCACAAACTATATTCAAAAACTTCGACTCTCTTTTTCTCTCTCTCTCTCTCCTAGTCCCTCCACCTCCTCCCCTTCTCCCTCTCGTTTCCCCTTTCTCTCTTTCTCTTTCTTCTACACATGTTGTTCTTGTTTCATTGTCCTTTGACAAGCTTGATGCTATCTGTCTCACCAAGGTTCATTTAAGACGAATCAATGCTGAATGTAAAAAATCCTTAAAAAGTCTCACTTTGCACAGCACAAAATTCAGTCTTTATAAAGTGGACAGCTTTTCCACATTTACAACACAAAGTTTCATCTATTACCCATTCTCTATTTCTTTGTCCATTATTTCCCACATCTGTATAATTCATGACTCTCCTCCAATGAAGAGGGTAAATTCTAAATTATCTCCCAATAATTGCCAAAAGCCTGGCTCCCAAGTGGGAGAGTTTTCTTTAATATCCTTGACTTCCTGTAAGAAAAATGAAATTTCTGATTAAATGTTGCATTATTGACCTGAATCAATATTATTGAACACATATAATGAGTGTGAAAACTATAAATGGCAAGGTAGAGCAAAAACGCAGGCCTATGTCCGAGAAGGTTCAACTTAAAGAGATAGACTGACACCCACATGGTGATAAGTATCACAAGAGAAATACCCGACTTGCCTGTAGAATATCTGACAGCTCTGTGTCACCCATGCTCCATCACAGGCTCATCAATGCTGACTTTAGGGTCTTGATGAAAAAGCTTTTAGTTTCACCTGAATAGCACCAAATCCAGTCTTCCGATATAAAGATTTTCTACTGTGCCCAAATGGAGGCTTTTACACACACACACACACACACACACACACACGAGTATCATAGGAAGGAAATGGACAAATTCCAAAGGGAAATTAAAAGATGAACAAATTACATTTAGTCATAGGAAGCAAGGGAGCTTCCCTGGTGGTTTAGACAGTAAAGATTCTGCTCGCCAACATAGGTTTGATCCCTGGGTTAGGAAGACCCCTTGGAGAAGGGAATGGCAACTCACTCCAGTATTCTTGCCTTGAGAATTCCATGGAGAGAGGAGCCTGCCGGGCTACAGTCCATGGGGTCACAAAGAGTCAGGCAGGACTGAGTGACTAACACTATCATTATCACTATAGGAAGCAAAAAAATTCTGAGATGCTATATAAATGTTTATTATCTTTTTCCGTCTTGTTTCTCTGAATATGTTTCTTTTCCTTATAATAAAAATTTTGGACTATATAATTTGGTGTGTCCCACCAAATTCTAGTATTTTATGCTTACAGCATAAGCACCTAATTGGCATCAAGATTTCCAACACAAGTGAGTCAAAACTATTCCTCACAATTTTTCAGAAATAATCCATTGTTTCGTCAAAATAGTTGCTGAATTATAATACATCTTATTTATTCCTTAGAAATGACACCAATCCCCTCCGTGTAAAGTTTATAAAGAAGGGCTTTCCTTTTACAGTTGAAGTCCAGTGCACAATAGGAAAAACAAACCGAGTCAAAGTGAAAAAAATAATTCTGTATTTTCTGAAAATACTAGCAGAACAAGTGACAGATCAATTTCATAGAAGCTAAGTGCTCTGCTCTTTTATGTAGATGTGTGGTTTACAGATCTCCGCCTAGGACAATGAGCCCTCTGAGGTGCTCTGTTAAATTTTGTGGAGTTCTTCTTTTGTCATGTTAAACAAATGCTCTACTTTTCCTTCCATCACCCCCCAAAATTGTACTTGTCTGAAACTACCTAAAATTTTTGTGTGTATATACTTCCTTGTACTTTTTACATTTTAAATAACTTTCAAATACACCCTTGCCTTTATCACCAAACAAAACTGTGAAGGTTTTTATAAATAAGACAACTGAGCCCAGAGAATCCAAGTGAGAAACCCTTGTTTACATAGCATGTCAATGACAGGTCTAGGGTGAAACCCAGATATCTCACCTTGAAACCATTTCTTTCCTACTGCATAATATGAGGGGGTTCAAATTTTGAACAGTTGTGTAGGCCTTTCCCTCTTTTAGAGACAACATCACTCATCAGTTTCATTGCTCTGACATTCAAACAGCATAAAAACAGGAATAGGTTTATTTGGTGCCAGCTAGGCCATTTTGTAGCTCATCTCCCCATCTGTTGGACAGCTGGACAAAGGAGCAGCTGACAATCAAGGCTGTTTTGCCTGGCACCATCAGGTCTATTGGCACCCAATGCCACATGCCAGCTGGTGCTTGCGCTTGTTGAATAGACCTTGTTTGAGAAGGGTAAGGCTCCAGTTGTTATTAATGTAGTCATGGACCTCAGTCCCCTTCTTAATGCAAAAGTTAAGGTCGGAGAGAGAGAATCACCATTGAAAAAAAGTATTCTTCTGGTTTTATGGAACCAGAATCTGAGTTCATGTCACAGAGCAGTGTTTGAATTCCACAGTTGCCATTTCTCAACTGTGTGCATGCCTGCTCAGTCACTTCAGTTGTGTCTGACTCTTTGAGACCCTATGGACTGTAACCTTCCAGGCTCCTCTGTCCATGGAATGCTCCAGGCAAGAATACTGGGGTGGGTTGCCATGCTCTCCTCTAGGGGTTCTTCCCAACCCAGGGATGGAACCTGTCTCTTTGGTCTCCTGCAGTGGCAGATGGGTTCTTTACCATTAGCGCCACCTGGCAAACCCCACTCAACTCTGTAAGCAGCAACTCACTTTGCCTCACCCAGTTTAACATTCCTTACTCTACAGTGGAACTTCCGCGTATCTTGCAAATATGCCCTAAGGTTGAAGTGAGTATATATGAGAGAACCTTGCCCATATTAGATCCTCAATCAGTATGCACTGAAACAGAATTCACCTCCATCTTCAGCTTGATAGACTCTCTAAGAGAGAAGTCTCTGGGTCACTAGTTCTTGATCTTTAATTATCTGAAGGACTGGAAGGAAGAAAGAGGATGAGAAATTTTTGTGTATTTTTCTAAAAAGAAAAACTAGGATCCACATTTCAGAAGATTCAGGGAAAACAAATTTTAGTTCAAAATTAGAAACAACTTTCTAGAACTCAGAGTACTTAAAAGATGGGAAAATTGGGAGTGACGTTTCACATCAAACACTCCTGTTCCCAGGAGCTTCTTCCGAAGCTGAGTTATCACCATTTAGGATGTTATAAGAAGGAGCTCCTTTCCCCTCTGCTCTCTTATCTTGCCTCCCCCCCCCCCCACCCTTCCTTCATCTCTCTGGCTCTTATCTGCTTCAAGAGTATTGTGTAGGGATAAAAGGGATTAATAATGGTCCATATCCTTAGGGAGCAATACACACACTACAAGTCAGTGTGTTATAAAAGATTCAAAAAGTGTGTTGTGGAAGTTCGTGAGCATGAGAAGGCATGAAAATCTGCCTCCAGCAATAAATGCGTGTGAATCCACTGGGGAAGTATAATGTGAGCATCCCTGATGAGACTTAATCCCCTCAAAGTGGGAGCAATAACTTAATCACAGATCTTGTACATGCAATACATTTGACATGTAATATATTTGACCTGCTTTAGTTTGCCAGGACTGCTGTAATCAGGTATCACAAATGAAGTGGCTTACACAACAGAAACGTTTTGTCTCCATAAATTCTGGAGGCTGGATGTCCAAGATCAAGGTGGCAGCAGGGTTGGTTCTCTCTGGGGATTCTGAAGGAGAAATCTGTCCGTGCTTCTCCATTTGCTTCTGTTGGTTTTCTGGAAAGTTGTGCATTTCTTGATCTCTAGCAGCATCACCCTGATCTCGGCCTCTACCTTTACATGACATTGTTCCACAAATGTGTTTCTATGTTTAAATGTCCTTGTTAATAAATATACTAGTGATATTTGGTTAGGGCCCACTCTAATGACCTCATCTTAAGTAATTGCATATGCAACAACCTTGTGTGTGTGTGTGTGTGTGTGTGTTTATGCTCAGTCGCTCAGTCCTGTTTGACTCTTTGTGACCCAGTGGACTGTAGCCCCCAGGCTCCTCTGTCCATGGGAATTCCTAGGCAAGAATACTGGAGTGGGTTGCCATGACCTTCTCCAGGGGATTTTCCCAATCCAGGGATTGAACCAGTGTCTCTTGTGACTCCTGCATTGGCAGGCAGATTATTCACTGCTTGTGCCACCTGGGAAGCTCATGCAATGACCTTATTTTCAAACAAGATTATGGTCTAAGGTACTGGCGTAGGACTTCAACATATGAATAATGAAGGGACACAATTCAACCCCAATCTGGGCCTTCGATGTGGTAAACACTCAATAATATTTTCTTCAGAATTACAGCTGAAAAAAGAGTCATCAAACTTCAGAGTTAGAAATAAATTGATGAAACAAGCTCTACTCCTCCTAAGCCTGCAACCCCTCTGCAATTGCAGCTTTCTCTGGAATCTTCCAGGGATGTCTACAAAAGGTAGAATTTGTTTCATCTATTTCTTTCTTTCTCTAAGTTTCTATGGCTGCCGAGTGGGTGAGGAAAAAAAGCTGAGGAAAGAAAGTCCTAGAATAATAAATGACTGCTCAAAGCATCTGAATTCCTTGCTTGCTAGCATAGTATTAACTAACAACTAGTGTTGAACTAGCAAAAGCAAAATAATTAGAAAGGAAGTCATTATTTTCTCAGCACTTAATATGTTTCAGACACTGGACTAAGTGGTTGACATGACTGGATGCTAAATAACTCAGCCATAGGGATTGTTCCACTTACATTACTGAAGACAGGGCTCCTGAAGATGTCAAGCAACTTGTCCAAGATTACACTGCCTGCCAGACACCCCCAGATTCAAAAGCGGTCCATCTGACTTAAGCCTCACTTTCACAAGTCCCATTTTATACTACCTTGTCTTGTCTCTTACTTTTCTTTGAAATTAAATTCACTTTGAATAATCTGGGTACTGGCTCAGAGTGAGTGTGGAGGGTGGTGAGGATGATGTTTGTGCATCCATGTATAAAACCAATACATTTTAAAGAGGGAGGGAAAAAAAAAAGAGGAACTTTGCTGGTGGTCCAGTGGCTAGGACTCTGTGCTCCCAATGCAGGGGGCTCTGGTTCAGGCCCTGGTCAGGAATCTAGGTCCCACACGCCACAGCTAAGACCCGGCTCAGCCAAATAAACAAATATTTAAAAAAAATTTTAAAATAAAGAGGGAAGAAGGGAGGGAAATGGAGAGAGAATTGGTGGAAGGGGGAATTCTTACCAGTTATGTTTTAGGTAAGTGGGTAGGTGGATGGCTATTTATAGCCTGATTCTTCAAATTATTTTTGGCTATTTCCACTATTAGATAATACATAACAATAGAACAATTCAGAAAATTCTGTTTCCTAGAAAGACACCTGGCCCTCCCTCTCTGCGGGGGTGAAAGGAAGAGCCCCAGATGTGCTGAGGTTTGCCTGATCTAGCATTCTTCCGTGGGTCCTCACCACAGTCCCTGAAAAGGAAATGATTTTAAGTGAATTAAATGCAATAAAGGTGGTGTTGAAGACGTGTCTTTGTCTCTCTAGAGCAATGCCTGACCGAACAAATGTGCTAAGTACCTCGAGTGGTTCCCTCGTGTGCTCAAGAGTCTGTTCTATTTCTGGACCTCAGAAAATAGTCTTGTGAGCTTAACTCAGTCAATGAGGGTGAGAGCGTTCAGAAATTTAGCTGTGCTACTCCCCAGAGGACATCACTAGTAAATGTGATACTCTTCTGTAGGAACATATTGAAATTAATCCACAAATACCCTCCATTTTTTTCTGGTCTTGATGCTGAGGTTACCAAGTTTGTAACCAAGGTTCTCCATTCAGAAAATAAGTAGACAATTTCAAAGTACTCCAGAATCAAGTTAGCCCCCTGCCCACTTGCATTCTTGCAATTCAACTGGCTTATATGCTCTAAATACTTGCTCCTGTAGAATTTAACATAGTTAGAGATGTGAAATATATTTACTCATTACAATAATACTACCAATGTGGCATTATTAACCACACATAAATGAGGGACACAGAGAAAAGGAACTGGGGAAAATACTCGATTTCTTGTTAGCAACCTAAAACACTTAAGCAGAAAATGTATGTCCAACTCATTCATTTATTCAGTAAATAACTTTAGACTACCAGTGATGAAGATAGAAAAAAATATAATATAGAGAGCCTCTGCTTTCATAGCTCTTACAGTCTACCAGAAAAACAGAATAAAACATATGATCATACAAATGATCTCTATTTATAGTTGCAATAATATATCATAAAATGAGAGAATATAAACAGTGATGTAATTTGACCTGAGCATTCAGATAGGCATCACTGTGGAAATAATATTTAGGCCAAGACACAACAGTAATGAGTAATAGTTAGCTGGAAGGAAGGAATGGCAGATGGAATCATAAATTGGGATGGGTTTTAAGCACTGAGGGTGAATGAGGAGCCAAATGATTGAGAGGATGTGACAGAGGAAGAAGAGGCATAAGATGAGGCTGTGGAATTAGGGAGGGACCAGAACATGCAACTACAACCGAGTCACGCTAAAGCTGGTCAATGTCATAAGAATAATAGGAAGTCATGGGAGGGTTTTGATGAGTGCAATTACAAGGTCAAAAGGGCATTTAAAAAGATTACTTTGTCAGGACACTAGGAAAAAGAGGGACAAGAAACAGAATGATTGAGTCCTGTTAGAAGATTCTGAAAAGCTTCTATGAGTAAGGTATGGTAGCTTGGATTAGAACTAGGACCATCAAGATGTAAACAGATGTTTGGATTAAAAAAAAAATTAGAAATGGTCTTGCCTAGACTTGAATATTGTTAGATATATGTTCAAAATGATGAAGCAAATGGGAGGCTGCAGGTGCCACAAACTGAGATAGGAAACACTATCAGTTCTGTTCAGTTGCTCAGTCATGTCCAACTCTTTGCAACCCCATGGACTGCAGCACACCAGGCTTCTCTGCCCTTCACCAACTCTCAGAGCTTACTCAAGTTCATGTCCAAGTCGGTGATGCTATCCAACCATCTCATCCTCTGGCATCCCCTTCTCCTCCTGCTTCAATCTTTCCCAGCATCAGGGTCTTTTCAAATGAGTCAGTTCTTTACGTCAGGTGGCCAAAGTATTGGAGTTTCAGCTTCAACATCAGTCTTTCCAACGAATAACCTGTCTTCAGGACAGATTTCCTTTAGAATGGACTGGTTGGATCTCCTCGCAGTCCAAGGGACTGTCAAGAGTCTTCTCCAACACCACAGTTCAAAAGCATCAATTCTTCGGTGCTCAGCTTTCTTTACAGTCCAACTCTCACATCCATATGTGACTACTGGATGGAGTATATTTTCTGGGAAAAAAAATTCTGAGATTAGCAGTGTTTTATTTACTTGTGAAATATCCAGGCTGAAATGTCAAATCAGTGAATTGACGTTCTGGTTGAGGTCTAGAGCCTGAAAAAAAAAAGATTCAAATGAGAAATATCGATGTGAAAGTTGTAGCCTTTGAGGTGTTAACCCGACCTGCAGGTGGATTCTTTACCATCTGAGCCACAAGAGAAGCCCAAGAAGACTGGAATGGGTAAGCTCTCCCTTCTCCAGCAGATCTTCCTGACCCAGGGATTGAACTGGGGTCTTCTGCCTTGCGGGCAGATTCTCTACCAGCTGAGCTACAAGGGAAGCCCTAATGAAACCCTAGGCACAGAAAATGTGACCTAAGGAGAAGTTCTAAACTGAGACAGCAAGATGGCCATGAGGAACCCTGAGTATTTTTTATATCTATTTAAATATAGTGGAGGAGCAATTATATATTATATATAGTGGAGGAACAATAATTGTAAAAGGCTCTGAGAAGGACTGACTGACTGAAGGTGCTGGTTGAAACAGAAGACTCGGCACCAGTCAGGAAAGGAGGACTCCCTTCAGAAAATGGTGGTCAACACTGTCTATGTACCACTACGTAAAATAGATGACTAATAAGGACCTACTGTACAGCACAGGGAAATAATTCTACTTAACACCCCGTAATGACCTATATGGGAAAAGAACCTAAAATAGAGTAGATACATGTATATGTAAAACTGATTCACTTTGTTATATACCCCAGATTAACACAACACTGCAAATCAACTGTACTCCAATAAAAATTACTTTACAAAATTAATTGCATTTCCAAATCCCAAAAAAGTCAAGGAAAAGTGTTAGGTGCAGAGATTGCCTGAAACTGGATATTTGGATATTGTTGAGACCTTTTGGACAGTCATTGCCATTAATGGCAGAAGCAGAAGTACTGAAGTGATGGAGGCAGAAGCCCAAATGGAGTAGGAAGGAAGAAAGTGGACAAAGATACACAGAAATGTGATGAGAATAGAAGAAAATCGGGACAACAGTTGGACGGAAACGATCCAGATGATATAGAAGGCATCTTTTTTTCTTTTCTACCACTGGTTGAACCAAATGACTTCCAAGAACCCATTCAACTCAAAAACTCCACCATGATATCCCCCACTGGTCAAGGCTAGAGTTAGAAGCTGTCCTTCTTACTGTATTCATTCTCAGTTTATGATACAAAGCCCATCGTTTTGCAGACACCACTAATTTTTTTTGAAAGATTAAAGTTATTATTAGTGAACTACCTGCTACAGTTCATGAAATACACACAGGAAATGAAAGAACTGTTTGACTAGAGGGCTAATAAGAATAAAGGCCAAGATTTTCAAAACTAAAAATGTGATATCCTTGTGAGCAGAATGACTAAGTAAGCCAAAAAGAGTGGCAGAGCTCCTGGTAAGGGAATATACACTTATTGGTCAAGGAAATCACCAATGCAGATACACACACATTGAAAATGATTAATTTAGAAAGCACAATGGCCCGGCAGCTAGAAGCCCTGTGGGCTTTGTTTTTTAACAGTCACTATTGGAATGATTTTTTTTCTCACACTTTAATGCTGTGAAATTAGTGTCAGTTTGCAAATCTATAAGGAAATGATTGAAAGCCAGACAGAGCAAAGATGAAAGTGCCTTCTTTCTTGAGTTTAAGAAAAAAAAAAATACAACAACTATGGACTTGATTGTTTATCGATAACTGTCTAGTTACTGGTTTTAATGCCTGATGTTAGAAAAGCTTGAGAAAAGTAACTAGGTCGGTGCTTAATATTTGGAGATATTCATAGCTCACTAAAGATGGGCTAGTGTGTTTGATTCCAACCTTGAGACCAGAAGACCTAGACTCTAAAACTAGAATTAACAACAATAACTCACATGCAGTTCCATCCCACTGTGTGCCTAAAATTTGCAATTTGCAGTTTGTTGTGGCTAGTATCTATATAATTTACATAATAATACTAGCATTAATTTAGTGCTTCTTGTTGTGTAGTTGTTGTGTCTGGCTCTTTTTGTGACCCCGTGGAGGCAGTGCAGTGGTAAAGAATCCTTCTGCCAACACAGGAGATGCAAGAGACAGGAGTTTGTTCCCTGGGTCAGGAAGATCCCCTGGAGAAGGAAATAACAATCACTCTAGTATTTTTGCGTGGAAAATTTCAAGGACAGAGGAGACTTTTGGGCTCCAGTCCATAAGGTTGCAGAGTCAGACACAATTGAGAGACTGAACACACATACATGGACTGAAGCCTGTCAGGCTCCTCTGTCCATGGGATTCTCCAGGCAAGGATACTGGACTGGGTTGCCATTTCCTTCTCCACGGGATTTTCCTGATCCAGGGATCCTGAGTCTCCCGCATTGGCAGGCGGATTCCTTACCACTGAGCCATCAGTGAAATGAAGTGAAGTGAAAGTTGCTCAGTTGTGCCCAACTCTTTGTGACCCCATTGACTATTACAGTCCATGGAATTCTCCAGGCCAGAATACTGGAGTGGGTAGCCTTTCCCTTCTCCAGGGGATCTTTCTGACTCAGGGAACGAACCCAGGCCTCTTGCATTGAAGGCGGATTCTTTACCAGCTGAGCCAGAAAGGAAGCCCCTATTTAGTGCTGACTATGTGCTAAACACCTAACGTATATTATCCCACAGAACCCTCCACTTTACAGTGGAAAATACTTTCCACTTTACAGAAGAAAAAAACTAAGGACAGTACAAACAACTTGATTAAGAAGTTTGCATAGTTATGAAATGGTTTATCTGGTATTTAAATCAGCTGCATGCTGACCAAGAATTATGAAACATGCTAGAACTTTCATTCTGCAGCATATGCATGCATGTGTGCTAAGCTGCTTCAGTCATGTCTGACTGTTTGTGACCCAGTGGACTGTAGCCCGCCAGGCTCCTCTGTCCAAGAGATTCTCCAGGCAAGAATCCTGGAGTGATTTGCCATGTCCTCCTCCAGGGGATCTTCCTGACCCAAGGATTGAACTCTTACATCTCCTGCATTGGCAGGAATGTTCTTTACCACTAGCACCACCTTGGAAGCCCCTCTGCAGTGCATCAGTTCAGTTCAGTTGCTCAGTCATGTCCGACTCTTTGCGACCCCATGAATCGCAGCACGCCAGGCTTCCCTGTCCATCACCAACTCCCGGAGTTTACTCAAACTCATGTCCATCGAGTCGGTGATGCCATCCAGCCATCTCATCCTCTGTCGTCCCCTTCTCTTTCTGCCCCCAATCCCTCCTAGCTTCAGGGTCTTTTCCAATGAGTCAACTCTTCACATGAGGTGGCCGAAGTATTGGAGTTTCAGCTTCAACATCAGTCTTTCCAATGAACACCCAGGACTGATCTCCTTTAGGATGGACTGGTGGGATCACCTTGCAGTCCAGGGGACTCTCATGAGTCTTCTCCAACACCACAGTTCAAAAGCATCAATTCTTTGGCACTCAGCTTTCTTCACAGTCCAACTCTCACACCCGTACATGACGGCTGGAAAAACCATAGCCTTGACTAGATGCATACATCCATGCAAATAAGGACCAGTGAAAAAGAGGCATCATCTCCATCAAAACCGGCAAGGACTAGAGTGAAATAAGGACCTGCACATTGATCCAAAGACTCCTTCCTCCCTCAGAAATGTAGAGAGAGTTTTGTAATGCATCTAGGTGTCATCTTGGGAAGAGGAAAGAGAAATGGGTGAAAATATTGATAGTTTACTCCCCAAAGATTCTTTGGAACTGTTAGGAATCCTGTTTGTATTGTAAAAAAACTAAAATGTCCTTAGCTGCCAAGATTTTATTTTTTCCTTCCTATCCAGGAGATTTGAGTATCAGAACCAATCCTAGATGAGTTATACAGAAATAAGAAACCTTCCATGTGAAGTAATTAGCCTCCAACTAATAAAAATAAATGAAAAGAAAAAAAAAAAAAAGAAACCCCATTAGGGAGACCACAATAAGACTAATGATCACTCAAGAAAGTAAAAAAAAAAAAAAAGAAAGAAACCTTCCATTTTTTTGGATACCTGAAGTACAGTGTAAAATTGGTGATGTTGCTACATTACAGAGAGGAGGCTTTTGTTTGTTTGTCCCCAAACAACCCTAACACAGACTGGTGTTATCTATGCAATACAATTGCTTTGATAAAATACTACAAGTAGCTGCAGTTCGTCGTCTTTGTAGTTCTCTTCCACATTGGTGCCACGTACAGTGGAAGTCTTCCCTAATAGCTGAAGGTCACAGTGGACATCTGGTGCTAATGTTGTATGTGGTCACCTGCCCTTGAACTTTTCAGAACAGGAAAATTTGGGTACATATTTGGAGGTGGTAGCAGCGGGAGCTTGTTGGATGGTGCAACAGAAAGGGTCAATGTCTTAAGTGTGGGTCTGAGATCATTTGATGTTTCCGCATAGTCTTTGGGCTTCCCGTGTAGCTCAATGGGTAAAGAATCTGCCTGCAATGCAGGAGACCTGAGTTCAATCCCCAGGTCAGGAAGATTCCCTGGAGAAGGAAATGGCAATTCACTCAAGTATTCTTGCCTTGAGAATCCCATGGACAGAGGAGCCTGGGAGGCTACAGTCCATGGGGTCACAAGAGTCGGACACAACTTAGTGACTAAAACACCATGGTCCTTGAAAAGCTGCACTAGGGAGAATCCATGGAGTTTGCAAATGGCAGGGTTCAGGACATGAAGATTTATAGTAATTATTTGAATAATTTATGAGAGACTTTAAAAGGATTATTTTCTGAGTCAACCGAATCATAGCCTTATGGAATATCAGTGTTGGGAAGAAATTTAGAGATTGCGTGGTTTATCTCTCTCAGACTGATATTAATAGACACGTATCTGAGATGACAAGCGAAGTTAATGTTGGAATGGGCCTTCTGGTCTATGGTTATTACTGCTCAGTGACTTTAATCCTCAATTTCCAGTGGGTAGGTTTTACTCCTATGCTTTTGCTTTTGTTTAGGTAATGATTCATTCTTAGTGTATCAGTTTGACAATCTGTATGGTGAACTTAGAAACTCTCATTTGTTTATTCATTTATTGAAAAACTTCAGGGCATTTTCAATTGCTAATCACTGGATTAGGCACTGGTGAAAGAAGAGGATTAATACATAGACCCTTCCCCCATAGAATTTGTGTACAACAAGAGAGACAGTCACGAAAGTTCAGAGTAAGTCACACAACATGAACACCCTGAATCTCTTGTGTAATTACTGTGTTTGAGTGACTTCCATTGATAGCACTTGGGCTTGAGATGACTGAACCTCCATCTCTATCTGCAGGATTTGCCTCGCATATTAATAATGAAAATATACCTGGAATAGGAAGCCTTGATCTTTTAAGATAATACATTGTTTTTCAGCAAATGCATTGTGTTAATGCATGTACAAACAAGTCACATGGTTGCTGCTATCCACAGAAGCACAGGCTATTTGGAGAAGAAAATGGCAAGTTGGTAAATGGCCCTGTAGTTGTCAGGCTGTTCTAAAGAGTCCTCAGCTCTGAAGAGGGGCTTCTAGAGCTATGTACAGAGGAGGTCCAGCACCTCCTCTCTTCCACCAGGTCAGGGATGTCATTTCAGCAGTGTTCACTGCTTTAAAAAACATGAAAACTATTGATTGCAACTAAATCCTTGATTTTCAAAAGGGGAAGATGAAGACTGAGCAATTAAGAAACAGTGCTAAAGTCCCCATGTTGGTTTGTAGCCAAACAGTGAGGCTGGTATCCCATTTCCTGTCTGGTGTTCCCTCCACCCACCTCCCCTGTGCCTTCCTTCCCTACTTGTAAGAACACATTAGCCCTCTGATGGGAAGTACAAACCATTGTTTCCTCTTCCTGCACATGGAAATCAAGGATCTATATATTTTTTCTAAATAGACTTGGATTCTGCGTCATTTCACAGATCTAGGCTGGTTTTCCATTGAAAGTTTACTGAAATAGGAAACTTGCCCTATCCTTGAAAGAATTCTGTGACATTTGACAAAGCCATTATCTTAATAAAGAGGACCACACAAATACACATCCATAATCCAAACAGCATCTTAAAAGTGGCACAGAAATGAAATTGTTTTACTTCTCTGAGTGCAAGAAAACCTGCATCATAGGAATAAAATGAAAATAGAAGTCACCTATGAGATCACATCATAAGTGAAACAGGCCCTAACCCATGCTTATGCACTTAAGAAATTACCTAAGAAAATGAACATGCAGCAGCAAGTGCCACAAAATATAAATGAGCATCTGATTATCTATTTAAAAACACATGATTTTGATAGTTCCATTCTTCATTTTATGCTGAGTAATTTTATTCAACCTTGGTCATCAATGCACACAACTTTTCAGGCAGATCTAAAATGGCCATATTCTACATTCAAATTCATTTCTTGGTACAAATCTACACATATGTAGCTCTGAATTTGGCATATACACATACACACACAAAGTATACTTGATGATTACTAATACACACAAACATGCATAAATTAATTTTAGAGTTGAATAGACTTGTGGATTCAAGAACTATAAGTCAAATATTGTAATAAGGTAAGAGTTATGAAGATTTTTATAATACGTTTAAATTAACCATTGATCTTGAAACCTGGAGTTGAAAGTGATAACTCCTCAACTTTGCATAATTCCCAGCAGTGGATTAAAAACTTTTTCTGTAAAAGACAAGATAGGAAATCTATTTTATTCTGTGGGCTGTATGTTTTCTTTTGCAACTACTCAACTCTTCTACTGAAGAGAAAACAGCCATAGATGATGGGTAAATATATATGGCTTCGCTGGTGGCTCAGCAGTAAAGAATCTGCCTGCCAATGCAGGAGATGCTGGTTCAATCCCTGAGTCAGGAAGATCCCCTGGAGAAGGAAATGTCAACCCACTGAAGTATTCTTTTGCCTGGGAAATTCTATGGACAGCAAAGCCTGGAGGGTTACAGTCTGTGGGGTAGCAAAGAGTTGGACAAGACTTAGTGACTAAACAACAACAACAAATATGTATAAAATTCATATAATTTGGGGGTGACTTATTAGCTTCATGAACTCAGATGTCCAAATCTCTTCCAAGATTTGGGAGAATCTCAGTCATTATTGGGCTTCCCAGGTGGCGCTCTAGTGGTAAAGAACTTGCCTACCAATGCAAGAGACTTAAGAGATACAGGTTGGATCCCTGGGTTGGCAAGATCCCTTGGAGGTGGGCATGGCAACCCACTCCAGTATTCTTGCCTGGAAAGTCCTATGGACAGAGGAGCCTGGCAGGCTGTAGTCCATAGGTTTGCAAAGAGTCAACACAACTGAAGCATCTTAGCACACAGGCACTCACAGCTATTAATTCTCAAATAAGGTTTCTATTCTTTTCTACCATGGGATGAGCCCCAAACCTCAGGTTTTGGGAGTCACTCTGGAGCTGGGGGCTTTGGGGGCTGGCATGGACTTTGGGTCTGTGGTGGCCAGTCTGGTACTAAGATGGTCTTGGAACCCGAAGTCCTAGGAGCTGGTCTTGAGGCTGGGGCCACAGGAGCTGGCCTGGTGCTGGGTAGGTAGAAAGACATGGTCTGGAGTAACCGGCCTGGCAGTGAGCACACCTGGGAGTCTGGTTTGCAAGTTCCCACCTGGAACCTGGGTTCATGAGGGCTGATTGTGGGCCTGGAATGACCTGGGGCCTCACAAACTGGCTGACACTTGGGTAGGCTGGGGGCTGGTTTCAGAGGATCCCACCAGGAGCCACCAGCCCTTGGGAGTGGTCCTGGTATTGGGGCAGATCAGTGCTGGGGTCCACTGTAAAGTCTGGTGCTGACTTCACTCCCCTTTTCCCACAGGGATGGTGTCTCTTTCCACACTGAGCTGCCTGGATTTCAAACAGAGGAGACAGGGGAAGCATGGTTTCATGTTCCCTACCCTCTTTAATGTGTCTTTTCTTATGTCTGTGCTTCATCTAGGTGCTATATTCTCTTACCTGGAATTCTTAGCCCCCATGGAGATATTTTTGTGCACAGATAGTTTTTCAATTAATGTTTCTGGGAGGGGACAGACACTAGTAATTCCTGTGCAGCAATTTTGCTGGTATCACTCTCCTAGAAATTTCTGCTCCTACTTTCCAGATGACAAACTGAGTCCCTAAGTGGATAAATCTTCTGCATTGAGCTCAATTACCTCACTAGAGCAAGTCAGGTAAGAACTCAAATTTGTCTATCTCCAGTGTCCTTGTACTTTCTCTTACAACATCTCTTCTGAAGTGAAAATAAAGATAGTTAGTCCTTTTAATAATTAGTTATAACCACATTTGTCCTCCCCGGAGTAGAATAATACACATTGATGGGAGGATATATCTTTATACAGCTTCCTTCATTACAAATACAAGTGAAATCGCATCCAGATGCTGAATCATATAAAAGGAAAGATTATAGTGCCAAAGAGTCCACCAATTCTTTGGCTGTCAAAAGTTGAAAGCCTCAGAGTGATGACCTTTTGTTTAGGAGGAAGCCATAATAACTCATAGTTTTAAAGATTGACAGAGCTGAGATTTGGTTGAAAAATAAATTATTCTGTGCATTAAAAAGGAAAAACTCTAAGAAGATTTTTCAGGTAGTCCAAACCAGAGGTAGAGAGGAGCCCAGGAATGGGAGAGATAGAGTGGCGTATATAAGGAAACTGAGTGTCTGGCTAATATGACAGCCAGGAAATCCATAAAGAAAACTCCAGCCAAAGAGAAAGCCCTGTGAGGAGTGAATCTATAGAATTCTTGGAAGTTGACATCTTATTAGTAATTTCTCATGGTTTTCTGCTTAGTGCCACCAAAAAAAACCCTTCCTTTTCCTCTCTCTGAATCATGAATCAAAACAGGGAAAGAAGACTAGATTCTGCAGTTGGGTTGACTCAAACTAAGAAGATAAAAGCCACAAGTGGCAAGTCATTAATAAGATCAATAATCCAGAAAAGAAACTAGGGACAAAGGAAGAATAGGCGAAATTTGTGACCTTTCCCAACAGGAATCCAAGCAGATTTAACAGGAGGATGTATTATTGCTGGGTTCTTCAGTGTATCTAGATGGAAGCTTGAGTCTATTTATTTCAGTATTAAAGGAAAATGACCAACCACTGTCAACTGTAGGATCTGCAAGACACTCAGATGCCTGGTCCTCAGGTCATAAAGAGAATACCAAAATCACAGAAACCCTCTAGCACAACAGACAGGACACTCTGTACAGAGGTCCTTCCAGCATCTTTGCTTTCACTCCATTTGTCCATCAACATCAAGTGAGGTACCTTCTGCACAGACACTGAGATTGTTCAGGCCACCATCTTTTTCTCCAGCTGCTACAGTTCTACTTGGACATCAATGTCATATACAGATTAAGACTTTTTACTTTCCTAGTTCTTTCCTGCTTTATAACATCTTAGGTTTTTTCCTACTAAAATCATTGCAACTCTGTACTATTGCTACTTATGATGTTACTCTCTCCCCATCTGAACTCCAAGCTCCTTGAGTGAAGGAAATGATATTACTCAGATTTGTTCCAGAACCTAGCATAGGGGCAAAATACAAATGTCCAATAAATTTTTATGACATTCATAACCAAATGCTTGAATCACGTCTTGTTAGGCAACTTTGTTCAAAAGTTTACCAACAAAGCTCAAATGGAATGCCTGAATTTTCTCTGCATTCTTACCCCACCTCAGTCACGATCGGTGACAGAGAAGCAATGATTATATATTCCCTGCAAGGATGAGCACAACAATGAAATCACAGCCTTCAGCCAGCAGAACTCGTGGAAACCAGGCCCCACTGCTGTGAGCTTTTGAGGGATGTAGGACTTTGATTTTGCAGTTTACTTTCTTTTCTATCCTGAAGTACTGGTTTCTAACTTGATTGTCTCATAAAAAAAAAAAAATGAAATCACTTCAAACTTACAGAAAATTTGTAAAAGTTCAGTTCAGTTCAGTTCAGTCACTCAGTCATGTCTGACTCTTTGCGACCCCATGAATCGCACCACACCAGGCATCCCTGTCCATCACCAACTCCCGGAGTTTACTCAAACTATGTCCGTCGAGTCGGTGATGCCATCCAGCCATCTCATCCTCTGTCATCCCCTTCTCCTCCTGTCCCCAATCCCTCCCAGCATCAGGGTCTTTTCCAATGAGTCAGCTCTTCACATCAGGTGGCCAAAGTATTGGAGTTTCAGCTTCAGCATCAGTCCTTCCAATGAACACCCAGGACAGAACTCCTTTAGGATGGACTGGTTGGATCTCCTTGCAGTCCAAAGGACTCTCAAGAGTCTTCTCCAACACCACAGTTCAAAAGCATCAATTCTTCAGCACTCAGCTTTCTTTATAGTCCAACTCTCACATCCATACATGACCACTGGGAAAACCATAGCCTTGACCTGACGGACCTTGGTTGGCAAAGTAATGTCTCTGTGTAAAAGTTAAGCAAGACCAAACTTTATATGCACTTCATCCAGATTCAATCAGTTTTTAAAATTTGCCACACTTGTTTTTGTCATTCTCCCTCTAATATACACACATACATATATATGTGCATGCATGCTAAGTCATTTTAGTTGTGTCCAACTCTTTGTGACCCTATGGACTGTAGCCTGCTAGGCTTCTCTGTGCATGGAATTCTCCAGGCAAGAATACTGGGCTGGGTTGCCAGGCCCAACTCCAGGGGATCTTCCTAACCCAGTCCTGACCAGGCATATATGTATGTATGTATACATATATAAGTATATAAAACCTTGTTCCTTAAATTAGTGACAGTAAGCTGCAGACATCTTGTCCTTTTATGGTAAATACTTCATTCTGTAATTCCTAAGAGCAAGGGTGTTCACCTCCAAAACTGTGATACAATTATGAACATCAGGAAATTTGGCATTGGCACAATGTTACTAATTTGTCTATGATCATAGTCAAATTTCACCAATAGTCCCAGTAGTACTATCTATATTAATTTTTCTTGGTCAAATATCTAATTTAGCATCACATATTGCATCTGGTTGTCATGTCTCTTGGTCTCCTTTTTTGAGGATTATTCTTCAGCCTACTGTCTTGTATAAGACTGACACTTTTGAATAACACCAGTCACTAACTGTGTAGACAACACTTTAGTTGGGTTTGGCTGATATTGCCTAATGATTTGACTCACTTTGAGCAGAAACACCACCACACCAAGTGATGTCAGTACATCTCATTAGGATTCACTTAGTGTCAGTTCATCCCATTTTAGGTGATGTTTTCTCCACAAGCTGTTTAACAATTGCAAATGGAAAGATCGTGACTGTACAATGGAGAAACTTGGCAAACACATCTTAATCAAATGATCAAAGTTAACACTGCCAGCAGCTTCTTTAAAAAAAACTAAAAATCTACTTCAATAAGAGATTCAACTATTTTAAGAACTTTAATGGCACCCATCACAATTACATGTTCTGAAAAAAAGATGCATGAAAAACGTGACTAAGATGTTTACAGCAATATTTACCCTCAGCACCCAGTGCATAAAATCTAGAAAGATTTTGATGATGTGCAACCAACTCCAAGTCCTTCACAACAAGTTATCTATTGCTATCACTTCTAAATGCTTTTTAAATCTTCCAATGACCTTATATAAAAATGAGGAAACAAAAGTACCTTGGTCAACATTGCAAAGCTTAAGCATAATGCTAGAAATCTAAAACTCTTTCATCTCCTTGCCAGCCCAGAGTTCTTCACTCTGCAGGAATTTATTCAAAACCAGTGAAACTACGGGTCTTCAACGTTCGAAAAATCTCTCAACAGAAACTATGCGGGAGGTCAGGTACTAATTCTATTTTCATTCTGTTAGATAGCACTCTGTAACTCCTTCATTAAAAGAAACATTCAGAGAAAGGCTGGAAGAATGTGGATGTGGGAGCGATGTGAGTGTTAAACAGGGGAAGGGAAAAGAACTGGAAGAGAAAAGGATTCCAATTCCCCCCTCAGGAGACCAATCCTGCCTGCAGCCTTCTAAAAGGCAAACCATGCTGATCTGAATACAGGAATTTTGGGTGAGCTCAAGAACCCTTTACAGAGAAAGGAGGAAGCTCTGTTTCACTGTAGATAAGAACTTAAAAGCAACAACTGTATATAGCACTCCTGCTCAGAAAAAACCCCAAAGCTTCCACAGAGTTCCAAATTCTTCAAGTTATAGATCAACCTCCCTTATGGGTGGCTCTCATTAAGACATATTTGGAAGATGTGTCATGAAATGGAGGTCATGATGATGTGTGTGTATGTGTGCATGCTCAAGCGTGTGCTCAGTCGTGTCTGACTCTGTGACCTCAAAGACAGTAGCCCGCCAGTCTTCTCTGTCCTTGGAATTTATCCAGGCAATGATAATGGAGTGAATAGCCATTTCCTACTCCAGAGGATCTTCCCGACCCAGGGATCGAATTCGAGTCTCTTGTGGCTACTGCACTGGTAGGCAGGTTCTTTACCATTGCGTCACCTGGGAAGCCCTCATAATGATACTGCCCCCACCTCCAAAAAAAAAAGAAAAAAAAAATACCAGAAAGGAAGGAAGGTGTGGAGCAGGACCAGATTGAGAAGAGGTGATGGCAAATGCTTGCCTGTTTCTCTTGAGCTGAGCTGAAGGAAGTGGAGCCTACAATGCAAACTCACCTGCATCTGTGTAGCCAGTGAGACAGGAAAGATGCTTTGCAAGGTTGGACATTTGTAGCTACTGACTTTTGGAAAGAGTCACCTGAATTCTACAGAGGGTGAGTGGGTGTGACTACTAGATATCTCCAAAGGGGAAGTAGAACCACAAACACTGGAGAGATAACTGAGTCCTTAAAATGTAGGCTGCAAGCACTAAGAGAGACCCTTCCAAAGTGTACCCTTTCCTCTTCCACTTTGCCCTCTCAGAAGGAGAAGTAGATCAATGCATGGGGATTAGCTGTCCAGATCACCTCCTTTTATTAGCAGCTGTTTCATGCTTTGTTCAACAGCGGCTGTATAAATTCTCCTTCTATCCCACTTGGTCATAGCTTTCTCTCCAGGGATGCATTAATTTCTCCTGGCTGACCTCAGTCATTCAGACTGTTTCACTCTCTTCTTCACAGATATCATTCCCAATTTCTGCATTTAGGCATCCCACTCCAGAAAGAATGAAGGGATGGAGCGAAAGCAAAAATGATACCCAGTTGTGGATAGGACTGGTGATAGAAGCAAGGTCCGATACTGTAAAGAGCAATATTGCATAGGAACCTGGAATGTTAGGTCCATGAATCAAGGCAAATTGGAAGTCGTCAAACAGGAGATGGCAAGAGTGAATGTCGACATTCTAGGAATCAGTGAACTAAAATGGACTGGAATGGGTGAATTTAACTCAGATGACCATTATATCAACTACTGTGGGCAGGAATCCCTTAGAAGAAATGGAGTAGCCATCATGGTCAACAAAAGAGTCCAAAATGCAGTACTTGGATGCAATCTCAAAAACAACAGAATAATCTCTGTTTATTTCCAAGGCAAACCATTCAATATCACGATAATCCAAGCCTATGCCCCAACCAGTAACGCTGAAGAACCTGAAGTTGAACAGTTCTATGAAGATCTATAAGACCTTTTAGAACTAACACCCAAAAAAGATGTCCTTTTCATTATAGGGGACTGGCATACAAAAGTGGAAGTCAAGAAACACCTGGAGTAACAGGCAAATTTGGCCTTGGAGTATGCAATGAAGCAGGGCAAAGGCTAATAGAGTTTTGCCAAGAGAACACACTGCTCATAGCAAACACCCTCTTCTAACAACACAAGAGAAGACTCTACACATGGACATCACCAGATGGTCAACACCGAAATCAGATTGATTATATTCTTTGCAGCCAAAGATGGAGAAGCTCTATACAGTCAGCAAAAACAAGACCGGAAGCTGACAGTGGCTCAGATCATGAACTCCTTATTGCCAAATTCAGACATAAATTGAAGAAAGTAGGGAAAACCACTAGACCATACAGGTATGACCTAAATCAAATCCCTTATGACTGTATAGTGGAAGTAAGAAATAGATTTAAGGGACTAGATCTGATAGAGTGCCTGATGAACTATGGACAGAGGTTCATGACATTATACAGGAGACAGGGATCAAGACCATCCCCATGGAAAAGAAATGCAAAAAGGCAAAAAAGTTTGTCTGAGGAGGCCTTATGAATAGCTGTGAAAAGAAGAGAAGTGAAAAGCAAAGGAGAAAGGGAAAGATATTCCCGTTTGAATGCAGACTTCCAAAGAACAGCAAGGAGAGATAAGAAAGCCTTCCTCAGTGATCGATGCAAAGAAATACAGGAAAACAACAGAATGGGAAAGACTAGAGATCTCTTCAAGAAAATTAGAGATACCAAGGGAAAATTTCACGCAAAGATGAGTTCGATAAAGGACAAAAATGGTATGGACCTAATAGAAGCAGAAGATATTAAGCCGAGGTGGCAAGAATACACAGAAGAACTGTACAAAAAAAGATCTTCATGACCCAGAAAATCACGATGGTGTGATCACTCACCTAGAGCCAGACATCCTCGAATGCAAAGTCAAGAGGGCCTTAGAAAACATCACTATGAACAAAGCTAGTGGAGGTGATGGAATTCCAGTTGAGCTATTTCAAATCCTGAACGATGATGCTATGAAAGTGCTGCACTCAATATGCCAGCAAATTTGGAAAACTCAGCAGTGACCACAGGACTGCAAAAGGTCAGTTTTCATCCCAACCCCAAAGAATGCTCAAACTACCACACAATTGTACTCAGCTCACACGCTAGTAAAGTAATGCTCAAAATTCTCCAAGCCAGGCTTCAGCAATACGTGAACCGAGAACTTCCAGATGTTCAAGCCGGTTTTAGAAAAGGCAGAGGAACCAGAGATCAAATTGCCAACATCCGCTGGATCATCAAAAAAGCAAGAGAGTTCCAGAAAAACATCTGTTTCTGCTTTATTGACTATGCCAAAGCCTTTGACTGTCAATAAACTGTGGAAAATTCTGAAAGAGACAGGAATACCAGACCACCTGACCTGCCTCTTGAGAAACCTTGTACGCAGGTCAGGAAGCAATAGTTAGAACTGGACATGGAACAACAGACTGGTTCCAAATTGGGAAAGGAGTATGCCAAGGCTGTATATTGTCACCCTGCTTATTTAACTTATATGCAGAATACGTCATGAGAAACGCTGGGCTGGAAGAAGCACAAGCTGGAATCAAAATTGCTGGGAGAAATATCAATAACCTCAGATATGCAGATGTCACCACCCTTATGGCAGAAAGTGAAGAAGAACTGAAAAGCCTTTTGATGAAAGTGAAAGAGGAGAGTGAAAAAGTTGGCTTAAAGCTCAACATTCAGAAAACTAAGATCATGGCATCTGGTCCCATCACTTCATGGGAAATAGATGGGGAAACAGTGGAAACAGTGTCAGACTTTATTTTTCTGGGCTCCAAAATCACTGCAGATGGTGATTGCAGCCGTGAAATTAAAAGACGCTTACTCCTTGGAAGGAAAGTTATGACCAACCTAGACAGAATATTAAAAAGCAGAGACATTACTTTGCCAACAAAGGTCCGTCTAGTCAAGGCTATGGTTTTACCAGTGGTCATGTATGGATGTGAGAGTTGGACTGTGAAGAAAGCTGAGCGCCAAAAAATTGATGCTTTTGAACTGTGGTGTTGGAGAAGACTCTTGAGAGTCCCTTGGACTTGAAGAAGATCCAACCAGTCCATCCTAAAGGAGATCAGTCCTGGGTGTTCATTGGAAGGACTGATGTTGAAGCTGAAACTCCAATACTTTGGCCACCTGATGTGAAGAGTTGACTCATTGGAAAAGACCCTGATGCTGGGAGGTATTGGGTGCAAGAGGAGAAGCGGACGACAGAGGATGAGATGGCTCGATGGCATCACCGACTTGATGGACATGAGTATGAGTAAACTCTTGGAGTTGGTGATGGACAGGGAGGTCCGGCGTGCTGCGATTCACGGGGTTGCAAACAGTCGGATACGACTGAGTGACTGAACTGACTGACTGACTGACTTGTTAGACTAGAGCCTTACCTCTTTAGTTGCCCTCTTTCCTGTTTCCCTGGAAGACCGGCACACAAGACCAAGAGTGTAAAACCAGAAAGCAATGCAGGGAGGAAGCAGAGTGGTGAAAAGCCCAGATTCTGAAGTTGGACACTCCTGGTTTTGAGCAGAGTCCCTCCAATTATTAAACTGTGTGACCTTAGCCAAGCCTATATGGGCTTCCCAGGTGGCTCTGATGGTAAAGAATCTGCCTACCAATGCAGGAGCTGTAAGAGAGATAGGTTGGATCCCCAGGTCGGGAAGATCCCCGGAGGAGGGCATGGCAACTCACTCCAGTATTCTTGCCTGAAGAATCCCATGGACAGAGGAGCCTGGCGGGCTACAGTCCACAGGCTTGCAAAGAATTGGACACATCTAAAGTGATTTAGCACACACAGCAAGCCTATGTATCAACTTCATCTGCAAAGCTGACACAATAATAAATCTCTTGTTTCACATAATGCACGCAAAGTTCTCAGCATATAGTAAGGACTCGATAAATCTTAGTTGTTAGTGTTGCTATCGTCATCATCATCATTATAGTCATTGTTGCCGTCAGCACCATCATCATCCCTTTCTTCTTTCATCATTATAAAAAATTAGGCAAGAAATAAACATCACGGGTTTCACATTTCTAGCAATTTCAGAATCTCACTAAGTTCTGTGGTGATTCTTTTAGGAATATGTCTTGATCCTCACACTTATGGCATTTTCTCATACGAAGGATGTCTTTTGCTCAAGAGAGGATGCATATTTACATGGCAAAGAGGAGGAAAGGTCTATGCCCATCTCCACCCCCACCACCTGGCACAGCTGGGCCAGGATCTGGAGGAAGCCAGAGCAGCTGTGTGGCCACCCAGAGGTTTTGGCAGCGTCTTGGTTCCCCTTTGCCTTGGGTCAGAGGCACCGGACCCACGACTTGGGCTCTCCCAGCCTTGGTGTTCAGCACACCATGTTCATTGCATGTTCCAGGACTCTTGCCTGTTTTCTTAGCTGCCTCCCTGACTGGACCACAAGTGGCTCTAGCATGTGCGGGGGTGTTGAATTCACCTCCGTGTTCATCAGCCCAAGCCCAGTAAAGGAGGAAGGGTTTTGAGCAGGTTTCCCTCTTTGTCATCACCTTTCGCAGTCTCACTTTCTGTTCCTCTTCTGTCCGTGAAGAATCACATTAGGACAGAATCATAGACATAAATAACCCTCCCTCCCCAAACACACATCCACTCCCATGGACACATGAGGAAATGGGCTCCAGGAGGGAATACTCTGGGCCTGGGATCTCACAACAGGTGAGCAAGATGAGGATGGAGGAGTCAGAATTTCTGCTCCACGATCCTACACAACCTCTGTGTTCAAGGGCTCATATAGCGCAGAGTCTCTACTGAGGATCTGTCGTTTGGGGGAACCCCAGCCAGGTGACTCATCACAGTGAACTACCCTGTTTTCACCTGAAGGATCACTTACTTGCTCTCCTTGCCTCATGCCCTTTTTGGTTGAAAAGCTGCCCCCAACATCCAGTGACCACATCCTCCTTGTCATTTGGCACCTTGCCAGGGTCTTCCCCTTCCTCCTTCCCCACCTCCACTTTCTTGCAAAACTGGTTCATTCTGGGCATCCGTTAAATTCCTTTTTACTAACGTGAGGGTGGGTGTTAAAATAGTCACATCTATATGTATTTTTAGAGGGGCCTTCAGAGGTCAGCGGCTCTAATTAAAGATTAGAGAGATTACAGGCCCTGGCTTCAGGAAGGTAGACATGGTAAGGTGGCATTTCTAGATTCTGGGGGTGTGGAGGGGTGGGGGAGAGATGTGCTACTGGGCAGGATGCACCTCATGTCCTGTGTCATTGAAGGGGTTGATGGGTCAGATCATTGGAGAGTGAAATACATACTGTCTGACCCATTTCACATATTTCACACTAGTGCCTAAAGTCTTGATCTCATTGCCTGCTCCTTCCACATAAGTAGAAATAATAGGAGTGGAAATAACTGTCTTCAGAGCTGTCGCCTATCTACTGATTTTTCACTCTGGCAGGTTACATGATGTAAAATCTCAGCCCCACTCCAAGGTAGGAGTTATAAACAAAACCAGACTCAGAGAAGTTGAATCATGTTACACAGGTCAGAAGTGGCTTTGAATCCATGGATATCTTACTCCAAAGCCCACTCCTTGTATTTCCCTCTATGGTACTCATGATCACGTGGTTCTGTTTGGCAGAGATACAGGATGGTATGGGTTTAGTGATGGGAACACAGAGATGGAAAAGAATACCTGGAAAGGGATCACTGACAGGAAGCGGAGGGGTCATTTGTTTGTTTGTTTGCTTCCTTTGGGTCCCAAGGCATTTGAAAGAGAATATAACTAAACGGGGTCAATGGTTGCCAATTCAAGCAACTTCCTCCCTTTGTGTTATACCTCGCTTTGTGTTACACCTTTCCTGGCTCACAAATTTTTGCCACCTGTCAGCAACTGCAGGCATTTGAGAATTTCAATTCTGGACTAGAACTCAGATAGACTGAAGCTTTGGGTGGCTGCCTTCTGGGGAGCTTGTCATTTTTTTTATTTGTTATTATCATATCAGACTCAGAGGGATGCTCAGAAAACCAAGGTGGAAACTCCCTGTGTTGTCTTCTTTCCATCTGCGGAAGCTCGTAGTTGACAAATCCTTTCCCAGTGCAACCATCCTCTTCTTCTGATCTCTGAAAGATGCTCACAACCTTGCTCTGAAGATGGCCTCAGAAGACTCACATCTCCCACTTTCCTTCCTTGAGGTATTATGTTTGGGAGCTATCATAATAAACCCTGACCATTCGATGTTTTGAGCAAAACTCTTCTCCCTGGGAAACTTGGTTCTTTTAAAGACATAGACCTTTATAGACCAAGTCCAGGCACATTTCTCATTCTGTGGGGATGCTCACCCACTCATTCCTTTGCTAGGTGAATTGCCCTTTCTGCAAAGCCCAGGCAGTCTCATCTTCCTGATATACTCAGGGTTAATCCAGAGCTTCCCGGCTGAGCTTTCTTTCTATCTTGACCTTGACCATGATCTTTAACACTGCACTTATTTCATCTCTCCACACAACCTCCTAAAGATAAGGGTTCTATCTTACCTTTCCATCTCAGCACCTTGCCTGGCACATGGCAGGCAATTCATAAATGGTTGTGAAATAAATCATGTGATCCTCTATTAGGCCAACACAAACATTGAATATTTCACAATCAACAGATGGCTCCACGTCATGTGAGAATGAAATGATGTGATTCAGCTCTTTCTCTGGCCTATAGTGTTATTTCTAGATTGAGGAACAAGATGGACAAAACACAAAGTGGCAAAGGAACTCTGTGTCCAGGTGTGGTATTTCAAGGGCAAAAAGTGAGAAGTGAGAGGATGCAGGGAGCCTGAGGGTGTGGAGACAGGCAGGATCATATTATGCTGTGTGTGTTTACTCTCGTTGGGGGTTTAGACTATATCCTGTACAAGAAAGGAAGCCAGTGAAGATTTGAAATTAGGGAACAATCCTGATACTTTCACAGTTCTTCACTGCAAAGGATCGGGTCAGTCTCAGTCTGAGATTCCATTATCAAATTTCAAGTGAGGATAGAAAGCAAATGTATGATACCAGAGGGGAAAGGTGGGGAGGGATAAATTGAGAGTTTAGGATTGACATATACACAATGCTATATTTTAAACAGATAATTAACAAAGACCTACTGTACCTCACAGGGAACTCTGCTCTGTAATAACCTATATGGGAAAAGAATTTGAAAAAGAATAGATATATGATATATACTACTGAGTCACTTTGCTATACACATGAAACTAACTAACTAACTAACATTGCTAATCAACTATACTCCAATAAAAAATAAAAATCTTAAAAAACAGAGGATGGAGTTTAGAAACTGTAAGACATGGCAATGAATCTATACGCCTCCAGCATATAACCGAGATCATTTTAATTTTTCCACAAGTGAAAATCCTGAACCAATAGCAATTTCTTGTGACCATCATTACCATTTATTGAACATTTACTCAGTACCAGTTAGCATTCTAAGTACTTATATCTATTAGCTCACTTAACACTCCTCTTGATCCTCTGAAGCTACTCGCATGTATGACTCAATCATACATCACAAATCACACATCTGCTATGTTCAGGAGCCCAGTCTGCCCTGTTTTGGGTGGCATCTTAAACACTGTTCTTTTTGCTCCTTAATTCAAGCCTGTCTCTTTGTTCTTTTGAAGACTGATCAGAGAATAGAGCACAACCCTAGAGAGTGCAGGCTTTGTTGCACTTGGTATAGAAAAGCTGTTCAAATTTTGACTTGTTTATGCTATGAGAAAAATGACTATATACAGACACACAAAACTCACTCTAATTTCTACAAGGGGCATAAAACTCTTTGCTTTTTTTGGGGGGGGGCATTTCTGTGTGGTGTTTGCCTTTACTTACAACATTTCCAAAAATAATTCCTCTGGAAAATCAGTTTGGGAACAGGTTTTTCCATCCTGTCCTCTATTTGTTGAGGTACAATTATCAAACAATCTTTGAAATCTTTCAGCTAAGCAGCTGTTGTTTAGAGGCTAAGTCATGTCAGATTCTTTTGTGACCCCATGGACTATATATAGCCTGTCAGACTCCTTTATCCATGGGATTTTCCAAGCAAGAATACTGGAGTGCCTTGCCATTTCTTCTTCCAAGGGATTTTCCCAACCCAGGGATTGAACCTGTGTCTCCTGCATTGGCAGGCAGCTTCGTTACCACTGATCCACCAGGGAAGTCCCTCTTAAGCAGTACTACTGGATACTTGAATCATAGAAAATAGGTTGGATTCCCAGATCTATCATATGCTAATGTTGTAAATGTAACTTAAACTCTAAAATGGGAAGGGCTCAAGTGACTATATTACTTGTGATGACATATTTAAAACAAAACACACAATATTTAACACATATTAGTGTCCTCCTCCCCTCTTTGCCAAGGTCCCTGTCACTTTTGACTCAAATTACAATGTTAATCTCTTATCAGATTATTTTTCTTTCTCTTTAAAAGTCCGTTTTCAAATTCTATCATCAAAGATTGTCATGGACATTTGATTGGGCCTGAAGGCCAGTAAGAATGGCACTGACAATCTGGGTCAGATTAAGAGGAAATTGATCAAAATTAGGAACACACACACACACACACACACACACACACAATTAGGAACACACTCAGCACCATACCACAGCAGGAATGCTTTAAGGAAATGGATTTGTTTATCTTGGAGACAAGGGTATTTGTGTCATCATTTTAAATATCTAAAGGATTTTTATGTGAAAAAGGAAATGCTTTTGTTTTTAATTGGAGGATAATTGCTTTACAATGTTGTGTTGGTTTCTGCCATACAACAACTTGAATCAGCCATAAGTATACATGTATCCCCTCCTTCTTGAACCTCCCTCCTACCCCCAACCCCATCTCACCCTTCTAGGTTGGCAAAGAGCACCAGGTTGAGCACTCTCTGTTATGAAACTCCCCACTAGCTATCTACTCTACAAATGGTAATATATATGTATGTTTCAGTGCTACTCTCTCAATTACCCCCACCCTTTCCGTCCCCTGCTGGCTCTGTCTTCTATGTCTGCGTCTCTATTCCTGCCTTGCAAATAGATTCATCAAGACCACTTTTCTAGATTATATATATATGCATTATTATACAATATTTGTTGTTTTTCTTTCTGAGTTACTTCACTCTGTATAACTGGCTCTAGGGTCATCCGTCTCACTAGAACGGACTCAAACTTGTTCAGAAAAAAAAGAATTATTTTTAGTAGAAGTCTGACCCAATAGTGAAAATTGCATGGCAACATATTTTGGAACCACCAAACAAGAATTTCATAATAGCCTACAGAAAAAAAAAAACAAAAAACAAAAAAATTGGTTGACTTGGGAGGCAGTGAGGGTTGATAGAGGTGCTCACCTGGAGTCAGGTTGGCCACATGGTGGAGATGTTGTAGAAGGTATTCAGGAATCCCCATGGGGGCTGGGCTCCATGATCTTGACAGTTCCTTTGAACTTGGCGACTTTGTAACCTTACAAATTCATACTTACTTGTGTCTAATCTATGTTGGCTGTGAATTGCTGCAAGGCAGGGTAGGCTTTCAGAAAACTTCCCAAGAAATGATCCCTAATTTCAAACAATATAACCAAATATTACAGCTGAAATAAAAATACCTCATCTATAAACCTCATTGTAAAAATGGGCAGGCCAAGAGATTTAAAATGACCTTCCCAAGATCATGTAGCAAAATGTCACTGAGTCAGAGCTCAGAATTTCAAATGAGAGATACCATACACAGACCCACCTCTAAGGAACACTCCAAGGAAAACCCCTTTTAAAAAAGAAAGTTGCAATGAATAATTTCCTCTCACATTTTATTTATTTAGTAAATATGAGGCACCCTTGCCATTTTTTAAATTAACCAAATGATTCATATCTGGTAAAAGAACTAAGGAGTAAAAAACAGAGTCTTGCTCTTACATTTCAGAGACAAATGGAAGTGAAATGGTACGTTAGCAAGATCTGAGGGAAGCTGCCAGAAGATAATTCTTAACTTGAATTACTGTCCTGGGAGATGTTTGATAGCAGACTTGGTGCTTCGAAGGGAATCAAGGAAGCCTATTTCAGATAAAAGTTGTCCTCTCCAGGCAAAAACCAAAGGAGGTCTACAAAATACTTACCACTGCAGAGGAAAGATAGATGTTGTAGCAGCAGTTTCTCAGAACAGGGAGACAAGGAAAATATTAATACCTACCCTCAGCATTTTTGAGGATTTGTGAAAAAGCAAAAAATGAATCAAATCAACTATGACAGTAATTAATGAAGATAACTTTAAAGATGAGTAAATTGAACATATAGACTCATAGAAAGCTCTCTGAATATTCATCACTGATATAGAAGAAACTGGCCAATCTGAGTGGATCCAGTGGATCTGGTGAGATCTTCAAGTGCCTGGATGCTAAGCACCAGACTAATCAATGGTTTGGCCATTTCTGTACCTCTTATTGTCTTGCACAGTAACTCAGTCAGCAAATGCACTCAATTAATTAACTTGCAGGAATAGAAAGCTGCAATACTGAAATGGCCAAGACTGGTGCCCCAAGGATCATAATGAAAATCAGAGCCAGTCACAGGTAAAACCCAGGCCACTCTCATTGCATTTCCCAAATTAGAATGAAGTTATAGATTTTCACAGCCATCTTTAAGATGATCCTATGAACTTCTCTGGTGGCTTAGATGGTAAAGAATCCATCTGCAATGTGGGAGACTTGGGTTTGATCCCTGGGTTGGGAAGATCCCCTGGAGGAAGGCATGGCAACTCACTCCAATATTCTTGCTTGGAGAATCCCCCCGGGCAGAGGAGCCTGGTGGGCTCTAGTCCAGGGGGTTGCAAAGAGTTGGACATGACTGAGAAGCTAAGCACAGTGCATGTACTCCTCTAAGCTAAGCTCTCTGTGATCTCCCTCCTTCCCTCTGTACAAACCTCAGAAATTTCTAAGGAGTAGGTGTGCAATAAATTTGCGGTGAACTAAAGAAAAAAACCTCACTTTCCTGATATTTCCTAGTGATTAGGAATTATGAATTAATACCAGACCTTCTCTTTCCAATATACCTGGACACTAGGGGTGTATTAATGTAGAGAGTATAGAAAATTGGAAAATTTTGGAAATTTGGCTTTTTAATTAGTAAGACAAATAACAACTTTTCCAAGACTCAGTTACTCCAACTATAAAATGAAGATAAATAGACCAATCTCTGGATTTCTTGGGCTTCCCTGGTGGCTCAGTGGTAAAGAATCTGCCTACAGTGCAGGAGCCACAAAAGCTGGGGGTTCAGTCCCTGGATTGGGCAGATCCCCCGGAGCAGGAAATTGCAACTCACTCCAGTATTCTTTCCTGGAGAAGCCCATGGACAGAGGAGACTCAAGGGCTAGAGTCCATGGGGTCACAAGAGTGGACATAACTGAGCCACTGAGCATGCACACTAGATTTCTTGAACTGTGGGTACAATAAAAAGAGATTATATACATAAAGTGCCTAGAATAATTTTTGTCACCTATGTGTTTAATAAATGAGGTGGGTGCCATTATCAACAAAATATTTACTTTTATTCCTTTAAGAACTGAGTTAAGAAGCCAGTTTTACTTTCAGGTGTGAGATCTGAGCCAATTAAACCCTCTGGGGTTTCAGGCAGGTTCCTGGTGCTCAGAGAGGACCCAACTATTAACAGTAGGAAAGCATATATCTGTTAATGTATCTGTTAACAACCTCTCACCATAGACCAATACCTTAATAATATATATATTCCTCTTTGGGTCTGCTGCCCTGTAAAGATGATGGAATATAATTATGTGGCTTAATTGAATATAACACCCTTTTACTTGGTGGATAATCTTTACAATGTGTGTGAGATTTTCTGTCACTCCCTATTTTTTCATTTCAGTTTAATTGAGCCTACTTCTTCATACTGCTCCAAGTTCAGAGTGGGTTTTCCCCAACCTTTCTGTTCTGCTGAATTGCATCTTCAGGTCTGCTCAAAAAGAGAGAATGAGAGATGAGAGTGCAGTGATCAAGATTCTTCTCAGCTCTGTTGCCTGAAACATAGTTTTTTTTTTTTTTTTTCTTTTTAAAAAAAAATCTTCACATAATAACGGTTGTAGGACTAGGAAGTTACTTGATGAGAAAATCAGTAGTCAAAAGAAAAAACTGTAAAAGGCCCCCCAAATGAAAAGAGTTGTAGACCTTAAATAGTAAGTTTCCCCATCTCTGAGTCTCCAGATCGTTATCTGCTGAAGGAGGAGGTTGGCTATGAGACCCTTCCGTTGGGCCCTGAGGACCTCATATATGTTTTATCTCTGTGCTGTCTTTACACTCGCCTACCACCTTCAGGGTAATGGGGGCTGTTGAATACTTAAAGTATCAATGGAGAAAACGACAAACACTAGATAATTTAAAAATCCACAATGAAGCACAATTTAAATTTGGAAGACGTCTGAAACCTATTCTTTCACTGCAGATGCCTTCATTGCACTGAATTGAAAGACACAATGAAAATTACTTAATGTTTTCTGCATACCGATGGTGACAATGGGAAATCATCCAAGATACTAATGGAACAAAATTCTTAACCTTTTTCTGGGAAATTCCATCCTTTTCCTGGGGATGAATAGTATTGAAAATCTTAAATTCAGATTTAAATAAAAATTTATGTAATATAATTATTATTAAAACAGGATATTTTATTTCAAATAGAAAATTAACAAAGCAAACATCCCTTTACTAACAAAGAATATAGTTTATACATGGTTTCCACTGAAACCAGTTCAATCTGAATTATGCACCTCTGTCATTTTATAGTTTGCAAAAAACTACAGACTGATGCTCTGAGAGTGGATAACAAACCAAGTGGGGGTTTGGAAAAAACGAGAGTAATAAGATGTGTGCAGTAAATGTGTGTGTGTGTGTGTGTATGTGTACTCAGTCATATCTGACTCTTTGTGGCTCCATAGACTGTAGTCCACCAGGTTCCTCTGTCCACGGGATTTCCTGGGCAAGAATACCAGAGTGGGTTGCCGTTTCCTTCTCCAGAGACTCTTCCCAACCCAGGGATCAAACCCATGCCTCTTGCATCTCCTGCATTGGCAGGCAGATTCTTTACTAGTGTACCACCTTTGCATCATAGGTATTTTTGGAATAGAGCTAAAATAAAATTCTAGGATCAGAGTTTGGGGACTTGGATTGTATGGTCAAGTAAAGATTGTTATAGAGGCTAGAAATGGGAGAAGTAAATCTAAAGAAATTGATCCAGGTCCTTTTTTTTTTTTTCTTGTTATTGATGGCCCACCATCCTCAGCAGTTGGAGGAATAGGTGGTACCATGACACCTTTGAAAGGAAGGTAGAAGAAAAGACAGAAACCTTAGTCAACACTTGCAGTTTGGGAATGTGATATAATGCAATTTAGAGAAGTGAAAAATTTTGACAAGAATTATATTTTGGCCAAGAATTATAGAGAGTACTGTTTGATCAGTTACCTTAGGCACTGGGGTTGCCTAAGGAAATTTCTCAGTGAGCAGACATCTGCCTGAGCCAGACTCATGATAAATGAATAAAACAAAAGCTTCTGTGAAATAATGGGCCCTCCACGTTTGAGGAGTCCACACTTAGGCATTATTCTCCATGATATGAATGTGCAGCCAATCCTACTTGAGAAATTTTCACTAATTTTTCCCTTGCCTTTACAGAAAGATTGAGTGGTGCTTTGAAAAGAAATGTGGCTATAAATGTAAAAGTCACCACTAGAACTGTCATTATCATTAATATTTTCTGCTTGCCTTCTAAATGGAATACCTCACATTTAGGAAAAGTTTCCTTCAAAAACCTTAAAGATACATACTTGATTAGGAATCTACACAGAGGGGGGAAAACAAGGACAATTCTTAAAAGAATGTCAAAAATAGTTCTTTCTGTAATTTATTTTAGAATTCGTTGCTTTTATTGAAATTGATTTTTTAATATTTTAACGTTGAGAGGTATTGCCAGTCTATTTGTATTAACATGCTGCTTCTCACTGTACCTAAAACTTGCTCAAAATTTTACACCTTCACCAGTTATCAATACATCAACAGAAGCAAAAAAGAAGAAGGGAACTAATATGTATAGAATAAACATTATTTACATGGTACTGTGATAAATATTTTATATCCATTATTTAACTACCCATTATAAGCAAATAAATGACCCCCTATGAGCTCATGCATGACTCAGGAGCGCATAGTTTGAAAAGATAGAGATGAAGTTTGAGCAGTTTTTGCAACTGTTTCAGGGTTTCCCCTGCACCTGACCTTTTACTCTACCAAGTAATGACCCTAAATGCCCAGTATGCAAAGGATGGAGTTTCTGAGAATTCAGTGGTTCCAGGCGAAATAACTGAGTAAAGGTTCTGAGCTGAGGAAAGGGTTATAATAGAGCAGGAGCTAAAAAGAAATTCAGCAAAGCCAGAGGGGTCAGATGGACTTCAGACTACATAGGACCCTGTGGGCCATGGTAAGGGTTTTGGTCTTTATACTCAGAGAAATGGCAGCCAGGAATGTTTGTTTCTAAGATTAAAAGATGTGTGTATTAATGATTTAAATAGCTCTTACTAACAAGTGAAAAATGGGTGTGAAATGGAAAAACCATTCGGTGACATGGCTGTGACAGATATAAATGAAAACAGTGGTGATTTGGACTTCACTCTTGGTAGTAAGAAGCAGACAGATTCAAGATATAAGAAAGATCAGCCTCGCTTGGTGATCGGATGGGGTAAAAGAGAGGATGATACCAGCCATGACATTAAAATTCTGACATAAATATCTGGTAGGTGGCAGAATTTATGACATTATTTTGAGTTAAATTCTATTTTTAGGTTTCTAGGTCAATTAAAGGGATAAGATATCACCCTAAAATATGTTCTAACCCAGACATTTTTAATAGTCAACTTAAAGTGAAAAATTTCTCAAAATATCATTGACCTTTGCCAAGTTTCTGCAGAGAGCATGCACGTGTATTCCTTTTAACCCAATCTCTACCCTGGTAATCTTAGAGTTATTAAAAACAGTTCTGTTTTAACAACTTAGAAAGATTTAAAGTTCTACATAGATGAATAAATGTGTATCATTATCTGCTGTTTTTTGAAACAAAGCTATAAACCCTAAAGACAAAGAAAATGGAAGAGAAGAGAACTTCAAAAAAATGAACTGCCAATGAATTTGAGATAGAATGAAAATAGATGAAGAAAACCACAAAGCAGAGAAATTGAACAGTAAGTACCTATAAAGAGAAAAGGCACTGAAGTGTACTTACCAAGGTAAGTTATGGTATGGAATGTAGAATGTCTCAAAAATTAGCAGTACCCTGTGCCATTAAATATTAGAATAAGTAAGAGGTCTCAGACAGGGTTCATTGACAGACTGAACCAGGGCTATTAGACACCAGTATAACAGTATCTTTACTTCCAACTTCAGGCAAAATTTCTACCTCAGTCTAATAGAAGAGTCATCCTACGGATAAATCCTCCCTGAGCCAGGGAGGCCTCGGACTCAAGAATATCACACCCATAGAGACAATTAGGAAGGTCAAGAACAAAAAAGACAGAATGAAGACACTTTTAGCACCCCTTCTTTGCTGGATTCCAAGAACCTGGGTGGAATTTGCTACCACTACTGTTCCCCAGTTCTCCACACTCTCAGCCCTGCGTTTCTCAAACAGGAGGTTAGTAGAATGTTGTCTGGAGGAACAAATAGCCCCTAAGCTCACAACTACAGCTATTTGGGTAAGCGTTCCTAGCTCAGTCGTGTCTGACTCTTTGTGACCCCATGGACTGTAACCCGCCAGGATCCTCTGTCCTTGTAATTCTCGAGGCAAGAATACTGGAGTGGGTTGCCATTTCCTTCTCCAGGGGATCTTCTTGAGGCAGGGACCAAACCCGGGTCTCCTGCATTGCAGGCAGATTCTTTAGCTCCCGAGACACCAGGCAAACCAAATTTGGGTAAACATCAATGAAATAATTTGGTTACCATCATGCCATCTTATTCAAAAGCTCACCAGTTGACAAAACCAACACAGAACTTCTCATAAGCCTTATAACACCTATTCCAATTATCGATGGACAGCCAAGGATTACTAGTAAATTGAAAAACAATGTCCACTTTGATTATAAAGACCAAAAGAAATAGGAAAAAAAAGAAACTTGCAGGACAAAGAGACAGTACACATAACAGGAAAAAATTTGGGGGGTGGGACGGGGATGCTTCTGTTTTATGCTTATATTTATCTAAAACATCTTGCATTTTTAATAAAATAATATCATGGTATACATGTAAATCCATGGCTGATTCATATCAATGTATGACAAAACCCATTGGAAAAAAAAAATAATAAAAAGAAAAAGAAAAAGAAAAAGAAAATAAAAAAAATAAATAAATAGTAAAAAAAAAAAAAAAAGCTATAAGTTAAAATACAAATATAAAAAGTAATTTGTGAAAAATATTGGGGAAGATAGTTGGAAATTCCTTTTCTAACTAAAATGAACTTTGCTTTCATCATCTGTGACTAGATTTCAAATACAATGAAACCTTCCTTCTATGTATTTTCTAATGTAAGGTGAGCTTTGTATTTTTTCTTGCATGGAACTCATCAAATCCAGAAGGAACTGGTATTACACATAAACAACCACAGGAGCTAATTTCCTGAAATAATCCTTAGTTAAGCTTTTTTTTCTCATGAAGAGATAAAAGTCAAAGTGATTTTGTCCCAAATCAACAATTATCTAGATTTTCTTTGAGCAGTCTTTCTGTCATATGCAAATGAAGAGCAAAGTCACCCTGATAAAAAAAAATGCTAAATTTAACACTGGATCTGATGATAGTTATGGTACCATAAATGAGAGGTTAAGAGTATGTGCTTAAGAAGTACCCCTTTATTAATCAAGCAAATATTTGTGGAGGAACTTGTTTGTCATAAGATGGGAGCATGAGTTGGATGAAAATAATCATAGTGATTATAATGATGGTCAATAAATCCTAATTATCTCAGAAAGTTCTTCATCCCACACACAGACAATCTGTCCAAAAGACAAGATAACAACAACAAAGATAGTGATAGATATATACTGACCTTGAGAAAAAAAGTTGATAGCCAAAGTTGGTAAAGTGATCTTTGGGGGCTGAAGAGCACTGAGAATGAATAACTTTAGACTTAACTAAAATTTATTGAAAACTTACTATGTAACAGGAGTTGTGTTTTATAATTTGCAATCATTATCTCACTAAATACCCAGTTTACTGAGAAGAAATCTAACCAAAGAAGTTAGATAACTTGCCCACAATCACAAAAATAAAAACAAACAAAAAAAAAAATCATAGATCCAGAATTCAAACCCAGCGCAATATAAATCCAAAACTCATTTTTTTTTTCTACCATGTCAGAAAAGATTATTTTGCTGAGGGCTTCTGCAAAATACTTTGGAGAAGACACCTGAGATGTTCTGACTACATCTCAAAGAAGGGAATGTGCACCAACAGAGGCTTGTGGGGAAAAAAAAAAAAATTTGGTTGTGGCTCCCCAAGAAGCAACTCAAGTTTGTACATATTGAGGCAAAGAAGAAGAAAGAGCTAGAATACCACCAAGGTCTCTGCTTAGATATTTGATTAACTGGTTACAAAATGAGTATTAAAAGGAAATTTAAGATTGATACAGAGAACAAATATAAAATGCAAAAATAAAGAATGACTAGCACAGGGGAAACAGAAAAGGAAAGAACAAGATAAGAAGAGAGGAGAAAGGGGAGGAGGAAAAAATGAAAGGAAAGGGAAGGAAAAAGAAGAGAACTAAACAAGCAAGAAAAAAAAAACCATTTATAACCTCTTTGTCATAAAAATAAATGGTGTGAAACCACTTCTGGGAAGGTGGAGTAGTTGTATATCTTATATATTCCTCCTGTTAAGTACAACAACAACAAACCGCGCCCCCCCACCCCCCTGCATATTACATAGAAAAACAAAACTTAGTCTACTTGAAAAGATGAAGAGAAGACAGATCGGCTAGTGAACCAATTGGGGTTTGATGGTGGAAGCAAAAACTGCAGTACAGTTGAGGTGGTTCTAAATGTATGTAGAGGAAATATTAAGGCAATTATATTATAAACAGGGGAAGATAAAGTTTATAAAAGAGGGTAGGATATCTCCACTTCAGATGAACTAGTAACACCAGGAAATCTAAGTAATGATATGTGTATGTGTTAAGTTATGTAATAACTAGAGCAGCCACTAAAAGTAGCTATCCAAAGAGATACAGTCAAACCACTATAAAGAAATCTTAATGAAATTCTAAAATATACTCAAGCAACCCACGAAAGGGCAAGAGAAAGAAAACAGATAAGTGAAAAAGAGCCAAAAGAAAGAGTAAGATGGATAACTTGAGCCCTAACAAATCAATAGCTACATTAAATGTAAGTGATTTAAATATACCAATTAAAAGATAAAGACAAGATGATTAAAAACATGATCCAACTGTATACTGTCTATAACAAACTCATTTCAAGCATAATTTTTAGGGAGGTTGAAAGTAAATAGATGGAAATAAACATACCATGCAAACTTTAATTAAAAGAAAACAAAAATATAAATATTAGATAAAGTATAATCAGAGCAAAGAAAATTATGAGACAGAGAGAGACATTATGTTATGATAAAAGTTACTCCACCAAGAAGATACAGTATTCTTAAATGTGCATGAATCAGAAAACAGAGTGCAAAACATATGAAGCAAAAACTGATAGAACTCAAAAAGACAATTGGGCCAATAATCGATAAGATTATAGAAGAACTCAGAGCACCACCAACCACTGAGATCTAGTCTACATTTATAGAACATGCCATCCAACAAAAGTAAAACATGCATTATTTTCAAATATCTATGGAAAACATACCTTGATAGATCATACCCTGGGACAGTTTGGAAAAAAAAAAAAAAACTCAACAGACTTCAAAAATTGAAAATAATTGTTCTCAGACCACAGTGGGATGAAGTTAAAATTCATAACAGTGATCATAGAAAAATCTCCAGGTACTTGTAAATGCAACTACATACTTTTAAATAATCCATGAATCAAATAGGAAGTCTCTGGGGAAATTTTTAAAATACACTGACTTTATTTATTTATTTATTTTCATTTATTTTTATTAGTTGGAGGCTAATTACTTCACAATATTGTAGTGGTTTTTGTCATACATTGACATGAATCCGCCATGGATTTACATGTGTTCCCCATCCCGATCCCCCCTCCCACCTCCCTCTCCACCCGATTCCTCTGGGTCTTCCCAGTGCACCAGGCCCGAGCACTTGTCTCATGCATCCAACCTAGGCTGGTGATCTGTTTCACCCTTGATAACACACATATTTTGATGCTGTTCTCTTGAAACATCCCACCCTCGCCTTCTCCCACAGAGTCCAAAAGTCTGTTCTGTACATCTGTGTCTCTTTTTCTGTTTTGCATATAGGGTTATCCTTACCATCTTTCTAAATTCCATATACATGTGTTAGTATACTGTAATGGTCTTTATCTTTCTGGCTTACTTCACTCTGTATAAGGGGCTCCAGTTTCATCCACCTTATTAGAACTGATTCAAATGAATTCTTTTTAATGGCTGAGTAATATTCCATGGTGTATATTTACCACAGCCTTCCTTATCCATTCATCTGCCGATGGGCATCTAGGTTGCTTCCATGTCCTGGCTATTATAAACAGAATACACTGACTTTAATGAAATAAAAATATTACTATGTTAAGGTTCCCAACACCATCCTCATGACTGATTATCACTGGACTCAAAGAATCCAAGAAAACTGTTGTACTCACCATTACAGTGTATTACAGCAAAATGATGTAGATAAAAATCAGAAAAGGAAAAAAGTACTTGGACAAATCCCGGGGGAAACAAGACACAAATTTGCAAGTATCCCCTGCTAGAGACATTGCATGGGGAGGTATTTAATTCTCCCAGCAATGATTTGTGACATGTGTGAAGTATTTTCAAGCAGGAAAATTTAGCTGAGCCTTGGTGTTCCAAAATTACAGAAGTGGGAAACAGATTAGTGGTTGCCACAAATTAAGGACTGGGTGAAAGTTGGAAAGAAATCAATGTGACTATAAAAAGGAGTCATGAAGAATCCCTGTGATGATGAAAATGTTTTATATTTGTATCAATGTCAATACCATATTTTTGATATTTTTCTATAGTTTTGCAAGTGATTACATTGAGGTAACTGGGTAACTGCTACGTGAGATCCCTCTGATTTATCTATTTTTGTTTAAGCATAGATGATATTATACTAGTTTTAAGTGTATAGCACAGTGAACAGATTCTACTCAAAAGTTATTATAAGATATGTCTATAATTCCCTGTGCTGTACAACACATCGTTAATGCTTATGTATTCTATACATAGTGGTTTGTATTTCTTAATCACATACCCCTAATTTGCCCCTCCTCCTCTCTCTCTTCCCTTTGGTAACCATTGGTTCAATCCCTGGGTTGGGAAGATCCCCTGGAGAAGGGAATGACTACCCACTCCAGTGTTCTTGCCTAGAGAACTCCATAGACAGAGGAGCCTGGCAGGCTACAACAGTCCATGGGGTGGCAAAGAGTCGGACATGACTGAGTGACTAACAGTTAGACATTTAGTTTGTTTTCTATATTTGTGAGTCTGTTTCTTCCAGCTGCATGTAAATCTACAATGATCTCAAAATTAAAGCTTAATTAAAAAATATTTTGTGTTCTCACAAAACGAGTATCCTATTGGTACAAGTCCTTACTTGCTATTTCCTTCATAAAAGTTTGTGTTTCCCTATTCTGTGTAACAAGAATACTTCCAAATATTAAATGCTTTGACTCTATACCTGATGGAATTATACAGTAAATGTATATTTTAAATAAGCAAGCTATAGAAAATTGGAAATATTTCCACCATAGTCACAACCTCACTTTGCTAAGCCCAACCTGGCATGAATATTTGAATAGAATATTTTAAGGATGTGGATCCTATACTCAGTTATTAATAGATGTATATTTTCAAAAGTTCTTAACAGATTTTAGTATCTGTCAATTTTCTTTTGTGATAATAGCTGATGCTCTGGTTATTCTGTTTACAAAGCAAGTTCTTTCTCCACTAAAGGTTCTTCTTCAGGACACTGCTACAGTAGGATATATTTTTTGGCACTCTCCCTTTCAGCCCCACTAGACAGAGCTAGTCTCCTTGTCCCAACTTAACTGCCAGAAGTTTTTCTTAAGTTTCCAGGAATTACAAATTAGAGCTTTTTTTAGACTGGTAAGAGAGAGCCGGATCTGGTTCTGATTCTTCAGAATGCCACACTTAAATCCATGCTCTAGCATCTTTCACCAGATCACTCCTCCCCTCTGGTTTTCAGCACAGATGGAAATCACTGTAATCTCGGGAAGGATGAAATTCACTTATGCAGAGGCAGAGGGCAGTGGAAAGAACATGAACTTTGGGTCAGAAGAACTTCATGTAGATGCTAGCTCCATTCATTACATATCTTTATGATCCTGAGCAATTCACTTGAATCATCTTAGCTTCACTTTCAACATCTGCTTACTGGGGTAGTTTGGAGAATACATAAAACAATACCTTTATAAAATGCTTTATAAACAGTAAAGTCCCCAGAGCTCAAGGATCATGTCTCTTTCATTTATTGCTCTATTCTTTGTAGAGTTCCTGACACAAAAATAGAGCATCAGAATTTTTGCTTATTTGAACAACTGAATGACGTATTGTAATTTTGATCTAAAGGCACAGGGAGAAAAGTTCTAGACCCTGGAAGGCAGAATTATAAACAATCATAATATGATGTATTGTTGAAAACAAAATCATGGATTATTACTCCTTGGGCCAAGGGAAATGTTCTTCAGGCCACTTCATCATAAAGAGAATACAGACTCCTTTTGACTCTTGTGGTTTACCTCACTTTCCCAGGAAATCCTCAGGCCATAGTATTCTTTCTTTTTCACAGGCTTCACCTTTTGGCCGCCTTTCCTTTGACCAAACCTCTATTTGGGACGAGAATAGGCTACAGGGAATCTCTCTATATTTGCTCAGGTTCATCATTTGAATAGTTGTTGATGGTTTTGTAGCACCCAAATGGTAGATAGAGTGGATTTAACTGAATTTGCATTGATTCTCAAGTTAAATTTGTGAGTGTGTGTAAATATATATATCTGTGTCTATGTATTTAAATGACAGGCTGGATGAAGCACAAATTACAGGGAGAAATATCAATAACCTCAGATATGCAGATAACACCCCTCTTATGACAGAAAGCAAAGAGGAACTAAAGAGCCTCTTGATGAAACTAAAGAGGAATGTGAAAAAGCTAGCTTAAAGCTCAATATTCAAAAAACTAAGATCATGGCTTTCAATCCCATCACTTCATGGCAAATACATAGGAAAACAATGGAAACAGTGACAGACTTTATTTACTTAGGCTTCAAAATCACTGCAGATGGTGACTGCAGCTATGAAATTAAAATATGCTTGCTTCTTGGAAGAAAAGCTATGACCAATCTAGACAGCATATTAAAAAGCAGAGACATTACTTTGCCAACTAAGGTCCATCTGGTCAAAGCTATGGTTTTTCCGGTGGTCATGTATGGATGTGAGAGTTGGACTTTAAAGAAAGCTGAGTGCCAAAGAATCAATGCTTTTGAACTGTGGAGAAGACTCTTGAGGGTCCCTTGGACTCCAAGATCCAACCAGTTCATCCTAAAGGAAATCAGTCCTGAATATTCTTTGGAAGGACTGATGCTGAAGCTGAAACTCCAAAACTTTTGCCACCTGATGCGGAGAACTGACTCATTGGAAATGACCCTGGTGCTGGGAAAGATTGAAGGTGGCAGGAGAAGGGGATGAAAGGGGATGAGATGGTTGGATGGCATCACTGATGTGATGGACATGAGCTCCAGGAGTTGGTGATGGACATGGAAGCGTGGTGTGCTGCAGTCCATGGGGTCATAAAGAGTCAGACATGACTGAGCGACTGAACTGAACTGATAAATTATCTATGTCTCTCTATTTCTATTGACTTTTTTTTTAGATATGGCTTTAATTTTTGTGCTACTGAAACAAAGACAAGGACCATGTATAGAGGAGAGGTCCAGTTAGTGAGGTTTAAAATCCAAGTTAAATGATTCAATCAACAGCATTCAGTTATACTTTTTAAATATGTTCTATGCTCTAGGCACTGTACTGTAAGTAATGAATATGCAACTGTGAGTAAGACAGATAACTTCCTTGTCTTCTGGGATCTCAGCCAGGCTAAGGTTAACATCACTGAAAGTAGATTACAACAATATATCATGCATATTGTTATAGGGGAGACAAAAGATGTCCTGGAAGTATGTCATACAGTAGACTAACCTCGTTGTGGGGTTCAGAGGTGGAGAAATTGTAATGGCAGAGAAAATGGACCAAAGTTTGATGGGCGGTTTAGTTGCTAAGTCATGTTCAACTCTTGTGACCCCATGGACCATTGCCCACTAGGTTCCTCTGTATGGGATTTTCCAGACAAGAATACTGGAGTGGGTTGCTGACCCAGTAATCAAACCTGGCCCTCTTGCAATGGAGGCCTAAGAATGAAAGAATATGGTCCTTAGAGGGCCTGAAAAGATAATCCTGAAGATACAGCACAGAGAGCAGGGGGGCCTTTGGAGAGAAACAAAATCAGAGAGGGAGATGGAGGCAAAAGCTATGTTCAGATCAAGATCTGAACATTCAGTCAAGGTCTCATTCTAAGGAAACTTTTTAGATCCTGTAAGTTTTCGTTGCTGGATTTTAAATAATATTATTATTACTAGAAAGAATTAATTGTAGGGACATGAGATGGAAAGCTTCCTGACCTAATGAGAGACTCTCTCTCTTGTCCAGGTAAGAAAAAACATGTAATGATCTTGGAAATGACCACAACCTTATGGACCAAAAGAAGTAGGTGAATTCATGAAGTTTTTAAGGAGTAGAAATGACACAATCTGGCAATTAATTACATATTTTAAGATTAGTAAAGGAGAGCTGTATTAGTATCTTAGGGCTGTCATACCAAACTACCACAGACTGAGTGATTTAAATAACATAAATTTATTTCCTTACAGTTCTGGAGGCTGGAAGTTGGAGGTCAAGGTGTGGTAACTGAGTAGCTCTTGCTAATATTATGTAGTTTAAGGTATCAAAACTGTGGAAATCCTCTTACTAACAACTTCCATTATTCCCAGTACCACCTTGACTAAATAATCTTAAGACTGCATAAGATACAAGCATAACCCAAAAGAATTTAGAAATACAGTCCATTATTCCAACCGAGAAAAATTCACAGAGGACTTCAAAGCTAATGCACATTACAAATATTAAAGTCCCTTTGCTTCTCAGGAAAATAAATATCATTGCTTCTGATCCTGTGCGTGTGAAGATCTCATCCAGTTCTTTCTGGTGAGAACCAGGACCAGTACATAAGGAGGGTACCTTTTTGGCAAGCTGCCAAAGGATGCTGGAAGGTCATCTTCAAAGGTTTCTGGTTCTGCAGACCCTCAAAATAAGCTGGTTTTCTGCAGCAACATCTAAGTTTCTACTGTAAATATTTCTTCAAAATGATCTGGAGGTTAAACACATAAGGTGGTGGTTATTAATGACTTTCTGAGGACATTGCCACCCATTTGCAGGTCATTTCATGAACAATCCCTATACCAGCAGAAAGCTTTTTATTAAGAAGAAATACTCAACCTGCCTCTGGTCAGAAAGTTTTGGTCTCACTCTATTGCTACCTCACTCTTTCATCAGTGGGCTGTTTCCTGTTGGCTCAGTTCCAGGGCTGAAAGGACCATTGATCACGCGTGAGAGGAGGACTTTGATAGGCAGCCAAGGCCAAACAGAGGTTTGCCACGGATGATTTGATGTTGAAGTACGGTTTATGAATGAAATAAGGAAAAAATGCTTTCACCTGATCCGGCTTTTGGTCTGTGAGTAGGAAGTTAAGCAAGAAGGAAAAGAGCAATTATAAATTTAATGAAAAATGCATATTTAGAAAAATGGAATGTTCCTAACAGAATTGCTTATTGTACATTCTGGCTCCTCCCTCTCTCTCTCGACTTATTCACGCTTTGCCCAATCTGGAAATTTCATATGCAATAGCATAAAACTAGTCTCAGTTTTCTGGGCAAACTGTGTCATTTAAAATCTCTATTTCTTTACACAAACTGTTTTTCTGAATGAATTACCTTTCCTGCTCCCCACTCAGGTTTGACCTCAGTGATGAAGCTTTTCCTTATTATCCTTTGCAAAACAAGATGAATAGCTTCTTCCTGTATTCTTTATAATCTTTCTCTGCTGGAACCATCCTTGCTTCTTTTTTTTTTTTAAATTGGCGTACTGTTGCCCCACAATGTTGTGTAGTTTATGCTGTAGAATATCTATTATATTATGTATGGCTGATACATGTATATATCATATATATATATATATATATCCCCCCTCCCTCTCACACCTCCTTCTTACTGCCCCTACCCCACCCCTCTCGGTCATCACAGGGCCCTGAGCTGAGCTCCCTGTGCCTCACAGCGGCTTCCCTCTATCCATCCCACCCTCTTCATGTCCACGTGTCCAGTCTCTATGTCTGCATCTCTATTCTTGCCTTGTGAATACGTCCATCTATAGCACTTTTCTATCTATGTGTGTTTTTCTATAACATACATATATGTGTTGATATATTTGTCCCTATAAATACATAAAAGTCCCCAAAATCCATGTAGGATACCTGGCACATTTTTTGTTGTTGTTCACAAATTATATGTAAAGACCTTAAGAGAAAAACACTATCAATTATAACAAAAAGATATGCTGTTGTATGGGATTTTAAAATTTTTAAAAATTATATCAATAGAGAATCCTTAGAAACCATTTACACTTACGACTTCCTATTGTGGATGCTGGCTTCAGATTCTTTGATATAGGCAATCTGTCTCTTCAGTGTTGGTGGAAAAGCTTGAAAAGCAGGGGTGGAAACTTCTGTGATTGTACACCTCACCTTGTATTTTGTACATTTGTTTTCACATCAGTTTTACTTTAAACGCTGGGGAACACATTAGTAAAGTCACCAGTGTTATTCATCAGTCTGTCCTTAGGAGTCTTCATACCAAAGAGAACCTAGTGTCTCTCAGATTAAACCAAAATGAAACAGATAGGATTTCATCATGCATAGCAGAAAATAATACTGTTAGATAACTTTAGTTAATAAGCCTGTTCTGTGAAGTGCTAAGTATGAGGCAGTCTAAGAACAAGAACAGACACAACTAGTTTATACAACAGTCCAGAACGCTGAAATCTTTGTTAACACTTCACTGGCACTGATCTTCATAATGTAGACATCAGAATAATTTGTGAAGCATTAAATAGAGGTCAGATTTGATTAATTCTTATTTATAAACTTTCAGCACTAGGTGTGGACTCAGAAACTGTCTAGTCCAGGGAGAGTAAACGTGCATTTGCCTATGGCCATTTTAATTTTCTAAGATTCTGGCAGACATCATTAATCAATCATGAGACATCATTAATCAATCACTAAACTTGGCTACAGATGCAAAACTCCATTTAACCCATTATCCCGGCCAAGTACAACCAGTCAGTGTTATATTGCAAATAAGATGAAATCTACCTTTGATTAAATCCAATCCTAGAACCAAAGAATGAGTGGAACAGGGGTGTGGGAAGAGGACAGGATTGATCCTACTGGTAGACACCACACTATTTTCCTTGCTTCTAAAGGCTAAAACAGACTTCTTTCTCTGGCCTTTTTACTATGCTGCATTATCTTCCATAAGATATCTCAATCCTTCTTATAAGATATCTGACAACAGTTCTGCCTTGTTAATGAGCCAAACATGATGAGATGTTAAATACTCAATATTTGAAGATGGAATCTTTGACCAGAGAGAAGAAAGCAGTTCTATTTGGAGAAGAGTAAAGAGGGAAATAGAGATGATGGCAATGAAAATGTGATACTTCTGTTAGATCTTCAAAGACAAGTAAAATCTCATGAAGACAATGAGAAATGAAAGCTATTCCAGCCAGAAGAGATAAAGGAGGCACAGAGATGAGAACCACCATCCTGCTAGGAAACAGTATTGTCATGATAAAACATACCAGGGAAGATGTGGCTGGAAAGGGCTTTGAATACTCATGGTTGAAAGAAAAGTAAAGGAAGGACAGGAAGGGAAGAGAGAGAAAGACTGTGAGACGAAGGGAAGAAAATGATCAGAAGCAGTACTATAAAGGACAGAGTGAGTATGCAACCACATGTTTCTCTAGATCCAGATTCAGAGAGAAAAATGTTTATCCCGGGTTCAAGCAGTTGGAAAGTGGTGAACTTGGGGTTTGACACAGGTCCTGTGATTTCAAAGTCCATGCTTATTCTCTGTTGCCACTCAGCACTGCTGGGATAAGTGGGCATATTTCCAAGAGAATTAATCTGGCGAGGACTTGGTTCCCACTGATATTGGTAAGTTCTGATATGTTTGCTTACAAATGAGCCCTGTTCTTTTGTGCTTAAATTTCAACAGTTTGGATGTGACAGTCAGTCACCTTCACCTTGAGTTTCTTTCTCTTGTTCCTAAAATACTTGAAAAGGCTTCTTCAAGAAGAGACAACCCAACAGATATTAACTGAAGCCCAGCTATGTATCTAATCAGAACTACAATCTTGGCAAGACATATACAACTTGTGCTTCAGGGTTCTTCATTTATCAAAATATATTTAAGAGTCAGTGTTGAATAAGTTAGGAGCATGTCCTACGATATTAGGAAAGATCTGGCTTTGAAACCACATTCTGCCACTTTCCACTTGCATAATCTTTACTGTAATAATTAACCACCCCACACTCAAGTTTCTCATTTGCAAAATGAGGACAAACATATATTCACATGACTTTGTTATTAAAATTAAATATGATCACATACGCATTGCTCCAACCTCAGTATCTATCATGGGATCTTCATAGGTAGAAGGCAAATTGTCTTCTTCATTGGACTGCATGTGAAGGACAAATGGTTCCCATGTTTATAGACTTCACTCACAAAGAACAACTGAAGTGACCAAGCAGCTTTAGAGAATTTCCCAGGATTGCCGGGTTAGAAGTGGGAAATCCCCTCTACTGTGCGCTTAACTATAAGATCTTAATTCAGAGAAGTGCTGTAGGGCTTTTGACTAATACATGATTTCCATTGTTCCCTCTGCACGCATCTCAAATTGTTCTACTCATCATACCTACCATGGCAGAGGTCTCTGCCAGTCCACACTTGGGTTTTTGGCTGGAAAGAAAGCAGAATCTTTTACCAAATAATGTATCTATGCTCCAATATAGATATCACAGCCTATCACAGTCAGGCTGAGCTAGGCTAATTCACAAAGGTTATTTCCAGGTTGAAAACCTGCCAAGACAAGGGGTGAAAGTAGAATGCTATAGTGCGGGCACTAAGTAGTCAGAATTGATGCCAGTTGAAAATGACAAATGCAGTCATGCCACCGTGAAGAGGTCACCTATCAGTAGTGGCTAGAACAGAGATGTAGCTTTGGCAACTACCTTTGCTTCAGTTTAATACTGAAGTGGCCAGCAAGCAATGAAAAGTATATAGAGGAAATGAAGACACCAGAAGGTAGATACGCAGCTTTCAACACCACCCTGCTTCCTCAGAAATGTGCTCTGGGTTCATGATTGAGCATTCCATACTAGATGATGAATCAATAATCAGTATACTCCAGAACCTTCTGCTCCCTATCTCTCTATAGAAGCAACCTCAAATCTCAAAGATCCATGCTGTTGGCATAATCAAGAAATTTTAATGTGGAAGCAAACTAAAAGCCCATTGACAGAGAAATGGATAAAGAAGATGTGGCACATATATACAGTGGAATATTACTCAACCATAAAAGAGAATGAAATAATGCCATTTGCAGCAACTTGGATGGACCTAGAGATGATCATACTAAGTGAAGTAAATCAAACAGAGGAAGACAAATATCATATAACAACACTAATACATGGAATCTAATTTTTAATAAATGTTACAAATGTACTTATTCACAAAACAGAAACAGACTTACAGATATTGAAGACAAACTTACAGATACCAAGGGGAAACATACTGGAGGAGGGATATATCGGGAGCTTGGGATGAACACACACTTTTATATATGCTATTGTATATGTAAAACAGATAATAGACAAGGACCTACTGTATAACACAGGAATCTCTACTCAATACTCTGTGATAACCTATATGAGAAAAGAATCTACCAAAGAATAACTGTATGCATATATAACTGACTCACCATGATGTACACCTGAAACTAACACACAATTGTAAATTATGCTTCAAATTTTTAAATTACATTAATTTAAAAAAGAAATTTAATGGCTATATACTTTTGAATATATTTCTTGCAGTACCAGGAATACTTAGCTTCCTGGTAGGTCAGGTCTGACCAAGGCCTCCATAAGTACAAACCTGTACCAGCTGCAATTTGTTCTATCTGGTAGCCTCCATAGTCTGATGACTTGTGTTCCAGAGCCCAACTCAACTACTTCCAGCTGAAATTAGGTAAGAAATTTATAGAGATGACTGCTATAGGAAAAAAAAAAAAGTGTTCTTCCCAAAATTAAAATTTTCTCTATATGCATTCAGTTCAGTTCAGCTCAGTCATGTCCGACTCTTTGCGACCCCGCGAATCGCAGCACGCCAGGCGTCCCTGTCCATCACCAACTCCCAGAGTTTACTCAAACTCATGTCCATCGAGTCGGTGATGCCATCCAGACATCTCATCCTCTGTCATCCCCTTCTCCTCCTGCCCCCAATCCCTCCCAGCATCAGGGTCTTTTCCAATGAGTCAGCTCTTCACATCAGGTGGCCAAAGTATTGGAGTTTCAGCTTCAGCATCAGTCCTTTCAATGAACACCCAGGACAGAACTCCTTTAGGATGGACTGGTTGGATCTCCTTGCAGTCCAAGGGACTCTCAAGAGTCTTCTCTAACACCACAGTTCAAAAGCATCAATTCTTCAGCGCTCAGCTTTCTTCACAGTCCAACTCTCACATCCATACATGACCACTGGAAAAACCATAGCCTTGACTAGATGGACCTTTGTTGGCAAAGTAATGTCTCTGCTTTTTAATATGCTGTCTAGGTTGGTCATAACTTTACTTCCAAGGAGTAAGTGTCTTTTAATTTCATGGCTACAATCACCATCTGCAGTGATTTTGGAGCCCCCCCAAAATAGTCTTACACTGTTTCCACACTTTCCCCATCTATTTGCCATGAAGTGATGGGACCAGATGCCATGATCTTAGTTTTCTGAATGTTGAGCTTTCAGCCAACTTTTTCACTCTCCTCTTTCACTTTCATCAAGAGGCTTTTTAGTTCTTCTTCACTTTCTGCCATAAGGGGAGTGTCATCTGCATATCTGAGGTTATTGATATTTCTCCCGGCAATCTTGATTCCAGCTTGTGCTTCCTCCAGCCCAGCGTTTCTCATGATGTACTCTGCATATAAGTTAAATAAGCAGGGTGATAATATATAGCCTTGACGCACTCTTTTTCCTGTTTGGAACCCGTCTGTTGTTCCATGTCCAGTTCTAACTGCTGCTTCCTGACCTGCATATAGGTTTCTCAAGAGGCAGGTCAGGTGGTCTGGTATGCCCATGTCTTTCAGAATTTTCCACAGTTTATTGTGATCCACACAGTCAAAGGCTTTGGCATAGTCAATAAAGCAGAAATAGATGTTTTTCTGGAACTCTCTTGCTTTTTCGATGATCCAGCGGATGTTGGCAATTTGATCTCTGGTTCCTCTGCCTTTTCTAAAACCAGCTTGAACATATGGAAGTTCACAGTTCACATATTGCTGAAGCCTGGCTTGGAGAATTCTGAGCATTACTTTGCTAGTGTGTGAGATGAGTGCAATTGTGCGGTGGTTTGAGCATCCTTTGGGATTGCCTTTCTTTGTATACATTCCCATGTGTCAAATAGATTGCTAGTGGGAAGCTGCTGTATAACACAGGGAGCCCAACCTGGCCCTCTGACAACCTAGAGGGGTGGAAGGTGGGGTGGTAGGGAGGCTCCAAGAGGAGGGGAGATTATACACATATACACGCACACGCACAGTTACGACTGATTTGCATTGTCGTACAGCAGAAAGCAACACAACGTTGTAAAGCAATTACCCTCCAATTAATTAAAAAATTAATTAATTTTTAAAATTTAAAAATCAATGCAAAAGAAATTAACCTTGTCTCTCCTCTTCAGAAGTATTCAGTAACTTCCCATTGTTTAGGGGACAGGGAAATAAAAAGTCTGAACTTGACACAATCTAAGCCTCCCTGGGCCCTCCAGCCTGATATCTGCTTATGCTTTGTTCTCCTGATGAATAAGCCACCTCTTGATACCTTAAATGATCCTTTGCATCCACACAGCACCTTGTCCCAGGATATTCTTCCTTCCTTCTTCCCTTATTAACTCCAATCCATGCTCAGACATCAGGGTTTGAGTTCTCCTGGGACGCTCTCCTTGGACCCCTCAGTTTAGACTGTGTTTTTGTGTGCTTTGTTTAGCTTTTTCTTTCAAACGTCTATTGTAGCACCGAGAAACAACAGACAGTATGCTATAACTCTGTTTCAGAAGAAGTCATCAAGGGAAAATGTGGCTTCGATTGTTTCATTAACATAATTTTCCCCAAGAACAGGGCAAAATTTAAAGATAAAAAGTCAATGAGTTGGCATGGATTTTCCTTTTAAGTAACATTTCTTTACATTTCCTGATTTATCAAAGAAAAAGAGGCCTAGAGAAATTACCTGAAGACCTGATTGTAAAACCTAAGTACTTTTTCACTCTTTTGATTGTCTGAAGTGTTTACAGTCCATATGACTCATATAACATGGGCAAATTGGTCAGGTATTTTTTTCCAGTATATATTTCCTTTTTTGACAACTTTGTGAGATATAATTCACATACTATAAGATTTACTCATTTAAAGTGTACAGTTTAATGGTTTTTAGCATATTTACAGAGTTGTGCAACCATTACCACAATCTAATTTTTAATATTTTCATTGCTCCAAAAAGAAAGTTTGTAGGCTATGTTTTTTTTAAAATATATTTTCTTGCACAACCATGCATGTTTCCTACAGAGCACTGATCTCATTTGTAAATGCACATTTACTGATGTTATTAATCAGTCAGTATCTATTTCTTACATTAGAACTTAAGCAATAGATGAGAGATTGTTTCCAGGTCAGATTTTTGTCACTAATGCTCAGCAGAGTATTTAGTGTACAGTTGTTGTTGTTCAGTCGCTAAGTCATCTCCACCTCTTGATGACCCCTTGGACTGCAGCATGCCAGACTCCTCTGTCCTTCACTATTTCCCGGAGTTTGCTCAAATTCAAGTCCATTGAGTCAGTGATGCTATCTAACCATCTCATCCTCTGTCACCCCCTTCTCCTATTGCCTTCAAACTTTACCATCATCAGGGTCTTTTCCAATGAGTCAGCTTTTTGCAACGGGTGACCAAAGTACTGGAACTTCAACTTTAGCATCAGTCATTCCAGTGAATATTCAGAGTTGATTTCTTTTAATATTGACTGGTTTGATCTCCTTGCAGTCCAGAGAACTGTCAAGAGTCTTCTCTAGCACTACAATTTGAAGACATATGGTAGAAGCTTGATAATAAATGTTTAAAAAAATATATCTGTGAACTTTACCACTATCTTCTGCCAAAGAGGGATCAAAAAGCATTTCTTATAAGGATGCTTTGAGAATCAAATAATGTAATGCATGTGAGAGCACCTAGTAAACTGACATTTCATGTGCATGGGTGCTTGCCCAGTCACTTCAGTCATGTTCAACTCTTTGTGACCCTGTGGACTATAGCCTGCGAGGCTCCTCTGTCAACGGGATTCTCCAGGCAAGAATGCTGGAGTGGGTTGCCATGCCCTTCTCCAGGGGATCTTCCCTGGAGATCTTCCCAATCTGGGCATTGAACCTGTGTTTCCTGTGTCTCCTGCATCGCAGGCAGATTGTTTACCACGGAGCCACCTTAGCTATTCCTTTGTATCTATTTTTAATTCAGAGAAAAACTTAGGTTAGAAATACAAAGATTTGGGAGCATGAAAGCAAGTAATATAATGCTACCCAATCTCTCTCCCATTTCCCAAGGATAGAGGATAATTATGTTTACTAGAATCCTTTTTGGTCCTATGACTACTTTGGGCCAAAGAGACCTGACAGAAGAAATACACACCACTTCCAAACCTAGTTCTTAAAATTTTCTCAAGATAATCAACTCATGCTTTCTACTTGCCCACATGACAAAATAAAAGGACTCAGAGATGAGGGTCACGTGAAGGAATCGTGGATCCTTCTCTTTGAGGAAAACCTAGGAAAAGCCACCCAATCTGCAGCATGCGCTGGTCTGAGCAAGAATTCAACATGTTTGCAAGCAAAGTCACTGCAATTTTAGGATCGTTGGTTATGTAACTTCGTATAAAAGTCAGTACTTTCAGGTCAGGGGCTGCCTTAACATAAAGTTTAAAAACAATTGGCAGTAGTTAACACAAGATGGGGCTTCCCAGGTGGCTCTAGTCGTAAAGAATCCACCTACCAATGTAGGAGATGTAAGAGATGCGGGTTGGAACCCTGGGTTGGAAAGATGCCCTGGAGGAAGGCATGGCAACCAACTCTAGTATTCTTGCCTGGAGGATCCCACGGACATAGGCGCCTGGCAGGCTACATTCCATAGGGTTGCAAAGAGTCAGATAGGACTGAAGGCGACTTAGCATGCATGCACAAGCACAAGACATAGGCATCAAGGAAGCTGACACAGAGGCTGGAGGGATAGCACTTCAGGTGACGCAGTCCAAATTGCAAAGATTTTGGCTTAATTCTTGCCTGTGTTTACTTGAGGAAGGAAATGGCAACCCTCTTGCCTGGGAAATTCCATGAACAGAGCAGCCTGTGGGTTCCTCTGCAGGCTACATAGTACATGGGGTCGCAGAGAGTTGAACACAACTATGAGTGTGCACACACGCACTCACATTTGAAGTACAGAGCCCATGTTTAGTCAACCCTCAGCTCTAACAGAGAAGCTTGGAAAGTAGAACCTTAGGAGTGTGTATCGGCTACCAATGGCCGCCTTTGGCAAGATATTGTTAAGATACGAACTCACAGGAGAATTAAATACTTTGCAGGAAGAAACAATAGGGAATAGAGAAAAATCCAGAAATTTAGAGTTGAAAAAGTTAAGATCCTAGACTCCCAAAACTAATACAGAGGATTTTTAAATACTTTGAAATGCAAAGTCTCAGAAAAACTCTTCAGTTGAAAAACTCTTCAGGATGAAGTGACTGGAGGCAATGATCAATCCTGGTTTAAGCAACCCGATTGAAAATGAGAAAGTCAATATAGTGTCTGAAAATGATTCTTAAATGTAAGTGTGTGTTAAGGTCAGAAACCTGAGTTTTAACATCTTTTAAGGCATTAAATGCCAGGGTAAGAGTTAATTTTTTAAAATATAATTTTGTCTGTTTATTTTTGGCTATGCTGGGTCTTCCTTGCTGCTCAGGCTGTTCTCTAGTTGTGGGCTTGGGCTTCTCATTGTGGCGGCTTCTCTTGTGAAGCACAAACTCCAGGGCATGTGGGCTTCAGTGGGATCTTCCCAGACCAGGGATCCAATCTGTGTCACCTACATTGGCAAGCAGATTCTTTACCACTAAGCTACCAGTGAAACCCAAGAGTCAACATTTTTAATCTGTACATTCCCAAACAGGATCTCTTGACGACCACTGAAATGTACTTTCGTGTGACTGTATTGATAGTTGAATGCAGACTTCTCAGGGTCTTTAATACACTAAGGAATATTATTCACCTCAAATCTGTCACCAGCCCCCAGCTATCTACCACTACTCCTACCCTGCACTCTCACAGGCTTCTAGGCTCACGGTTTTTTTTTTGCTTTTTTTTTTTTTTTAGACAAGGAAAATACTCTTTTCCAAGTATATATACATTTCGAAAACCTCATATATACCAAGCATGCCTTAAAAAAACAGCATGGAAAATAACTTTATTGGCTGCAAAGTTGTTTTGATTGCCTCCAACAAAAGAAGGAAGATAAAATCAAATGGGTCTGGGAAGTGTTAAAAAGAAAAAAGCCCGACATTCATCTTGCTGTCTTCTCTCGGTGCTGCATCTCTTTTATTGGCGGAGGCTTTGAGGCGTGCTCTAAGGGGCAAGGACTTCCCAGGTGGCGCTAGTGGTAAAGATCCTGCCGCCAATGCAGGAGATGTAAGAGACAAGGGTTCAATCCCCAGGTTGGGAAAATCCTCTGGAGGAGGAAATGGCAACCCACTCCAGGATTCTTGCCTGGAGAATCCCGTGGACCCAGGAGCCTGGAGGGCTACAGCTCAAAGGGTCACAAAGAGTCAGACTCGACTAAAGCAACTCACACAGCACTAAGGGGCAAGCCCTGCCTCTTCCTTGAACTGCAGTACTTTCCAGTTATGGTGGTGATCAGAAACAGCAAATAAAAGCTTCCCAACCTCCAGCTAAGTGGCGATACACTTAAGACACAAGTGGAATAAGAACTGCACAGCTAGGCATCCTGTGTCATCACATGTATTCCCAAATGTTACAAATTTTAAAACAAAAACAGGTGTTCAAAATTATCACTTTTGCTCAAAATCCAGGAAACAGGAGACAGGCTTTTAAGAATCAATTGCTCGAAGTGGGGAGAAAGAGCAGATTAAAATTTTATGCTATAATTTTACAATTGACCATTAGTGTCACAGAGGATATAGTACAAAGTTATTTTCCAACCATTGGAAAAAAGATGTGTCTTGAAAGAGAGGGTATTTTTAGCTTCGTGAGTGATCCTACAGTTATATATAGATTTTGTTTCACTTTCTTCCAACTGTGAATGTGATTGTGTTCATGTGCTTGGGAAATCTGCATATAACGTGCGCTATTTGTATGTTAGCCAAATCACTAGAATTCAAGTTCAAACTGCTCACTGAAATGGGACTGAAGCCCATTGAGATAAATATACTTGTCTTTCATTTCTTAAGGCCCCAATTCAGGTGAATCTCTTTTCTTCTTGAACTTGCCCATCTGGCAAAATTGCCAAGAACTATCAAGTTCTCACTGCTAGGAAGCCAGCAATTGGATGGAGCTTCAAAAATTGTAGTCTGAAGCCCAGGAGCAAAGAGAAGATTGTATCATCAATTTTTTTTTTTGACTTTGTACTCTATTCCAGGTTGAGTTCTATTTAAAAAAAAAAAGACACTTCATCTAGAAGGGTGGAATTGAGTGGGGTAAGAGGGAGGTTCAAGAGGGAAGGGATATATATAAACATATAGCTGATTCACGTTCTTGTACAGAAGAAACTAACATAACATTGTAAAGCAATTATACTCCAATTAAAAATATAAATTTAAGAAAAGAAAAAAAAAGGACACCGCATTTGTGAAAATTTGGAAAATGTCAACATTAGAAAGAGCCTTTATATCTCCTTTTTTAATACAAATATAATTCACATACTGTAACATTTACACTCTTAATGTGTAATAATCCCTTTCTTTTTAGTATATTCATATAACATTATTATTACCCTAAAAAGCAACTCTGTACCCATTACAGCTACTTTTCATTCCCCTCTCCCTCTAGACTCTTGCAAGAATCTACTTTCTATCTATATGAATTGGCCTTTCTGAATAGTTCATAGAAACTGTCATACATTATGTGTCTGGCTTATTTTAGTAGCCTTACTCTATGGAGAAGGTAGCAGGTCTGTGCTCAGGAAACAAATTGCCCAGATTACATGGATTCTACTGGACATATCCAGAACTCAAAAGTTTTAAGAGTTCTATTTAGCAGAATACTAGCTATGCACTTGTATTAGCTAGTATGGCACCTGGTCCCATCACTTCATGGCAAATAGAGGGGGAAACAATGGAAACAGTGACTGACTTTATCTTTTGGGGCTCCAAAAATCACTGCAGATAGTGACTGCAGCCATGAAATTAAAAGATGCTTGCTTCTTGGAAGAAAAGTTATGACCAACCTAGACAGCATATTAAAAAGCAGAGACATTATGTTGCCAACCAAGGTCCATATAGTCAAAGCTATGGTTTTTCCAGTAGTCATGTCTGGATGTAAGAGTTGGAATATAAAGAAAGCTGAGCATTGAGGAACTGATGCTTTTGAACTGTAGTGTTGGAGAAGACTCTTGAGAGTCCCTTGGACAGCAAGGAGATCAAACCAGTCCATCCTGAAGGAAATCAGTCCTGAATATTCATTGGAAGGAGAGATGCTGAAGCTGAAACTCCAATATTTTGGCCTCCTGATGCAGACTAACTCATTGGAAAAGACCCTGGTGCTGGGAAAGATTGAAGGCAGAAGGAGAAGGGGATGATAGAGGATGAGATGGTTGGATGGCATCACTGACATGATGGACATGAGTTTGAGCAAGCTCCGGGAGTTGGTGATGGACAGGGAAGACTCATGTGCTGTCCATGGGGTCACAAACAGTTGGACACCACTGAGCGACTAAACTGAACTAAGCTCTTGCTGGGAATTGCAACCTCATTGGAAATGTCACCAAATATAATTGTATTCATTATAACTATCTTCTGAGACTACTATACAAGACTGAGAAAAAAAGAAAACAAAAACTTTGGTAAGTTTCATGGTGTGTAAGAGGAGGAATTCACTTTATAAGACACTATAAAATAAACTTTATGGGGTATAAAATGAGGACCTCACTTTACAAGATGTTCAAATAACAAAAGATGGTATCTAAACTGCAAGCTTGTTTTAGAAAAGGTAGAGGAACCAGAGATCAAATTGCTAACATCTGCTGGATCATCGAAATAGCAAGAGAGTTCCAGAAAAACATCTATTTCTGCTTTATTGACTATGCCAAAGCCTTTGACTGTGTGGATCACAATAATCTGTGGAAAATTCTGAAAGACATGGGCATACCAGACCACCTGACCTGCCTCTTGAGAAACCTATATGCAGGTCAGGAAGCAGCAGTTAGAACTGGACATGGAACAACAGACGGGTTCCAAACAGGAAAAAGAGTGCGTCAAGGCTATATATTATCACCCTGCTTATTTAACTTATATGCAGAGTACATCATGAGAAACGCTGGGCTGGAGGAAGCACAAGCTGGAATCAAGATTGCCGGGAGAAATATCAATAACCTCAGATATGCAGATGACACTCCCCTTATGGCAGAAAGTGAAGAAGAACTAAAAAGCCTCTTGATGAAAGTGAAAGAGGAGAGTGAAAAAGTTGGCTGAAAGCTCAACATTCAGAAAACTAAGATCATGGCATCTGGTCCCATCACTTCATGGCAAATAGATGGGGAAACAGTGGAAACAGTGTCAGACTTTATTTTTTGGGGGCTCCAAAATCACTGCAGATGGTGATTGTAGCCATGAAATTAAAAGACACTTGCTCCTTGGAAGTAAAGTTATGACCAACCTAGACAGTATATTAAAAAGCAGAGACATTACTTTGCCAACAAAGGTCCATCTAGTCAAGGCTATGGTTTTTCCAGTGGTCATGTATGGATGTGAGAGTTGGACTGTGAAGAAAGCTGAGTGCTGAAGAATTGATGCTTTTGAACTGTGGTGTTGGAGAGGACTCTTGAGAGTCCCTTGGACTGCAAGGAGATCCAACCAGTCCATCCTAAAGGAGTTCTGTCCTGGGTGTTCATTGGAAGGACTGATGCTGAAGCTGAAACTCCAATACTTTGGCCACATAATGTGAAGAGTTGACTCCTTGGAAAAGACTCTGATGCTGGGAGGGATTCGGGGCAGGGGGAGAAGGGGACAACAGAGGATGAGATGGCTGGATGGCATCACCAACTCGATGGACATGAGTTTGAGTAAACTCCGGGAGTTGGTGATGGACAGGGAGGCCTGGCATGCTGCGATTCGCGGGGTCGCAAAGAGTCAGACACAACTGAGCGACTGAACTGAACTGATCTGCTCTATAAGTATGGATTTGGTGAAGGACAAGATGTTTGTGTTTTCAAGTGGCTATATGATATTGAGGTTAAATCTCTCCAAATGAATTTTGAAAAAATATGTAACAAATGTAGTTTTGAAGGAGAGCCAGAGAATTAACCTATCCAAGCTCTTTGAATTTCCACTCACCTCTCAAAGTTAGGCTTGGCTCCTACACCAAGGCCCCTTCAGTGATATGTGTAGAATATTGACATATGCCTTGGTGGAAATCCACTTCCTCTGAAATATTTGCCCATGACCTCAAAGTCTGGAACGATCTCACCTTCTTGTCCCAAAAAATCATTCTACCTCATTTGCATACTTGCAAGTTTTCTTACTTCTCTCAATTCTCTTTCTCCATCATAGTGAACCTACAATATCTATTCTATTGCAGCCTTCAGTTAGATTCAGTCTCTCAATCGTGTCCTACTCCTTGTGACCCCATGCCAGGCTTCCATCACCAACTCCCAGAGCTTGCTCAAACTCATGTCCATTGAGTTGGTGATGCCATCCAACCATCTCATCCTCTGTCATCCCCTTCTCCTCCTGCCTTCAATCTTTCCCAGCATCAGGGTCTTTTCCAATGAGTCAGTTCTTCGCATCAGGTGGCCAAAGAATTGGAGTTTCAGCTTCAGCATCACTCCTTCCAATGAATATTTAGGACTGATTTCCTTTAGGATGGACTGGTTGGATCTTCTTGCTGTCCAAGGGACTCTCAAGAACCTTCTCCAACATCACAGTTCAAAAGTATCAATTCTTTGGCACGCAGCTTTCTTCATATCCACCTCTCATATCCATATATGACTACTGGAAAAACCATAGCTTTGACTAGACGGACCTTTGTTGGCAAAGTGACGTCTTTGCTTTTTAATATGCTGTCTAGGTTGGGGGTCATAGCTTTTCTTCCAATGAGCAAGTGTCTTTTAATTTCATGGCTGCAGTCACCATCTGCAGTGATTTTGGAGCCCAAGAAAATAAAGTCTGCTACTATTTCCACTGTTAGTCTACCCACTCAAATAGTCTGTCTCCCTGAAGTCTTACGGCACCAATTTCATCCTCTACCCCTTGGTTCAGTATCAACCCAGGGCCCATTTTATACCTTTGCAACTTTGCAGGGGTACTCTGGAATAGATTCCACTTTGTAACTATGATGACTTTCCACCTTTGCAATACCTTCAGGAACTCCAGTATTCTCAATCTGCCTTCTTTCATCCAAATTCCAGAGACCTTGAGATCTTAGTGCCCCTAAACAGGCCAAGGTGATTCCTTATAGCACATCATTAGTCAGGGACTATTTATTAAACTTCCAAGTTCTGTGCTAAACAGCCACAAGAACATAAAAATGGCAGTATAGTGCAGTGCTTTGGAGGTCAATATCCAGGATTTGTAGCCCAGGCCTGACTGTTTAGGAGATGTACGACCTTAGCTAAGAGTCTTAACTTCTCTGGGCTTCAGTTTGTTCATCTTTAAAACAGGCCTATCGGTAGTTCACACCTTATAAAGCTGTTTGCACGACTAAATGACTTTGTGTATACGAAGTACTTAGGGAAGTACTTGTGAAATAGAAATTGTGTAAAAATAATAACTTTTGCTTTATTTCCTCTGTATACAAATAGCCTACATGCAACATTTACACAGAAATGCATGAGTTTTTTATTTGTTTTCCAGAACATCTTAAATTATCAACTAGGAGAAAAAATACTAGATTGGGAAATAGGAGGTCTAGAATCTAGTTCTTACTCTGCCACTAAATTGTTAACTGAATATAGTGAAGTTTCTTATGGAGGTTAGACATTTTCTTACATCTGCAGCTACAGTGTATATGTTTTGAATGCTGTCTTTACAGAGAGTGATTATATAAAAGTCTAAGTGAGTACAGATGTCAAATTAGTGGTTTTCTAATGAATGAGATGTCCATAAGTGATTCTTCTACTTAAGGCTGATTAATTTTTTTAGCTCAGCTACACATATTCATCTTTCTAAGTTGTTTTTACTCTTAAAAAAAAAAAAATCTATCCAGCATGGCACTAAATGGTAAAGGGAAATGATGACTCACAAAGATCAGGATGTTAGAAAAGTTGACCAGAAGGGGACTGGGTCAACCCAATCCCCGATGTTTCTACTTAAGCCTTTCTAAGTGTCTCTAGCTGGACTCTTCTCCATTAAACTCCCTCTAAAATGGTTACTTCACTCCAACGTGCCTTCCACATAATATGACCCGATGGTCTAAGGAAGGCATGACTGGTCTTACAGTCCATCTAGCAAATGTAACACATGCTCCAGCTTCACTTCCTTTATTTTCCTATAGACCCAGTGATCATCCTAATTTTAATATACTTTATTTGTAGAGCTGTCTTATTTTATTATTTATTTACTTGGCCTTACCACATGGCATTTAAAACTTTCTCAACTAGGGATTGAATCTGTACCCCCTGCACTGGAAGCACAAGAGTCATACTCACTGGATCACCAAGGAAGTCCCATGGAGAATAAAGTGGCTTTTTAATTTATTTTTACATTTTGTGTAAGGTATGAACATTGTTTGCGCTAATACAACAGTTTTTGAGAAGGCAGGGTTGCTCAGACCAGATAAGAGGTCTCTACAGCCCTGCTCTCTAACCTTTGTGTGCAAACTGTAGTTAAATTATCAAAAGGCTTCATAAAGGACCTAGGAATATGTTCGCAGCTCAGATGATAAAAAGTCTAGAGTATGGACTGTTGAGATATCAATGGAATCTAACAAAACACTACTGAATGCAGTAAGACTACTCAGGGAATTGACATTAAAAATTTGGATGAGGAATTGATTACCGAAGATGTTACATAAACAGTTAAGACCACCGTGATGATCAGGCTCTGTTGGAAGTCAGTACTCCCCAACAGAGGTTTTCAATGAATGTCAGGCTCCTGATTGCTTATGGTCTCTCTTTTATCTTTGCTCCTCAAATAGCTTGAGAAACTCAAGACAATTAAACAAGGGTTTTCTCAAAATTCTCCAAAATAGCAACGTTCTGGTTAATTGAATGTTCCAGTAAAACATACATCACCTCGAAGGCTAGGTCTAATTCTTTGCTGTCAATTCAAGTAGACCATCCTCCAGAAGGGAGTGTTTTTCTCCAGCATCACCTGATATATTAATTCAGTGACAGCTCTCAGCTCCTTCTTGCCAGTGACAGTCTCAGAGTATTCAGAATTTCCTTGCTGTCAAAGTGGCATATGCCTTGAGTCTTCTGTAGATGAAATATCAGCTCTCTATGCCAACTCAGCACTCATTCCTAAATCACTTGTTTGCTGCCTTGCCATATCAAAGTAGAGGTTTCATCAGCCCAGCATGATTCCTAAGAATGCTGCTTTTTCTCTCTGATAAATACGTGACTTTGGAACAAAGAAGCAGTTAAGCCTTGGAGTCATGGACACAAATCACATTTTTGTATGTGCCATTTAATTTGAAAATAATCTTTCCCGTCATTTTCTCATCTGAAATATTAGAAGGTAGGCAACACAATCTCTAAAGCTTCCTATATGCTGTGAAAAATGATTAAATAGGTGCCTTAATTATTGTGATAGCTGTTTTAGGGGAAAATGAGCACTTCTATGGTGGTACTAGACGAAGAGAATGAAAAAATAAGTAAGATGCACTGCTTGCTACTGAGTATCTCAGAATCTGGTAAGAAAGGTAGATATTTAAACTATTAACCACAGTATTTGTGATGAGTGCTAATAGAGGAATATATTTGATCTAACGCATAGAGCTCTGCTGTTCTAAGTTGCTCCAATTGTGTCTCACTCTTTGAGACCCTCTGGACTGTAGCCCACCAGGCTCCTCTGTCCATGGGATTCTCCAGGCAAGAATACTGGAGTGGGTTGCCATTTCCTCCTCTAGGGGGTCTTCCCAACCCAGGGATCAAACCTGCGTCTCTTACATCTCCTGCATTGGCAGGCAGGTTATTTACCACTAGCGACACCTGGGAAGCCCCTAACCCACTCACATCACCTAATTATCAAGCTCAAATGACTGAAAAGTAAGTTCTCAAGGTCAGGGACCCCTTTAAGGGCACAGATAACTGGTTCTCCTCCAGATGAGAGCCATGACCTCTGCTCTGGGACTTTATTGCAAGGTTCCAACTCATGCACTAAACAAATATTCTCTTCAAAAATGTGTGAGAACAGAAGAAAGAAAAACTGGACTTACAAAGAAGGAAAGAGGGCATCTATGCCAAAGCCAATGAATTAACTTCTTTGTATTCCATTATCTAATGCAGAGCCTGGCACATTACAGCTGCTCGTGTATAGGTTCATTCATTCACTCACTTGTTAAAGCTGTACATGTGCCATATATGCTGGGTCCCGGGACACAGTTGTGAGTAAAATATACAAGGTCAGCGACCTTATAGCAAGATGAGGGGGGGTGGATGATAAGCTAATACATAGACAGATAATCAAGTATTTTGATACATCTTGGTGACGTATGGTAAATGGTAATGTAATAAAGAGTATGGGAAAGTATGTTGCACGTGACAGGGTGGTCTAGGACAGTTTCCGTGTGAGACCTGAAGAGGGAACAAGGTTAAGGCCTGGTGAGAAATTTCTTGATGCGCAAGAAGGAGTGAGGAGACCAGACTGCCAGGGTCATCTCTCTTGAAGGAGGAGGATGTACAATGAGGGTTTGTAGAGGTGGATAGATGATGCGTGTGTTGTCAGGTAGATTCAATGTGATTTTCTAATAACATGGCTGCAAGGGAAATGGGAAAAGGAGGTATCAAATGAATGAATTAGTAAAAATTAGTTAAAACACACTAGTTAAAATGAATTGAAAGGAAAGAAGGAAGGAGAAATGATTGATTCATTTGAGTGCTAATCTCTATTTCTGCAGCTTCCCAGGTGGCTCATTGGGTAAAGAATCTGCCTGCCAATGCAGGAGACGTGGGCTTGATCCCTGGGTCAGAAAGATTCCCTGGAGGAGGAAATGGCAACCCACTCCAATATTCTTACCTGGAGAATCCCATGGACAGAGAAACCTAGTAGGCTACAGTCCACGGGGTAGCAAAGAATTAGACATGACTTAGTGATTGAGCACAGATGCTTTAATTCTGCACTAGACACAGGGAAGGTGCATATTTTTCTGGAGTCTGCAGTCTAAAATGTTATACTGAATTTGATGACAGGTCAAAGTCGAGCAGAAGAGATAGGTACTGCATTAGAATACAGGCTCTAAAAGAAGTCACAGAATACTTTGATATCTATAGAGGCCTGTATAATCCAGGCAGTTAATCATTCCTTCTCTGTGACTCCACAGGGATGGGATGGAAGATTGATCTTGAAAGATGAGTAAGGTTTACCAAATGACAAAGTTGAGAAGCACTTTAAGGCAGGGAGAACAACATGTACTAATAAAGGGAGATGTGAACAGCCCAGTATGTGCACACCAAACTCTCCAAGCAGCCCAGTAAAACTAGAGAACTGAGTAAAGCAATGTTGAGAGATGAGGTTGGAAAATCAGGTAGTATCAGATCAAGTAATGTTTTGTATGCAGAAAAAGCGTTTACCAATAGCTAATGCTTCTGCTTCTCCAATGCTGCTGATCTTCCGTCTGTTCTTCAAGCATGCCAAGCTTCTTCCTGCCTCAGAGCCTTTACAAGAATTCATAGCTCTAGTCCCCCCTTCCCTGGCATTCATATAGCTGACTCCTTCCCACAAACTATCAATTAAATCTCTGTTCAGATATCACCTTCTCAGAACCAACACCTCTCCCAGTTCGATCTGAAATCAATTCACCTGTACTCTTACCACTGTTTTATTTTCTCCTTAGTGCTTCCTACTACGTGGACTCACCTTGGTTAAGTACATGTTTATCTTCTGCCTTCCTCAACTGAGATAAAAATTCAACAAGAGACAGGTTTCTCTTCCTTTATTTACTGCTTTTTTTTCTAGCACCTGTACCAGAGTGGTAGGTGCCTATTAAATATTTGTGAAATGAACAAATACAGAATCATTGACTATGGAGAGTTATGGTCCAACTTGACCTTTAGAATATAATTTTGTAGGGTCAGAATACATCTTTCTGAAGAAGTTCTAATGTGAGTATGTGAGATTTTTTTTTTCTTTAATGTACAATCAAAATTACCATGAAAATAGATTAGAAAGGCTAAAGGCCATTTTGAAGATTAATATTTTTCACTCAAGGACAACAGACACAGTATCAGTAGTTCTTTTTTTTTTTTTTTCCCCAGCAAAGGACATGTCCTTCTTTCTGTACTTTGCATAGTATACAGCAATCTAGAGGATTATTCTAGTACACTGCTACATTTAGTGGAGTGGTAGGAGAAATAACCTGAACTCTTTATTTTCTCTCTTGTAGAGAATGAATATTGCTGAATTTATATGAGCTTACTGCTCAAAAAAACACCACTTTATGGAAGTTGGACATGAAAGATCTAAGTTTGGAGACTGAGAGCCAATTTTAAAATGGCATTTTGTTCCCCCTTAAAATGAAAAAAAAAAAAAGAACTTTTCTGTTTGTCTTTCAATCCTGTGATAACCAACTTCATGCACTTGAGATGTTTCTGCAGCAAACTGTAACATTTTCAATGGGTTTGAATCTACTTTCTTTATCCCAGGCACAGCTTAAAGGCACAGCTTTATCCCAGGCACATCATAGAAGACGCCTTGAAATTGCAAGACCAACATCATTTCCAGTGGAGGTACTAGTTCTAATGACCAGGGTGTTTAGATCTTTCACTTCTTAACTCTTCTTGTCTTGTCCCTTTCCATCACAATAAAAATAATAATTTTTAGAGGCAATATTAATAAGGGTTAGTGAGGATTCAACAATTTGTCCTATTAAAGTTGAGAAAAAGTTAATTAATCAATACTTTGAAATACTGGTTGCAAATACTGGTCTCAATAGCTCTCATAAACACAAAGTCAACTTTGGTATTTCCTTTGAAGAAACTGGGAAAGGGTGCATTCTAGATCTCCATTCCAAATAATTTTCCAAACATTGTTGTATAGCCCAGGGTATGAGATACACTTCTATGCTACATGAGGGTTTGTATCTAGAAGAAACTGCCAAAAGTGGCCTCTGGGGCCTAAATGTTTTATACTTCCACTGGCTTTTACTGCACTTCCTTTCTCATCTTACAACCTCCAAACCTCTGTCCTTTATTAGTGTGAAATTATACTGGGGGATAAATTGAAGATTATGGTAGTTGTAATTTGGTTTAACATCTTAGGCTAAAAGTTAAACAGAGCCTGAATAAACCTTTGGAATATCCAAGTATTGGCTCCAAACAGCCACACACTAACCCTCACTCTTTTGTGGTGTTGGAGAAGATTCTTAAGAGTCCCTTGGGCTTCTGAGAGATAAAACCAGTCAACCCTAAAAGAGATCAATATTCTTTGGAGGGACTGATGCTGAAACTGAAACTCCAGTACTTTGGCCACCTGATGCAAAGAACTGACTCACTGGAAAAGGCTCTGATGCTGGGAAAGACTGAAGGCAAAAGGAGAAGGGGGTGGCAGAGGATAAGATGGTTAGATAGTGTCACCAACTCAATAGATACGAATTTGAGCAAACTCTGGGAGATAGTAAAAGACAGAGGACCCTGGCAGTTCATGGGGTCACAAAGAATCAGACATGACTTGGCAACTGAATAACAACAGAAAGGATTTATTATTATAAATTCCCAGTGATAAATAGGCAGAGGTGTTAGATGTCTGTTAACTATCTTGCACAAGGGGCTGAGCGCATTTGGTCTATGGAAATGTGACTGTTGATCCAAAAACCATCATTTGAATAATATTTTGAAAATAACAAAGCAATTTTGCTTTTCAGGTGCCTAGCACTAAAGAGCTCTGACCTATTCTGTGCCTAGCTGAGTGAATAAAGAGATGAAAAGAACATAGTAAACTAAGGTTCAGCTTTCCTGCCAGAAACCATATAGATCTGCAGCAAAGTCTAACCTTCCTGCCTTTGGGTTTTGTAACTATGGGTAAGTTAGCCTTCCACAGCCTCATTCATTTAATGTGAAGATTAGGGATAATAATAATTTATGGAGTTTCAAATAGGATTTACAGAGATAGCAGTGAGTGCTTAATATAGTAAGAGGTAACAGTCTATAATTAAATAGCTAATATATATATAGACCACAGACCTTTTACAATGTTAAGCACTCTTAATACTATCTCTGTAAATCTTCTCCAAACCTCTATGGATTATTACTATCTATAATCTTCATATTATATAAATGAGACTGTAGAAGGCTAACTTACCCATATCTATTTGATTGAAGAGACATCATAACCAAGAAGGGATGATGATGGTGGTGATTCTCTTTTAACATGTCCAGAAACAGTATCAAGGATGCTAAGCAAGTTGGCTAAAGCATCACAAGTCTTGAAACCTTGGATTCAGGGTCCAAACTCCAAATCTTTTCTTATTTCCTAGCTCCTCGGACTTGATGAAAGGACTGGGACAGAATGAAACTAGGAGACGGGACCTTTCTGTACGCATAAGAATTTCCACTGCAAAACCTTTTAAAATCAGTCCAAGGAGAGGGAGTTTTCAACTCCTTCATTTCCATTTTTATTCTGAAAAAAAAAAAAAAAAAACCAACACACACACACAACAAAGTGTGTATTACAAGCTTGACTTCCAAGGATCTGACAGGAGGAGCCCCTTGCACTGTTTGAGTTGCTAATGGGATCGCAAACACTGCCTGTAATTTACTTTGTGCTTTGATAATGTCTTGGCTCACAGGGTCACCCAGGCCTTTCCAAACATTAACTTATTTCCCCCTCCTAATTCTTCCAAGGGGTCAGAGAATGTTAGCACTCACTTTGTGTTATAGATGAGAGAACTGAGATCTAAGAAGGTTATGCATTTTACCAAGGTCATTGAGGAAGGCAATACGCTATCTAATCCGCTCCTCCCTGCTGAGGATACCTCGGGAACCCACAACAGGGAAATGTGTCCAGGGTGTTTTTCCTTCTTCCCTGGAACTGCCACCAAATGCCATTGGTGTTACTTTTCTACACCTCTCAAGCTACGCTTCGAACAAACAAAACAAGACTCTATTGCATCCTGGCTTCTTCAGGACCATGGAGCTAAGAAGTGAACAAAAAGGAGTAAGCTTAAGTGTCAAATATGTTAGTTGCAAGCAAATATTACTTATCACTTTCAGAGGGGGTGGGACAGATTGACATTTATTTTAAAGGTTAGGTAGAGTAATGTAGGAAAAAATGTACACACAGGTGAATGAGATATCAGGACCTCATCTGAACACAAGGAACAATTAGACTTAGCCCCTCAGGAACCAACATTTCCGGAGCTCTCAGCAGGAGTTTAGAAGCTTTCACTTAGGTGATCTCGTTTCATCATCACACCAAACCTGGTTCTGTACATTCAGCTCATTTTTGAGACAGAGGAGGCAGAAGAGCTCTTATCTTTTATGTCCTTATTTAATAGTCCCCTTCCCACTCATTCCTTCTCTTCCAGGCCTAGGGGATAGGATCTTTCTGTACCCATAAGAATTTCCACTGCAAAACCTTTTAAAAATCAGTCCAAGGAGAGTTTTCAACTCTTTTATTTCCATTTTTGTTCTGGAGGAAAAAAAAAAGTTGTGTATTATCCAAAACCATGGTCTTTACACTCTTGTCCCTTTTCTTGCTTACCAATTAATTAATTGCCAGTTAATTATCTTGTTTATTATTTATCTCTTTCCTTTGGAATGTCATCTCCATGATGGCAGAAAGCTTTGCCTGATTTTCTCACTGCTGTATCCCTAAAAGTGTTCTCAGTACATCATAGGAATCAACCAAAATAATTAAATGAATGCATTCGTGTTTCCCTGATGGCTCAGAGCCCTCTGAGTAGCAGGCAATTACAGTTGCAATTTTACATTTATTTTTAATCCCAACTCTTCCTCTCCACCCTGACTTTTGCTCACTTAGTTTAGATATTCTGGGTTCCAATTTAGGTAACTTCCTCTTCATAGATCATTGTGCCTCCATCCTTAAGATGCGATTGAAAAAAGGACTCAGGAATTAATTGTTGAATGAATGAATGAATGCATTCATGTTCTCACAACAGCTCAGAGCTCTTTTAGTGACATGCAATGACAGCTGCAATTTTACATGTATTTATGTGGTTATTTGATTAAGCTATCATTTTCTAGGTCTATGAAAAGAGTATTTCAGTTTGATTGTTAAGTATATTCCAGGGCCTAGAAGGATGCCTGGCAGAAAGTAGTTCTCAATAAATATTTTCTAATGGAATACACAAATACAGTTGTGTGACAGGATTCAAAGAGTAAAAATACAACATAGCAAGATTTGGGACTTTTTTCCACTACTTATTTAGCAATAGACATTATTCCTGCCTTCATGGGGCTTACAACCAAGTGGGACCTTCTCATGCCAAATTTCAAACTAGTTCTTTATTGCAAATTGAACCTTCTTATAAAAAGCAATTTCATTTATATTTTAATATTTAACTCATAAATAAGAAACAAATATTCGGTAACTCCGCCTGCCTGGAATAAAGAAAAAGGTAGAAACTAGCCAGGAAAGCCTTTTTCCAGTTAAAATAGTTTACAGAGTTGGATAACATAACAGTTCCTTAAACCATGCTGTACATTCTATCTACTCCTAAATGTCTCAGAACCACCCTGTCATCTTAGGATCTTCCCTCTTTAAAGTACTGTTCCCAATTCATCTATCACTAATCTCTATAGATTCTAGAGTCAAATATCCTTTAACTTCAGCTTATCTTGACTTAGTTTAGACATTACAGGTTCCAACTTGGATTACTCATTCTTAGCTGATCTCGCTACCTCTTCTTTCTTTTTCTCTAACATAGGATTGAAAATCATAATAAATCGAATAGATAAAATAGATGCCCCAAACAAGCCTTAGTGTAAGAGAGATACTAAACCCAACTTGGTGGTGGAGCCTTCCATGACTATCTGTAGCCAAACAGACTGAATAAGTCCATTATCCTATAACTCACTTGGTATAGAGCTTTGCTGTTGTTCAGTCGCTAAGTCATGTCAGATTATCATGACCCCATGGACTGTAGCACGCTGGCTCCCCTGTCCTTCACTATCTCGCAGAGTTTGCTTAGATTCATGTCCATTGAGTCAGTGATGCTTATCTAACCAGCTGATCCTCTGCTGCCCCCTTCTCTTACCCTCAGTCTTTCCCAGCATCAGGATCTTTTCCAATGAGTCAGATTTTCGTATCAGGTGGCCCAAGTATTGGAGTACCCATGGGACCAGTGAAGTGATGGGACCAGATGCTATGATCTTAGTTTTTTGAATGTTCAGTTTTATAGAGCTTACCTCTTGCAACTTTAGCTTCTAACTCAACTATGACATAAGTCTGTGAGCACTCATACTAAAGCCATCTATTGGTTTCAAAACTTTAATTTTTAATACATAACAAACTAATTTAATTGCCCTAGCCAGGTCTGTCTCTCACCCCTTGACCCACATATTATACTAGCTTGTTAGCATGACTGTCTTCTGACTGGATATGTGTTTCATTAAACATAGAGTGTGCATTATTAGAGGATGACAATTGCCTTTACATTGTGCTTCACAATGCACTATATAAAGGATGAGTGGGAGAATTCCCCTTTTCATTATCTTTACTACTTCTGATGACCCTAAGAAGAAATTAGTGCTAGTATGCCTATAGCAAATCTTATACTTTGTAACCTCCATTATTTATCAAAGAGACAAGCAAATGTATGCTTGGAGACTTCAGCATACAAAGTTATTGGTTTGAAAATTCAATCATGTGACTGTTTTCATTGCATTTGGTTTAACAATTACCTTCTATTTATGGCAAACGAAACTGAGTTTTCCACTGAGACACAAATATTGCTTTTCAAAGAAAGTTCATTAAGTTATAAAAGTATATATAATTAAAGAAAACATTAAATAATGTAGGGAGCACAAAGATATAAAAAAACACAAGGAGACATTTGACTGACTGAAATTTGGGAAATTTCACTGGACTATAGGTTCTTTCTTTTAGAGCAAGAAACATGTCTGTTTATCTGCCCATCTCCCCAGATTCAGTGTAAGGAAACAGAAAGCTTAGATTCCAAGGTCTATCATTGAGATCATACTCTCATGTACATCTCAAATCCTTTACCTTTCTCTTCTCATACTCACCTGGTGAAACCCTAAAACTTCATTAAACCATACTCCTCCAATTCCATATCTGTACTCTGGGCCGCTGAAATGGCTTATGAGAAATACACACTATATTAAATCATCTCACTTCAAAAGTGATTCTGTGGGGCCAAACATAGCTAATAACTTTGTATTCAGCTTTCCAAGTGCTAAAGGTATATCTTATTATCAGATGTCCTTAAAATTACATATGCCCTTCATACTGTGGATTCTCATTGAGACTCTCTCTGACTTTCTGTCTTTAAGAATAAAATCTCCCAGAGCTGTCCTGGTGTATTCTATTTTTCTTTCTCTATTTTTAACAAGAGCAATTACTATTATATATATCTGTGTATGCATGTGTGCGTGCTCAGTTGCTCAGTTGTATATGACTCTTTGTGACCCCATGGACTGTAGCCTACCAGATTTCTCTGTCCATGGAACTTCTCAGTCAAGAATACTGGAGTGGGTTGCCATTTTCTTCTGCAGGAGATCTTTCTGGCCCAGGAATCGAACTTGTGTCTCCTGCTTGGCAGGAAGATTCTTTATCACAGAGCTACCTGTGAAGCCCCTTCATATATACAAGTCCTTACATATATGTATATATATTCATATATCTATGCTTTGTGAGGCTATACATATTTGTGTATATCCTCACATACACACATGTGTGTATATATATGTGTGTGTGTGTGTGTGTGTATGTGTGTGTGTACAGAATGCTTTTATTCTAGTTGGCATGATGCAGACAGTAAACAAATAACCATATACATAAATGTATATTGAACAATTATAAACTCATTGTATAAGTATATACTCATTATAAATGTACTTATTTGTTTATTGTCCACATCTTCCAACTAGAATGTAAACATCATAAGAAGAGGGATTTATACTTCTACTAGACACCTGCTATACTCTCTGCACCTAAAACAGTGCCTGGTGCATAATAAACACTGATATTCATTGTCTTGATACTCATTTGTCAAATAAATAAAGAGAAAAGGGAGGGAAGGAAGCAAGGTCTAACACACACTCAGCACAAAATATATTTTTACATCCATATTATATATGAAGTGCTATTATCTTTCTTTGAGATTTTTAAGATGTAGTCAATACATATGTGTTGAGTGTCTCAAGTTCTCACCCTGGAGGAAGGAGAAAAGAAACAGACACACGAATGAATAAGTTATATTGTATGTCAGATGGTGCTAAGTCTGTACTTAGCACTCCCCCTTTTTCCACCTCTTGTTCCGCATTTTGGTGTGACAAAAATGGATTAGAGCTAAGTATCAGCTAAAATGGCTATAGACTCTCTCATTGGACTGTTCCCTCCAATTTGCCGATATGCCTAATTCATCTTATCTGGTCAGCTTCTGTTGGCATCTGAGTTTAGGATCCCTGTCAGAATACTTTGCTTTTCTTGCCATATGGTTAAGTTTATAAATGCCTGTTATCTTCACTAATCTATGAGCTATTTGGGTTTAGCATGTCTATAGCCTCAACCCTTAGCACATATGTGGCATGGAGTAGACATTTACTTCATTTTTTGAAAGTAAAGAAAGATTTGATGATTTTTTTTTTAAAAACTCTTTCTTTGACACAGCAGACAGAATACAGTAGAATGCTCTTTTCGGGGCAGATGCAATTTCCAAAACAATGTGTAACTACAGAGAGAAAGGGGAAAGAAATCCATAAAAAACAAACATAAGAATTCCTAACATACAACAGTCTGAGGCCAGCCAGTATAGGGCAATTAACTACCCAGGTTGACCCTGAAGTCAGTATATGGTGTAATTGATGGTGTTAACAAGCACGTTTGTACATGAAGACAAGATTCAATTTACTCGATGGAGTCTACTTCATAGTTTCACAAGGCCAGGAACTGTGCAAGATATATTAGAGGGGAAAGTACATCTAATAATAAAACGTAACTTTAGCATTTGAAAAAAAAAAATGAATACAAACCTATTAGCTAGTTTTGGCCCCACAGAATCACTTATTTCCAGAAAATTGGGTGTTTTACTGTAAATTTGGATATTTGAAAAATTGCCAACCATTCAAATTTCTAACTGCCTACTATAATTCCTTAAAAAGTGAGAATCTTTTTCTCTCTATTTTAATACCATTTATGAGAATTCATTGAGTGTTTGGAATTTTTTTTTTTTTTGAGTGTTTGGAAATTTTTTAAAAAATATCCTTTGCTGAAAGGGTATAGTAGATATCAGGAGAAAACAAAAGTTCTTAGCAGATAGCAAATACTTAGAAAATAGTCTTGCAATACCAAGTATTTGCACGACGACCATCTCATGCTGCTTCTCCTCTCTCACTTCCTCCTTGTTTCCCCTTTTATCTTTCTTAATTGGTCTTCTGCCCCCTGTGCTTAAACCTGTATGTCAAGATTTAAGCAAGTTTATACCCCACTAAATCTTGTCTTGCAAGTTGAAACATGGGCAGGATTCTACTCTGTTACACCGGAACCCTGCAACAGGAACCACTCTTGTATCTCTGATTAGCTCTGAGACAGGAAATGATAGAGTCATATTCGGAGCACTGTCCCATCCAACCCATGACTGGATGGTTCTGAAGGTTTGATACAGCTCACTGATAATGTTCGGCACACTCTGAAATCCAATGAATTATGAGAACTAGAAAACCTGGCTTTTATTTAAGATGGCTCAGGTACTCTGCTTCCATTGTACTATTGCCAGGAGAATTGTCAGACAAGGCTCAGGCCTTTGAGATGTGAATCTGATTGAAATGCAAAGATACAGGTTGAAATGCATTCCAGAGGTAATTTGCTTAAGTCTGTCTTTTCTCTCACTTGTATCACTGTGTGATAGTGATTGTACCTTCAAGAATATTTTAAAATCTGAGGTGATTTTGAGGTTGGACAAGAGTGTGTGTGTGTGACAAGAAATGAGATTACAAGGACACAGAGGAAGAGCAGTAGAAGTAGTAATAGTAATAATAGTAATGGTTTCAAGTGGACAGCAAAGGGACTCAGCTATACATATACATCAATCGGCTATATGCCAATATAAAACAAAAAGTTTTTTCTTTAAAAAAAGAACATTACTGGGCCAGTTGATAACACTTGAATATAGGACATAGATAGTAACATGATATCAGTGTTAAATGACATAACATCAATTACTGTGGTTATGTAAGAGAACGTTCTTGGTAGTTACACACAAGTATTTAAGAGTAAAAATCATGTTTATCTATTGCATTCTGAGAATCTGGCAAACATAATGCCAAGAGTTTAATATGCATTATCTTATTTAAACTTTTCAACAGCCCTGTGAGGCAACTGCTGTTTTGAATCTCTTTTTATAGATGACAAAACTGAGACTTAGATAAGTTTTGTAGCTTGCTTACTTGGCTCAGTGGTAAAGAATTCACCTGCCAAGCAGTGGATGTGGGTTCGATCCCTGGGTCGGGAAGATTCCCTGGAGGAGGAAATGGTAACCCACTCCAGTATACTTGCCTGGGAAATCCCAGGGACAGAGGAGCCTGGTGGGCTACAATCCATGTGGTTGCAAAGAGTCGGAGAGGTGACTTAGCAACTGAAGAGCAAGAGCAACAGCTATATTTACACAACTATTAACCCACAGAGCCTAAAAGTAAATTCCCACTTTTCTAACTCCTGATTCTATGTTCTTAACTGCAACAAACCACCTCAGTGTCTTTCACCAAGTAACCAGTGGGAGACCAGAAAATCTGCTGCCCAAATAGTGCCAAGGACCTCATCTAAACACCCTCCCTCAAATCTATAGTCCTCTGGGTTACTGTCTCAACTATGACTTGTATGAGAGGAATTGAGTCTTTAAATAGCTTTTTTCAGTCAACTTAGAGACTGACCAAATATTAGTGTTTTTCCACTTGCTCTTTGATAGAGTGATAGAGAGTTCATGACATTCTGTGTACCACTAGGCATGAGAAAACTGGGAGACTGGATGATTCACCTGCTTCTGAGGTCTTTGAAAGTAAACAAAAAAGCAATGATTTTTTAAAAGTTAAGGAGTATCTATTCCGTTGGTCACTACTTGAGATAGACGATGGAGAGTCAGACACAACGGGGTGACTAAACAACAACGAGATGGATGGAGGACGGACATGAAAATATACACACACAGAGCTGTGTATATGCATGCATGCACACTAAGTCACTTCAGTTGTGTCTGACTCTGTGATCCCATGGACTATAGCCCACCAGGCTCCTCTGTCCATGGGATTCTCCAGGCAAGAACACTGGAGTGAGTGACCTTTTCCTCGTCCAGGGGATCTACCTGACCCAGGGATGGAATCCATGTGTCTTATCTCTCTTGCATTGGCAGGCAGGTTCTTTTCCACCTGCACCACCTGGGAAGCCCAGGCATATGCATGTTTCATAGCAAATTACCTGCAAACCAATAACAAAGCCATAGATTTCTTTTCAGCTGAAACTACTGATTCTCAGCGGTTATGAAACTTTCTCAAGGTTATGGACTTAATGAATGACAGATCTCATGACTTTGGGCATGGCATAGCACCTCTCTGAGCTTTAGGTAACCCATCTGAAAAAATGAGAATAATAACATCTGCCACCAGGAGCTGGTGAAATATTGTATATCAGACTACCTGGCTCAAAGCTTCAGCTTGTTACCTGGATGCTGAAATAAACCTGATTCCACTGACTATCCAGAGTCACCTTCCCATGCCTGGGCACTGGAGGAGTTAGAGAGCAGTGCTCTGCCATCCACTGTGTAACTCTGTAGCTGCCATAAAGATGGCAGTATGAACTACTGAAATGGATTATCTTTGACACAAGCAGAAGTCTGAATATAGCATGCCACCTTAATTATACTTTAATTGAAGTACAATATACATCACCACTTGGCGTAGGCCCTTTGAAGTCCAGGCATCACCGCCCTGCCTCATGGGAACATGTGCCGTTACCACCGGCATAATTGTTGGAGCAACTGACACATTCCCAGCAGCAGATACTTCAGCAGGTAGTGAAGATAATTAGAAGAAGATTTTGATCTTGCTGACTTACAGTGAAAAGCAGGGTATCAAGGGATATGAATACAGAGACAATCAAGTCATATTAAAGTCTATGATGAAAGCTCCCTTTAATAGGAGGGACGAAAAGGCAGTAAAAACAAAGCTATTCTCCACTTGAAGAGGAAAAAACGCTATCCTTTGATCCCTGACATACTATGACAAGGAAACAAAGCACTCAGACAAATCATCTTGTATGGTAATTTTCTTCCTCGTTTGAAATTTGGGGTGTGACCACCAATTTGCAGCTGCTTTAAATTAAAGTTCGTTCACTTTGCTCATTTTACAAATGTTTACTAAATCCTAACACACGCCAGGCACTATGTTAGACTCATGGACCTTTTCACTCAACTGGTCACAGGGTACTGGGGGAAATGAAAACAATTTTTTTTTTCAGATAATTATAATGGGTTAGGACTTCCCTCGTGGCTCAATGGTAAAGAATCCAGTTGCTATGAAGGAGATGCAGGTTCCATCCCTGGGTCAGGAAGATCCCCTGAAGAAGGAAACAGCAAACCACTCCAGTATCCTTGCCTGGGAAATCCCATGTACAGAGGAGTCCAGAGGGCTACAGTCCATGGGGTCGCAAAAGACTGGGACACGACTTAGAGACTAAACAACAACATAGTGGGTTAGGCACCAAGAAAAGTAAGCAAGATTACCTTTCAAGCAAGAAAGAGAAGTATTACAATACACTTGTTGAGGGGCGAGTAGATGCATGTTGAGGTCAGAGGTGGCTTCCTGAAGGAGGAGGTATTTGATCAGAGATTTAAATGGATTCAGATGTGTTGATTGCAAAAAGCTGTTTGCTCCCAGGCAAAGATCTATGGAACAGGCACAGAGGCATAAGAAACCTCAGGGAAGAGCATGAAGATCAGTTTACCACCATCTTGGGGTAGGTGGTGGGATTGTGATGTGTGTTCTGCTAAGGGGTGTGTTCTTTAGCCTAAGAGAAATGCAAAATCATCAGGTGGATTTTAGGAATCAGCCTTATATATTTATAGATCACTTGATTGGCCAATGAAATGAATTGAAAAAGGATGACTCTGAATGCAGGGAGATCAGCTAAGAGGCTGTTATAACCACTGAGAGAGAGAATTCCTAAGGGTTTGGAGTAAGACAGTGGCAGGAATGGTGGATATGGAAGAGGGAACTGGGGAAAATATCTGTCTTCTTAGAGGCTAAATTCAGAAAAGGATTAACTAAGACCTAATGTTAAAGTTTAAAACCAAATAGAGGCTCGTATTTAGTGGAAACAGAAAAAAAAAAAAAAAAAAAAAAACCATCTTGGCTTGTTACATGGTGTATATGTGTTCTCAAAAATAATATTCTCTATAAATTAGATTTTCATAAAAGTAAATCATATTTGAATATGTCAGAAGAGCTTGTTATTTAAAACATTCCTTTTCTGACTGATCAAAGTATAGATATTGATCATAACCCCCTAGTATGAGCAAGGCAACCCACTTCAGTGTTCTTGCCTGGAGAATCCCTGTGGACAGAGGACCCTGGTGGGTGACAGCCCAGGCTGCAAAGAATCGGACCTGAGAGTGACTAAGTACTAGTAATGCTATACATGCTCACTTAACTTGAATGTCCATGTTTTGGGTTAGCTCAATGCATGTTTTGTATGCTTTTGCCACCAATTCAATTCTATTTGGTTAAATGATAAACTTTACTATATATTACTGTGTAGATATTTCTCATCCACAATAATAATATTTATCCTCACTGCATCAGTTTCAGCAAGTTTTGGTTAATTTTAGTTGTTTACCTGTATCCTCAAGTTAATATGAATATTCATTTATTACAAAAATGTCATTTTGTGAATGGCATGAAGAGCGCTTTGTTTTGTTTAATTTCACTCATGTATATTTGATTTATCACGTGTTAACTTCTGCTACACAGCAAAGTAACTCAGTGATACATATACATATTCTTTTTCATAGGTGTCCCTGGTGGCTTAGTGGTAAAGAATCTGCCTGCCAAGGCAGGAGACATGGGTTCAACCCCTGGGTAGTGAAGATCTTCTGGAGAAGAAAATGGCAACCCACTTCAGTATTCTTCCTAGGGAAATCCCACGGACAGAAGAGCCTGGTGGTCTACAATCTATGGGTCACAGAGAGTCAGACATAAACAACAACAACAGCAATCTTTTTCTTATTCTTTCATGAAAAGTGTTTTTTTGGACTTATGGATGGATGCATGTGTAAATAAGAAAACAGATAGTGATAAGTAGATAGACAGGGAGATGAAGCCTTCATAGACTCTTAACATCTTCAATAAACTCTAAAAAAATAGTTTCAAATGAGGAAACTGAGGCTCAGAACAGTTAAATGAGCAACAGAAATTGCTCATAAATGAATCAGAATGCAGATTACCTAATAAACAATTTAATGGCATTTACGCATTCTGGGTCAGGAAGATCCCCTGGAGAAGGAAATGGCAGCCCACTCCAGTATTCTTGCCTGGAAAGTCCCATGGACCGAGGAACCTGGTGAGCTACAGTCCATGAGGTCGCACGACTGAGGGTCTTCACTTCACTTCACCCACATCATACTGATAATAGATTTTATAAAGATAAATATTAAAATAATTTTATCCTTCTATAGCAAACCAGGGCTTCTCAGGTAGCACTAGTGGGAAAGAACCTGCCTTCAGTGCAGGAGACATGGATTCAATCCCTGCGTTGGGAATATTCCCTGGAGGAGGGCATGGCAACCCACTCCAGTATTCTTGCCTGGAGATTCTCATGGACAGAGGAGCCTGGTGGGCTACAGTCCCTAGGGTTTCAAAGAATCGGACTCGATTGAAGTGACTTAGCACACATGCATAGCAAGCCAAGATAATGGAAAAACAAAAGTTAAATGAAATGACTGGAAGGTCCATGAATATTCCACAAAAAACAGCTACTTTCAAAATGTAAAAAGGGCTTTGCATCAAAAAAAAAAAAAAAAAAAAAAACAGAAGAACTGATCACCAGCTACTACACATACCTTGTCCCGTCTAATCTTCACTATTAAGCCACATGTAGATTTGATTATATCCCTTTGGAAAAGGAGAAAATTGAGACTTAAAGAAGTTAATGACATACCCAGCATCATTCACTGCTAAAAATTGAAGGAGGGAGTCAAACCTGGGTCTTCACAGCTCCTGTGTCCATTACTAAACACCTCCCATTGAAGCTGAGCTTCTGAAAGCCGACTGTTGGAACTCTGATGTGAATACTCGCCATGAATGCCTTCTATGTGCCTTGATGGAATTATTTTTGAATTGCTCTCCAGGAGGTAATACGTGAGTTACTGGAATTCGTTGCTGTTATTTAGTCACTTAGTTGTGTCTGACCCTTTTGCAGCCCCATGGATTGTAGCCCACCAGGCTCCTCTGTTCCTGGGATTTCCCAGGCAAGAATACTGGAGTGGGTTGCCATTTCCTTCTCCAGGGGAATCTTCCTGACTCGGGGATTGAACCTGAATCTCCTTCATTGGCAGGCAGATACTTTACTGAGACACCAGGGAAGCCCATCCAGTGAGAGCTAAAAACCTATACTCCCATCTTCTCCCACTGCTCATTTGCCAGTGATCTTCAGTAGTCATTGAGATGATTTGTGTGTTCAGGTTTAACCCAAGCAAAGATAATATTGGGAGTTAGTTGAAATTTCTTCTCTGATCCTTTGACTCAGGACCTAATGATCCTGATCATTAGGGATCAAATTTGCATCTCCTGTGGCTCCTGCATTGCCAGGCAGATTCTTTACCACTGAACCACCAGGGAAGCCTGAGTTACTGGAATAGTTCTTGTTTAATACTTTATAGATAATAAATAATTTTCTCCAAATAATTCCAACAGCAATATTTTTAAGAACTCAGAACTGTGTGTGGACATTTGCTGAAATCTCTCAATTACTCACTAGTGTTCTCATGAATGAATACAAAGCATATGGGGTCAGATCAACTGTCCATTCCACCCAGTGTCAGGCACTAACACCGACATGAAAAGGTCATCTGTCACTTGTGTTCCATAATGTCAACTTCAAAGGACTCAGCAAGTACCCAAGCAGGTCAAGCTTGTCCTAATTACAGATTGTAACTAAACCATTCATCATTTAGCACAATCTTGTATTCTAGAATGAATTGGTATAGATTTATGCAGATATTATTCACTTATGCATCAAAAACATTTATTAAGCACTTTTTATGTGCCAATTTACAAGATCTGGAAATGACTAAGACCTGGTATAACCCAAAAGTTCAGGTCAATAGGCAACTGTTATGTAATTATAGATGATGATAGAGAATAGCAGATGGCACTACAGAATTAGAGTATAGGGGTTGTATTTTCCTGTTAGGACTGGGTTCCTTCAGAAAGTGTGGCCCTTTTATCTCAGGCTCCAGAACAAACTTACAAAGAGCAGACATGAACTGAATTCACCTCTCGGAGCTAAGACCAGAAGGTCCAACAGCTTAAAGCAGAATCACTCTGCCAAGCCCAACCTCCATCAGCCAAATGGTAGTCAAATCCCATGACCAACTGTGAAACAAATGCTTATTGTTCATATGCCTTTTGTTTGGGTCGGTTTTCTTTTGTGTAACATTATTGCAGCAATAGTCAACAAATATATGGTTCTAGTACAGGAAAGATGGCTCCATACATGTTTCTTTCATGTGCTAGAAACATGTATTTGCTGACTATTGCTGTAATAATGTTACACAAAAGAAACGCTGGTGGCTCAGATGGTACAGAATCTGCCTGCCAATGGAGGAGACTCAGTTTGGATCCCTGGGTTGGGAAGATCCCCTGGAAAAGGGAATGACTACCCACTCCAGTACTATTGCCTGGAGAATCCCTTGGACAGAGGAGCCTGGCGTGCTGCAGTCCATGGGGTCGCCGAGTCAGACACACCTGAGCAACTAACAGCACATGAAAGATGCTGCATAAATGCAGATCCAACTGTTCTTACCCTTCTCCTAACATTGAGTCCTTTAAAAATGAAATGTGCATTTAAGTGAGTCTGTCTCTATACCATATTAAAAAAAAGTATTCTATTACGAGAGAGTATCTACCTCCACATTACATGAAAGGAAAATGAGGCATAGAGTCTTACCTGAGACATTGGAGTCTTACCTCAAAGGACAATCAGAAGTGGGAAGACAGAAATGGATGATAGAACTCCAGCTTAGATCCAAGGGACTTTTCCTTAAAGCCAGGCTTGAGAATGCATGTAAAAAGAAAACCAAATTATTTGTAGGAAAACCTGTATAACTACTACAGAAGAAGGTAACTAACCTAGTTTCTTTGTTAATGAAAGCTGTTCTGTGCCCAGAAAAGGGAGCAAGAAAATTCTTTTTAATAGATAAAAATAGTCTGGTCTAATTTTCTGGCTTTTCTTTACTTTTAATAAAGGGAGGAACTCAAACTTACTGGAAGCAAACCTTACCGAAGTTGAACTTTGAGATTTAATTTGCAGAGCCCACATGAGATGGGCTGGTATTTCAACATTTTGGCCTTTACCTGTATTATCCCTCTCGATACTACAGAAAGGACACATGGGGGCATTTGCAGTTTGCATTCATACTATAAGAATGTGCTTATCATTAATTTTGTGGCAGCAAAACAATTAAATCATGGCACAGACTGTGAAGAAAAAAGGAAAAGAAATGAACATCCACTGATGACCAACTATGACATTTTTTCTCTATGTTAGGATTTTAGGTTGGGTTTCCTGGAGACAGAGTCAGTAGCAGAGATTTGCAAACAAGAGGTTTATTGGGAGGTACATATGGGAACCACACCTGGAAGGAAGAGATTGGATGGAGTGGGACTTGACAGAAGAAATGTGTGCAGTCACAGCGGAGGCTTCAACTGATTCTGCAAAGAGTTCTGAAGTTCCCCCAGACTGAGACGAGAGGCTGGGATGTAGCCAAATTAACTACATACACGTTATTCTTTTGTTAATTCCTCATTATAAATAATCAGATACAAAGAACAAATTCACTGATTTACCTTATTTGCTCATTGATTGATTGATTCAAAAGCACTATTATGTAGCAGAAACTACTCTAGGCTCTGTATAAACTGACTATTTTTGCCCTTTGAGAACTTTACAGATCAGCTTTGTGAATGGCTAAGTAAATTTGATATATATATATATGTGTGTGTGTGTGTGTGTGTGTTTGTATAGAGAGACTTAAAACAAAAAAATACCTAATCTGCAAACAAATAGAACCTCCCTCAAGGTTACAGGAAGTCCCTAAGAGACAAGAAGACACTTGTATGGAGAACCCAAGTATTTCCTTCCCTGTCAAAAACCACTCTGTGGGTAGGAGCTAATTAAAGGGTGTACTTTTCTGTCTCATCTCCTCGGTTTGATGGATTTGGCTCTGCACAGAAGCCAAAGTCTGGCTTGGATTGCTTCTGAACTTGCCCTTGCATCAACTGTAATCTTACATTCTTCTCTCTGCCACAGGAAAAAAAAAAAATGTTCTTACTATGAATAATAACCCCTTAAACGAAGTTACTCTAAAACAACTAGATTGGAAAATAAAGACTGAGCTAAATAAAAATGTCATAACAGGTAAGAAGCCCTTCTAGTAGTTTTCCACTAGTACCCTTAGCCCACAATCCATCATTATATTGGGCTTTGAGTAGACAACATAATTAGCATGACACCATTTGCTGAGACCTCCATGAACATGAAAAAGCACAGTTCTGGCTTCAGAGCATCTTGGTCGCAGAGCAATAGGAACCAAATATTAACAACTAGTATCTTAATAAAGACATGGTGTGAGGTTTCTTTGAGTTTTTTCCCAAAGCAAATATAAAGCAAAAACAGCATGTTGACCTCTGAATCTATTGTTATATTTCAAGAAAGAATTTGTGGGAGTGTACACTGTACTTCTCTGTAAAACGAGACAAAAAAGAGTAAGAATGACTCAGTGCTGAGAGAAAAAGAGGGACTTGACATTTAAAGAGTGTTAAACTAAGGCTGAATTATACTAATCTAATTTCTTAGAACCACCCAAATCAACAAGCTTCATTACTAAAAGAGAGTAAAGAGAAAAACCCTCTGGAATCTAAGAAGACTAGTTCATTCATAAACTCAATTATTCATAGGTTCATTCAATAGTATGTGTTGGGACTTCCCTGGAGGTCCAGTGGTTAAGACTTCACCTTCCAAAGCAAGGGGGTGTGGGTTCCATCCCTGGTGGGAGAGCTAAGATCCCACATGCCTCACAGCCAAAACACTGAAACATAAAAAAAAAAAAAAAGCCAGAAGTAATATTGTAACAAAATTCAATAAAGATTTAAAAATAGTCCACTTGAAAAATAACACAAAACAAAACAAAAATATGTTGAGCACCTACTTTGTGCCTGGGGATAAGGTAGTAAACACAAGAAAAAAAAATTTTGAACTCACATTCAAGAGGAGAAAAAGAGATAATTATCAAGTCTAAAAATAAGTAATGCAAATATAATATTGAAGACTGATAAAGGTTATGAAAAAATTAAAGTACATAGTGCAGAGAATAATGACAGTGTCAAGGATTTCAGATGGAGTAGGAGATAGTGGCTTCTCGTAAGAACTGTCATTTAAGGAACAATTTGAAGGATGAGAAGGAGACTTCTGCGGGAATCTACAGGGAGAAGGGGCATCCATGGAGAAGAAACAGCCAGCTTAAGGGGCCTGAGCTGGGTCTTCCCTGGTGGTCCAGTAGCTAAGAATCCACTTTGCAATGCAGGGGCCGCAGGTTCGATTCCTGGTTGAGGAACTTAGATCCCACATGCTCTGGAGCAGCTAAGTCCACATGCCATAACTAGAGGGCCCATGTGTGACCGCTAAGACTGGATGCGGCCACATAAGTAAATACAGTAAGGGCCCTGAGGTGGAAACAAGTTCAGTGTAAGTGAGGAAATTCTGGCAAACCTGTTCATGGTTTGTGCACAAATCCATGTGCCCTGGTGCGTGGTCTCCCAGAGGAAGGGTTGCCTGTTCCCAAGCTGCTCAAAGATGCCAGACGCAGTCCTGGGAGGGCCATGAGTTTAATGAGCAAGAGGGAGAATGTCAGGAGATGTAGCTGGCGCAGTCAAACCATGGCGTCATCAGAAAAGTAATCCGCCTGATGTCAGATGCCCTGGTTTCTGAGTCAGATGCCACCACTCATGACACAAGATTCGGGCCCTCGCCTGCTCTGCAGAGAGCCTCCACGTCTTCTCTACAAAAGAAAGAAGCTGAACTTGATGCTCCATAAGTCCCCTTCCCCCAATATTCTTCATGATTCTGTGAACCTGCTGTTTAAACTGGACTGCCTTGGAACCTAAGACCTTGGAGATGCTAGTGGTGAATCCCATCATGTGATGTTTGCCCTTGTTGGTTTAGCCTAAAGTAATTAAATCAATTATCTTTTACATAATGGCCAGCAAGCGATTTTTGAGTGAGATGAGTAAGGGAATTTGGAGACCAAACATGATGGAGAAAGGAGATAGAGAGTGGGTGTGGGTTTTTTGCCATGGGTAAAGAACATCGGGTCTGTTTTGCCTGGGTGGTGGCTGACTGCCTGAGTTTCTGTATTTTAAATATGGAGTTTATTGTTCTCAGGAACCAATTAATCAGGATTTTTAAAAACAAGGCAAATAATTGAATAAGATTCAGTCAAACTATCTCTGGAATGATGAACATGTCTACATTTTCAGGGTACTACAGAAATATATTTGCACTTAGTTAACCATTGATGTTACATGGAAGGTAACCAATTTATTCTAAAATGAGCAATGAGAAGCTCCAAGTATTCAATGAAATTGCTTAAAATTGTTGATTTCCAGCAAAGCCAGGGCTAGAATCTAGGTTACCTGATTGTAAACCTCTTCTTTTGAGATGTATGCCATTGAATGATAATTTATTTACTATATTAATATTAACTATAAATTTATTTAGTATTCAAGACTGATTCCACAGAGCCCCAATTTCTCTTGTAATATTTGCTAACACAAATAGTCCTTCTGTGTTAATTGGCAAAAATAAATAATAAAGCAGGTGCATGCCGGGTTACATGGGTCTGTCAGCAGACCTCAGGTTACATTGTATCCCATCCTGACAGCCCAAGTTTTACAGTGTACAGACTGCACGGCTGTACATGGCAAACCTTATGCCAACCCAACTACCTTTTGGCCATTTGAGGTCATGGTTGAGTTTATCTTTTTTGACAAATTAGCAAGAAGAGAAAGTATAATAAGCATTGCTCATATTTTGTTTATGCTTTCCAATGTGCTGAGCTATTTTAGTTGGTCTAAGGGACAATCTTGTGAGAAAATGAAGACAAAGAAAGGATTGGTCCTCCTACTTGATTAGTTAGGTAGTGAAGATTCAGAGCGATTATGTGACCTCTCCATGTCTACTCAGTCAGTAACTGGGGGAAATGAGCCTAGAATTTCTGATGTCATTTACAACTATTTTTTTTTTTTTCTGAATTCTTAAAACCCCTGGACAAGAGTTGAAAATATGAGGTCTTGGAAAAAATGCTGAAATGTGAACTGCACAGTTCTGCTCTAATCTATGGCTTTCATTTTTCTGAGAATCTTTGTGTTCTGTTAGGTTGAACCAGTAAGTTGTTCCCACACAGTGACTAACGCTGCATGCAGGAAAGTAGATTGGAATTCACTGCACAGTCATTCACGTCTACTTGGGGTTTGGATCAGTACAGAGAAAATGTCCATGTGACTCATGAAACACATACATGTAACTGAAAAACAAAAAATAATTATGTTAATTAAAAGAATTGCTCAGACTTTGGAACACAATGAAAGAGATTGAAAATGATAATAATTTCACCAAAATAAACTGCTACATTTAAGGAACAAAACTCCCCCACACACTGTACTATGTTTATAATGCAATGCGAAGATTGGCTCCTCACCCTGTTCACTTGTAAGCTCTTTGTGTTAGTGATCTGAGGAGGACCAGAAACACGAAGCTGAGCTTCGAACGAAGCGCAGTGCATCTCAGCACTGAAAATGTGGGGAGGACGTTGAGGAAACAGAGGATCACTACGTGAAGTTTCAACTTGGGACAAAGGCTGCTTACATCAGCAAAAGTATCTTGTCTACTTTCTGTTCAGTTATGTTTGGAAGGGTTCACATTTGAGAATATCTGAACAAGCTTATAGCCAACTATATTTAATGTCTTATTAAATATGTTGGCTTAAAATGTCCATCAACAGAAGAATAGAGAAGATGTGATACATTTACACAAAGGAACATTACTCAGCCATTAAAAAGAATGAAATAATGCCACTTGAAGCAACATGGATGGTCTTAGAGATTGTCAGACTGCATGAAGTAAGTCAGACAGAAAAAGAGAAATATCATATGATATCCCTTATATGTGGAATCTAAAAAAAAAAAAAAAAAAAATGAACTTACTTACAAAACAGAAAGAGACTCACAGACTAAGGAACCAAACTTGTTGCAGGAGGGAAGGGCGGAGGGAAGAGATGGTCAACTAACCTCATGCCCCACAGCTAGAGCGCCCATGTGCTGGGACTACTGAGTCTGTGTCCTGCAGCCAGAGAAGGCACAGTCAAAACTTTAAATAAATAAATTAGCTAAATAAGCTATCCACCCAAAATTTCTTTTAAAAAAAGAAGAAAGAGTAGTAGGCCTCCCTTGATCTTATACAAATCCTAGGGACAATTTGAATCTACATGATGTCTCCAAAAGAACTGAGTTAACATATGTCAAGAAGATTATAATAATATTTTAACTATTATTGACAAGTAAGAATGCCATGTAAGAATTGGCATGTAAGAATGATGATAAATACAAAAAGTGTAACGAGAAATTTTTTTCTTTTAAATTGAATCTGAAGCTTACATACTTCATGTTATGTTGATAAAGCTTTCTGTTGTAAACAAAGTCCTAAAAAGGCACACTCTTCATTGTTACTATAGGTAATCACACCTGTGTTAGGGTCTAGTATTCATGACTCACATTCATATTACTGAGTACGTTTCCACCCATTGAATCCAGCTATAAAATGTTTATCCTAGCCATCCACAGCAATCCACTGGTCTCTTACTTCCATGGCAAGCAACTCTCAAAATTTTTTGATAATTTATCTACCAGTATAAATACATCAATTGCAGGCCACTAGTTTTGACTGGTAGGTTTTATCATCTTAATGATAGTCCATCAACCAAAATGAGATGCTCAACGGGAAAGCAAAAACCTTCCTAGGATCAAACCTCATCCTATAGGAAGTAGATAACCAAAGCATGTGTGTGGGCAAAGGATGAGGTTCCTTACTGGTTGGTTCTGTGGATCATTGTATTTCTGAAGAGATTTAAACCAAGCCATCCCAGTTTTATAAAGCAAATGCACAGTGTATGTATGTATATTTAATCTAGGAAAATAGTTGAGGAAACACATCTGAAAGCAAACTACATACATTCAAAACTGGTCTTTCCACTTCTAAACTGAGTGATGCTGGGCTAAGTGTGCTGAAAGTGTTTTGTTTTCTCATCTGTAAAATGAGAGCTAGTACTTGTAGCCTTTTTACAGTGGTTAAAGAAGATTTTACAAATAAAGTTCCTGGCTTGGCTTCTGTCATTCAATAACATTAGCTAGTTTAATTTTAACTTAGAGGAACAAAGATCTACATGTTAAAAGGACTTGAGAAAATTAACAAGAATACTATCCTACTGAATAACACCCAAACTGCTGATTTATAAAACACGTCCTAGAGATAATTGAGCAGAGAAGGAAAAAAGGCCTAGTTTTATAATCAGAAGACCTGAATTTGATTTTTTCCCTGTGTGACCTTGAGCAAGGTGTCTATTCTCTCTTAGGCAACGTGGGTGCCTACCTCAGACTGTTGTAAAAAAGACTAATGAAAACATGTATGCACATTAACTAACACAGTGCCTCTGGGGAACAAAGAGAGTGCTAAGTAAATAGCAATCTCCTCCTCATCTTCTTTTCCCTTCCTCAGACTCTGGTGTCATACTTCATAATTTGTCTAAATTGGGGACTTGAGCAGCAACATTTTCCAGTGATATTTTAGGTGAAGACCATTTGCCCTAAAATAAGTTCACCAGTCCCTATTTTACATCCTTAGACTTCTGCATAGACTGGACGGATTTTCATTACAAAGTGCTTCAACCTTAATCATTGGAGGAAGCCATCTTTCAAACTTGGTGCAACTTTAGGCTCAGGTACATTTCATGTATCTAACGTGGCTCTTCGTTGATTGGAATGACACAGAATCTCACATGTCACATTCATGGACTGAAAATTAAGTGTCTGAGAGAGTTTGTGAATCTGAGTCATCACCTCCAGACTCCAGACGTGTCTGAAGAAAATATCACCCCCTTTTTATTGGAAATGCCTGGAGGTGTAAGTTGTTACTGAGTACATTTCTCACCCACTGGATCCAGCTTCTTCTCTTCCTGATTCAGACTGTTAGGAGGCTAACTGACAATTTCTAGTCAAATTAAGCATACCGACAAGAGATTTTACTTTACCCACTGTTTTGCTAGATTTTAATAAGTTATGGTGGTGACTAATGTGTTCTAGTTTCAGACTAGGACAAGATAACCCTTCCCAGAAAGCTGCTTCTTCACTTTTTTCACAGACAGAATTGAACTGTGCAGTTGAAAGATCTGTTAGGGATTTCCATTCTGGTCGAAAGTCTGGTCAGTGTATGCTAATTTTACAAATACAGGGTTGACTTGGATATCCCTAGTGTAAGGAAATTCTGTTCAGAAGTCAATGGATACAGTCAACTCCTTGCTGACTGAAAAAAAATAACGCATTCACTTATTTTAAAAGTGAAAGAGAGCTGGAAGTCAAACTTCCTTTTAAACTTGAACTTGTTAGGCCACAAGAGCTTCTTAACAAAATGTTTTCTTTTTTTTTTTTTTCAATTGCACAATGTAAAATAAATGTTCAGCATCATGACCAGACCGGACATTAATGTTGTGATAGAGTGTCATAATGTTTCTATTCAGCAGTCAGAAAATAATTTGCATCTCCCAGGACAGTATTTGAATAGCTTTTCTAGCATTCAAGTTCTGTGATGCTTTTCCTCAAGGAAGTTCAAAGCAAAGGTCTGGCTTTCAGTCCACTTACTAATCTGGCTTTAAAATAAAGCTGAAAGCATCCAAGGACATTTTACCAAGTTGCTTAAAAGCGTTTCTTCCGTACACACCTGCTACAGAGAAGTAAACAGTAAGCAGTGGTGTGCCATCTTGGTGTGTGTGCTATTGTACGCTTTGCAAAGTCTGCCGCAGGCGTCTTCACTGTGATGGAAAGTGACTTTCCTTTGTTTTTTTTTATTTTGACTCCCTCTGTGCCATGATTCAGATTCAGATTTAGTTAATGTTCCTAAGCTTTTATTATGTGCAAAACACTGTGATTTCTACTTTGCCCTGTTGCCTCATTTAATCCTTGCAATGATTGCTGAGGCAAATGTTACTATTCCCATGAGTTTCAGAAATTAAAATGACTTGTCCAAGTTCATTCCACTCCAAGTGGCAGGAGCGGTAACCTAGAAAATGACAGAGCCAAGATTTGACCCCAAGTCTTTCCAAGCTTGGTTTTAGTTGGACTTTGCCAAGTCTCTGTTCGATAAAATACACTCCTATTGTAGACAGAAGCCAAAAACAACCCAAATGTCCTATAGTTAAAGAAATTTGGAAAGCGTAGGATAAAACAAAGTTAATTGGTTTCCTAAACATGAAATTTTCTTAGTACCAAGAATGAAATATTGTATTAGCCAAGAAAAGCTTATGGTTGAATTATGACCCAAACATTTTACCAGTCTCACCCTTTCAATAAGGAGCCACTCACAGGACTCAACACATGCTGGGAAGTATTGTATAGCAACTTTCTGAGTCTAGCATTGTGTGCTACTCTCTGAGCTTTCATAATATCTCAAAGAACAGCAGACTCCTTTGGGGTCATCACTTGAACTGCTGTTCAAGTCATTAAACGTATATCTGGGAAAACATGGCTCACACCAGGAAGCCATTAAGCACCCAGAGAGTATAGCTTCAAGCACTGCTGCTAATCTCAAAGCATTCCTAGGATCCTTTTCCTAAAATCATGAATTTAGAAGTACCTAATGTAGTGAGCTGGCTTCCCTCGTGGTTCAGAGGTAAAGAATCTGCCTACCAATACGGGAGATGTGGGTTTGATCCCTGGGTTGTAAAAATCAGCTGGAGAAGGAAATGACAACCCACTCTAGCATTCTTGCCTAGAAAATCCCATGGACCGAGGAGCCTGGTAGGCTACAGTCCATGGAGTTGCAAAGTCAGATATGACTTAGTGACTAAACAGCAACAGTGTAGTAAGCTACAGACTCATCTTCTAAGGTCTTTGGCTCCAAGAACCACAAAGGGACTTCTTATGTGCCATTTTGTGATTCTCTCCTAGAAATTTACAAGAATCAAAATGCTGTGAAATAATAAGCTCCCGTCCTCATGGAACCAAGAGATCATGAGGATCTTCTCTTTAAAAATATGTGTATTAAGAAGGAATTCTTCCTGGGTTCATTTACTCCCAGATCAGTTGGGAAGGAATAAAAGAAGGGAGATGACAGAAGATACCGTTTCTAAAGTTGAAATCATGATAAAATCCATGGAGCTAAAGCAAAGCTCCCCAAATCCTAGATGTCCTGTATATCCCTCATCCCACATTTTGGGGTTTACGTGGATTTTCAGGTGTGATGGGAACTGGAGGTGATGGGGGAGGGAAGATCCTTCCATCCGTTAACCGTTGTTACAGCAAAATGACAATGTGAGACAAAGAAGGTGAAGAATGACTAATTCCTTCACTCTAGGTCATTGTGCTCAGTCTCTGAAGATAACACTGCAGCTGCACTTGTTTGCCAGGAGTGAGTGTGGCTAGAATTCTTGGTATCTCATACTTGTAGCCACTTCCCGTCTCTCTGTACCTGCAACAACCAACATGCTCTATGTAGAATCACATTCTCCTCTTCAGACTAGGGAATGTGGCCACTGTTTCTGTGAGCTGACGGCCAACCTCAAGGTTTTTGTCTTCGATGATATTTCACATTTTGGGAAATACAGACACACATCTATACACACAGAACCATATGCAAATACATTCTAAGTTGTGCATCTTAATATGTCTTAATATGACACATGTTCATCTGTGTTAAGACCTAGTTGCATGACATCACTGAGCCATCATTCTGAGTGAACAATACAATTGTCCTGTCCATATTTTGCACCTAGACATTTGAGTTTTGTCAAGAAACTGAACTTCTCCAGGAGGCCAATTCTTCTTTTGGAAAGTGGAGCTGATATAAACTACCTTACTGTGTGACTGTAATAGTTTTAATTATGCATTAAAATATTGTGCACATTGTGACAAGCAATATAATTTTGCTACCTTATTCATTCATTGATTTTATAAAAATATATTATGACTCTACTCTGTGAGAACTAAATGTTTAGGGGTCCAAAAGTAAATGAAGTCATGTATATTCACAAGGACCTTATATCCATGATAGAAGCATTAAACACAAAATATTTACTTGACTTTTCAGGAACATTTAATCACATTCTCCTTATTGACACTCATTTCTCTTGTGTTCCAAGAAATTACAGTACAGGAATTCCTTCTCTTTTTTCTTTCTTCCTTCTCAATTGCTTTGGCCAAATAAGTCCTTTTACACAATTTCTCAAGGTTGGAGCTTCTAAGGCATTGATCTCAAGCCAGTTCTTGATTTACACTCTCTCCTACACAACTTTATCTATTGGCTTTAAATTTTGTCTTCATATCGAAGCCTCTCAAATTTATATCTCTTGCTAGAAGTGCGATTTCTTATCTTCCCAACTGGCGTAACAACCAACAGATTCTCAGACTAAATATGTCCATGTTGGAAATCTTGACTTGCCCTTGTAAATCTGTTACTACTCTTGTTCTTCTTATGTTAGTAAATGTTAACCTCCATTCACCCAGCTCAGCTGGCCAAAAATCTGGCCATCATGTATTATACCTTCTTCCACACATCTTTCCTAAGCCCACCGTGAATCTTCCCATCTTGACTGCTGACATCCTGGTGCAAGCTGCCAACATTGTTCACCTGAATTTTAGCAATGACCTTCTAACTAGTTTCCCGGAATCATCTTTCTCAAATAAAAATGTGCTTTCTTGCTGAAAATCTTTCAATAGCTTTCCATTGTATTTGGCACACACACACACACACACACTCAAATCTTTATCATAGTGTACCAGGCTAGGTTGACCTGTCTTCTTCCTCATTTAGCAGTGCCATCAGAGGTCACCTCCATGCTGCCATTCAATCACTTCAACCTTCTTTTGGGTCCTTTGTGAAGTGAAGTCATTCAGTCATGTCCAACTCTTTGTGACCCCATGGACTGCCAGGAGCCTGCCAGGCTCCTCTGTCTACAGGATTTTCCAGGCAAGAATACTGAAGTGGGTTGTTGTTCCCTTTCCTAGTGGATCTTCCCAACCCACGGACCAAACCAGGGTCTCCCGCATTGCAGGCAGATTCTTTACCAGCTGAGCAACCAGGGAAGCTCCTTAGGATCTTTTCTTTGTCCCAGTCTATCTTGTAGCCTTTCACCATCCACTTCATCTTCTCTTCACTGAGACCTGTTCACACTTTCAAATTTAGCTTGAGGCCACTTCTTCCGAAAAGACTGCCCTGACTCAACATTTAACATAGACGTCTCTATTATTCTTTCTCATGGGAGCCTGTATTTTACCTTCATGGTACATAATGATTTTATATTTCTATTTATTTGCTTCCTGATTCTTTTCCTCACTTAGAATCATGAGGGTAAAGACTGGACTGTTTACATTCCTGAACACCTAGTCTCTAGTTCAGTGCATGGTAAATAGCAGACTTTTAGAACATATTTCTAGAATTAATTTTTAAAAGAATGATATTTTATGACCACTCAGGTAATTGAAGTCTGACCCAATAAACCACAGTTTTTAATTGAAATATTTCTGATAATAATTTTTTAGTAATCATTTACCTGACTTTTTTCATTGAAGTAATGAAACATATTCTCATTGTTTTCTTGATTGCTAAGATAACCAAGGAACAAAGGATAAAAAAATTAAGGTAGATGAGACATATTTAAGGTCAAAAACTGACTGCATAAATTACAGAAGTTTGGCTTTATAACAGTTGATGAGAACATAATACAGAGGCTTTAGTTTGACTAAAAATTGAAAAGAAGCCAACGGTGGGAATATGGCTAACAAAACATTTATATAGACACAAGCTACATTTGTAGAACTGTAGATAAATAAGCTAAATAAAACTATAGCTAAATAAGACAGGTGAAAAAGATGACAGCACATTCTCACATATCCAATTAAAAAAAAGAGGTTAAAGAATACTAAGTTTGAAATAGTAAGCTACAAGTATATATTGTGCAGCACAGGGAATATTTTTTAATTAATTAATTAATTTTAATTGGAGGATAATTACTTTACAATATTGTGGTGGTTTTTGCCATACATCAACATGAATCACCCATGGGTACACATGTGTCCACCCATTCTGAAACCCCTTCCCACCTCCCTCCCCACCCCATCCCTTTGGGTTGTCCAAGAGCACCAATTTTGAGTGCCCTGCTTCATGCATCAGACGTCCTGTGGTCATCTATTTTGCATATGGTGATATACATGTTTCAATGCTATTCTGTCAAATCATCCCACCCTCGCCTTCTCCCACATACTCCAAAAATCATGTTCTTTACATGTGTGTCTCTTTTGTTGCCTTGCATATAGGATTGTCATTACCATCTTTCTAAATTCCATATATATGCATTAAGACTCAAATGTGTTCTTTTTTTATAGCTGAGTAATAGTCCATTGTGTATATGTACCACAACTTTCATATCCATTCACCTGCCAATGGATATCTAGGTTGCTTCCATGTCCTATCTATTGTAAACAGCAGCACAGGGAATATAGACAATATTTTATAAAAATATTTAATGGCATATGATCTTTAAAACTATTTCATCACTCTGTTCTATACTTGTAACTAATAAAATAATGTAAATCAGCAATGATTAAATTTTAAAAAAATTTAAAAAGATAGGTGAAAGTTCAGCCCTGTTCTGGATAGCTAAAATTTCTAGCTCTTTCAGAACACCAGCATTGAAGAGACACCTACAGAAGCTTCAGAGTATCACAGGGAAGGGCTGAATGCTGAGACACAGTTTCTTTGTCCTGGTGGGTTTTCTCAACTTTCTGATGTTGTCTTCTTTGGGAGTCTTGCCTCTTCTCAGTGGATAATCATGGTCTCTTAGGCAAACTTCTCCACTCTCATTGTTCTAATGACTTACTCAGCCACTAATATCCCAAGTCTAAATTGCTATCCCGGACCTTTTTCTGGGCTTCAGATATTCCAATGCCTGCTGGATATCTCCCTTTGTTTATACTGTAGGCATCTAAACTTAAACCAGTAGTTCTCCCTAATTTAAGGCAACATTCCATTTACAGCCATACCTTCCATCTTCTCCCAAATCTATAACCTGAGAGGTACTTTATCCTCTTCTTCCTCAGTTCCCAGACATGCTGAAGTGATGTTACACATCATTACTATATGTCCAGATGCAAATGACCCACTATGCTCCAGGCATATTTCAGAAACCATTCTTGCATTGGATGAGGGATTAAGTGTCTTAGGCAGCTCTGGATGCTATAACAAAATATCACTAACTGAATTGCTCAAATAGCAGGCATTTATTTCTCATGATTCTGGTGGTTGGGAAGTCCAAGATCAGGGCAAGGGAGAGACCTCTTGCTGATTTGCAGACAGCTGCCTTCCTGCTGAATCTTTACAGGAAGATTCACTTCTCTTCCTCTTCTTGAAGGACATCAATCTCATCATGGAGGACCCTGTTTTCTTGATCTAATCTCTTTCTAAACATTCAGTCCATAACACAGGGCTAGAGCATGCTATTATGATACAATGAATTGAAGCTGTGATTCTGTTGAAGTTTGTGAGTCTGTCCAGGTACTACAGGGCTTTGCGACTCTATGGACTGTAACCTGCCAGGCTCCTCTGTCCGTGGAATTCTCCAGGCAAGAATACTGGGGGTGGGTTGCCATGCCTTTCTCCAGGGGATCTTCCCAAACCAGGGATCGAACCTGGGTCTCCCACATTGCAGGCAGATTCTTTAATTTGAGCTACCTGGGAAGCCTACTATATGGCTGCAGTCAGCTATTGTTTAAAATTTTTATGTGTGACTTTATTGTTATGATCTTCTTTCCACTGCTTTTGGGAGGACCTGTCTCTCATCTCACCTTCTCCCCTTAACCCACATTTGCTGAGACTTAGGAAAGCGGATAATTCAGTTGCCTGAATTTTCTAGAAAAGAGCAGGTAATTAGAATATTAATGGAGCTTTCTGGTTTCCCCATGGATGTATTCAGTTCAGTTCAGTCACGTCCGACTCTTTGCGACCCCATGAATCGCAGCACACCAGGCCCCCCTGTCCATCACCAACTTCCGGAGTCTACCCAAATTCATGTGTACCGAGTCGGTGATGCCATCCAGCCATCTCATCCTATTCGTCCCCTTCTCCTCCTGCCCCCAATCCTTCCCAGCATCAGGGTCTTTTCCAATGAGTCAACTCTTAGCATGAGGTGGCCAAAGTATTGGAGTTTCAGCTTCAACATCAGTCCTTCCAATGAACACCCAGGACTGATCTCCTTTAGGAGGGACTGGATGGATGTATAACATAGCCTAAAAAAAAATGTATTGGAGTATATTTGCTTTACAACATTGCATCATTTCCTGCTTTGGCTACACACATACGTATATCCCCTCTGTTTTGAATTTCCTCTGTGCTATACAATCGGTTCTCACTAGTTGTCTATTTTACACATAGCGGTGTATATATGTCAATTCTGATCTCCCATTCCATTCCACCCTATTTCCTCTTGGTATCCATATGTTGGTCTCTACATCTGTGTCTCTAGTTCGGCTTTACAAATAAGTTCATTTTTTCTGGATTCCACAAATATACATTAATATATATATTTTTTCTCTCCCTGAATTACTTCATTCTGTATGACAGTCTCTATATCCCATCCCTGGGCATATACCCAGAAAAAACCGTAATTCAAAAAGATGCAAACATCCCAGGGTTCACTGTAGTACAGCTTTAAACAATTAATTTAATTGTATTCATTTACCTGTCTAATTATGGTTCCCTGCACACCAAACTACTTTTCACATCCTGGCTTTGCTTACATTGTTCCCTCAACCTGTGATCTCCTCCCTGCCACCCACTAATTCTCTTTCCCACTCCTCCTTTAAATCTTATCCAAGGCCATTTTCTCCAAGGATGTCTTCTCCCACTGTTCAGACTGGGCTGAGTCCCCCTCTCTTGTGTCTCCCCAGGTCCCTGGACCCATCACTGTCATGACATATGCTGCTCTGTGTTATAATGGTTTGCACAACCTGAATGACTCCATTAACACAGAACTACAATGCCAAAAATAACTGTTCCAAGTTCTAGAGAAATTTCAAGCCTTCCCAAATGTTCAAGGATATGGAGAAGATCAAGGGAGGATATAGCTTCTATTTGCCCCAGCTCACCCTAAACACCCATTCCTTTGGATTCTCAATTCCCAGCCACCCTATGATCTTGGATATTTGCTGTCCTCACCAAACTGCTTTCCTTCTCAAAGATGCTTAATACATCTAAGTCTCAGTATTCTCATTTGTAAAAGGAGCAAAATGGGTCCTATCTCTCAGTTGTCATAAAATCTAAACAAGATACTATATAGAAAGATTTTATCACAGTGCCTGGTACCTAGCAAAAGCTCGATAAACATAGGCTGTTGCTTGCGTTTTTGTTTTTATTGACATAATGAACAGGTAGAAGTTTTATTGTTGCTTTTAATTTGACTATATCACTTTTTTTAAAATATATAAAGTTCTAGCACAGTCTCCACCACTATACTCCAGTTATGTTCTATTGACTCTGCATTACCATAAAGTTCACTCAAAGAGGATTGTCCCTGTGAGTGAAACTGGCATGCTTTTGCTGGTTTTGCTATTATGTGGGGCTCAGGTAAAAGTTTTAAAATCATAGCTTATTCCATTCAACTCAGGTCAAGTTTTTAGTCTAGAATCACAACTTTTCAGATAAATGTGTTTTCTCCTAAAACAAAGGAAACCCTCGAGCTGATTCTTTTCCTCCTCCTTCCTTTCCTCAACTACCTTCCCATCTTTTTATCCCTTTTCTCCCTTCATATCCCCATCCTCATCTTTCACTTCTCCTCCTCCTTCTTGCTGCAGTGTCATAGCTTGTCTTTTCTACTAGAATTTAAACTCCCTGAGGGTACGAGTTATGATGTATTCAGTAGTAAGACCATAGGTTGTCACACAATAGGTCTTCATCAAACCATCAATCACGGAAACACAGGTGCTTTTTCTAAGCTGACTTCCACTTGCCTGCATGTGTCCTAGATAGTGCATTGACTCAGAAAATAGCCTCCAGATCCATATTCCTTTGTCCTTGCTTATTTGTGTGTGTGTGCACACATGTGTGCTTATGTGATGTAAGCAGCAACAATAGCTAGCATTACTAGGGAAACTTTATGTACCTCTTTCATTTAAATATTACAGAACTCGATACGATATGAATGATCATAATCTTCATCTTACAGATGAGAAAACTGAGGCTCAGAGAGCTTTGGTTAATTTTAAAATAATTATTAAGTACTGCAGTGAGGATTTAAACCAAGACAATGCAATTCTGAAGCCTGTAGTTTAACTATCACACTGTACAAACAAGTATATGTACTAGTTTTATCATACAGAATGGCTGTTAAAGGAAGCTGGGTATGCCTATTAATGTTACTAAGGAAACTACTGGAAACATCTTTTAGTTCATATCGAATACAGAACAACTTAGTTTAAAAACTGTATTTAAATTTTAACATATTCTCTAGGAAATTAATCATTGTTCTTAATCGTTCACTGAAAGATAACCAGTGAATTAAATGCCATCGCAAGTGCCAAGAAAAGAAGAAAATTTCTCCAAAATTTCATTTGTTATCTTTTTGCTTAGTTAGACACATGAAACTGCTTTGACACTGATTAGCAATGGAGACAGACAAAGCTAACCACAAGTCTTCCTACACCAATTCACTTACTGGAGCAGAAGTCGTGTTCTAGCCTTTGGCTAATTGGGTGGTACCAGCTAATGAATCAGCTTCTAAAATCTGAACGGTAGTAAAAAAATGATATGGTGGGTAGGCACTTTCTGGTAATCACTTTAGAAATTAATTAAAGTAAGAGGTAAAAGACAAGAGGATGGAAGTATAAAAATGCAAAATGTGGGCCAGGTTCTTCATTTTGATAATGCATAAGCACTGTGGACGTTAATAGGCCCATTGAGAGAAAAAAACCTCTTGAAATTTCACTGGTAACAAGTCAACACAATGAAAAAAGAGTGATAGAGATTTAGTGAATTATAGAAATCAGGAAAAGAATTGATGTAATTTCTACCTCCAGACTTATCTCTGGGGAGTATCTATTTTTTTTTTTTTAAAGACTTAAATATACTTCAAAGACTGTTTCAACAACTTCACTTCTTTTTTTTGTAAATCCAGAATTCAAGATGGTACCCACAAAAAGGGCTTCACGCTAGAATCTCAACTCTACCATGGACTGTCCTGGAGCTTTTGCATAAATAAATTCCCTGAGCCTCTCTGTCTTGCAAGGATTAAGTGGGATATAAAAGATATACATAAACACCTTGGACATGTTACTTCCTTCCTTGAACACTATTGCTGAATAAACTAAGACCCCTGTGGAAACACCCTTTTGTCTCTTCACCATTTAAAATTTACATTTTCTTCCAGCTCACATCTATCTTCTTGATTCAGTGCTCAACCAATTCCTTCCATCCCTACACTTTACTGAAACAACTCTCAACTTCGAAAAACAATGCTACCATTTCAAGCGTAAAACACTGTAAGCATTTTCCATTGAATTATAAGAAAGTCATAGCTTACACTTCCTGCAATATCTACCACTTCTTTTAACCTTTTAACCTTTTCCCATACTGAAATATACCAGATTCCTTGCAACCTCAGGGCCTTTGCATATACTGTTTCTGTTGCCTGGACTGTATTCTTTCCTTCCTCACCTAGTCAATCCCTGTCATCTCTCAGTTCTCAGATCACTTATTCTATGTTCTCAAGGGTAATATATGCATCTGCTTTGCAACACTTCTGATGATCATCACTCTATATGTATTAACACGGCACATTGATTAATGGCTCTCCCACCAGACACTGTAATCCATGAAGATGGGAATTTTCTATGTCTGCTCATTATTAGTCAGTCAGTCAGTTCAGTTGCTCAGTCGTGTCCAACTCTTTGCCACCCCATGAATCACAGCATGCTAGGCCTCCCTGTCCATCACAAACTCCCAGAGTTTACTCAAACTCATGCCCATCAAGTCGGTGATGCCATCCAGCCATCTCATCCTCTGTCATCCCCTTCTCCTCCTGCCCCCAATCCCTCCCAGCATCAGGGTCTTTTCCAACGAGTCAACTCCTCGCATGAAGTGGCCAAAGTATTGGAGTTTCAGCTTCAACATCAGTCCTTCCAACGAACACCCAGGAATGATCTCCTTCAGGATGGACTGGTTGGATATCCTTGCAATCCAAGGGACTCTCAAGAGTCCTCTCCAACACCACAGTTCAAAAGCATCAATATTTTGGTGCTCAGCTTTCTTCACAGTTCAACTCTCACATCCATACATGACCATGGGAAAACCATAGCCTTGACCAGACAGACCTTTGTTGGCAAAGTAATGTTTCTGCTTTAAATACACTATCTAGGTTGGTCATAAATTTCCTTCCAAGGAGTAAGTGTCTTTTAATTTCATGGCTGCAATCACCATCTGCAGTGATTTTGGAGCCCAAAAAAATAAAGTCTGACACTGTTTCCACTGTCTCCCCCATCTATTTCCCATGAGGTGATGGGACCAGATACCATGATCTTAGTTTCCCAAATGTTAAGCTTTAAGCCAGCTTTTTCACTCTCCTCTTTCACTTTCATCAAGAGGCTTGTTAGTTCTTCTTCACTTTCTGCCATTAGGGTGGTGTCATCTGCATATCTGAGGTTATTGATATTTCTCCCGGCAATCTTGATTCCAGCTTGTGCTTCTTCCAGCCCAGCGTTTCTCATGATGTACTCTGCATATAAGTTAAATAAGCAGGGTGACAAAATACAGCCTTGATGTACTCCTTTTCCTATTTGGAACCAGTCTGTTGTTCCATGTCCAGTTCTAACTGTTGCTTCCTGACCTGCATATAGGTTTCTCAAGAGACAGGTCAGGTGGTCTGGTATTCCCATCTCCTTCAGAATTTTCCACAGTTTATTGTGATCCACACAGTCAAAGGCTTTGGCATAGTCAATAAAGCAGAAACAGATGTTTTCCTGGAACTCTCTTGCTTTTTCGATGATCCAGCGGACATTGGCTATTTGATCTCTGGTTCCTCTGCCTTTTCTAAAACCAGCTTGAACATATGGAAGTTCTCGGTTCACGTATTGCTGAAGCCTGGCTTGGAGAATTTTGAGCATTACCTTACTAGCTGTGTGAGATGAGTACAATTGTGTGGTAGTTTGAGCATCCTTTGGCATTGCCTTTCTTAGGGATTGGAATGAAAACTGACCTTTTCCAGTCCTGTGGCCACTGCTGAGTTTTCCAAATTTGCTGGCATATTGAGTGCAGCACGTTCACAGCATCATCTTTCAGGATTTGAAATAGCTCAACTGGAATTCCATCACATCCACTAACTTTGTAGTGATGCTTTCTAAGGCCCATTTGACTTCACATTCCAGGATATCTGGCTCTAGTTGAGTGGTCACACCATCGTGATTATCTGGGTCATGAAGATCTTTTTTGTACAGTTCTTTTGTGTATTCTTGCCACCTCTTCTTAATATCTTCTGCTTCTGTTAGGTTCATACCATTTCTGTCCTTTATTGAGCCCATTTTTGCATGAAATATTCCCTTGGTATCTCTAATTTTCTTGAAGAGATCTCTAGTCTTTCCCATTCTGTTGTGTTCCTCTATTTCTTTGCATTGATTGCTGAGGAAGGTTTTCTTATCTCTCCTGGTTATTCTTTGGAACTCTGCATTCAAATGGGAATATCTTTCCTTTTCTGCTTTGCTTTTCGTTTCTCTTCATTTCACAGCTATTTGTAAGGCCTCCTCAGACAACCATTTTGCCTTTTTGCTTTTCTTTTCCATGGGGATGGCCTTGATCCCTGTCTCCTGTACAATGTCACGAACCTCCGTCCATAGTTCATCAGGCTCTCTGTCTATCAGATCTAGTCCCTTAAATCTATTTCTCACTTCCACTGTATAGTCATAAGGGATTTGATTTAGGTCATACCTGAATGGTCTAGTGATTATACCTACTTTCTTTAATTTAAGTATGAATTTGGCAATAAGGAGTTCATGATCGGAGCCATAGTCAGCTCCCGGTCTTGTTTTTGCTGACTGTATAGAGCTTCTCCATCTTTGGCTGAAAAGAATATAATCAGCCTGATTTCGGTGTTGACCATCTGGTGATGTCCATGTGTAGAGTCTTCTCTTGTGTTGTTAGAAGAGGGTGTTTGCTATGAGCAGTGCGTTCTCTTGGCAAAACTCTATTAGCCTTTGCCCTGCTTCATTCCGTACTCCAAGGCCAAATTCACCTGTTACTCCAGGTGTTTCTTGACTTCCTACTTTTGCATTCCAGTCCCCTATAATGAAAAGGACATCCTTTTTTGGGTGTTAGTTCTAAAACGTCTTGTAGGTCTTCATAGAATCGTTCAACCTCAGCTTCTTCAGTGCTCATTATAGGAGGTATTAAAGCTACTGATTAATATTAAGACTCTCTGCCTTCCAGGCACAAGATAGCTAGTGTTGCACTTCCTGCCCTCTGTAAGTTAGGCAAGGCTATGTGACTTGCTGTAGTCAATGACAGGTAAATGGAGATGACATGTACCATTTCATGTGACATAGGCCATGCACATCTTGCTGTTTTCTTCCTTTTGCCAGTGTTGACAATACTCCAGAGAATAGCTTCACTAGCCTGGGCCCAGGTGGGAGCATAACATAGATCAGGGTCCCAGTAAAGCCACAGTGGATCTACACAGTGTGCAATAAATAATTCTCATCAGTTTAATTCATTTTGGTTTTTGGTTACATGTGTTATAACCTAGCCCACCCATACTGATATGGCATATTAGCTTAGCACTTGGCACATGCCTTGTTAAATAAATAAAATGAATGAATGAAATCTCTAATGGGGTCAGAATACAAGTGTGAAGGCAACACAAGGCCATTCTATCTAAGAACATTATTTGAAGATATCTTTCAGAACACTGAAAAATAACTGATTTCCTTCAATTTGATACAAAATTACTGAGCACCTAATGTGCAAAGATGAATGTGGTTCAGCCCTTGCAGCTTCAATAGGACTCATAACTAATAGACAAATATTAGTATCTACTGTAATCATTGCCATGTGAATCAGGTTGAGAAGTATCCCCAAACAGAGAATTCATGACTATTATGGAGAGGAAGGTGCAGATTCTGGAAGGTGGTCAAGAAGATAGAACATCAATGATCTGGGTTTTGCAGAATTATGAGAGTGTGCCAGGTAAATGCCTGGGGTTGAAAGGGCAAAACCTCATTATAATTTCTGGCTTAATCACCTGGGAAGCAACCAAAAGTAAAAATCTAAGGAGCCTCTATTTTTTTTTTTTTTTGGCAGCAGTTTGTGGGATCTTAGTTCCCAACCAAGAATGGAACCTGGGCCCCAGCAGTGAAAATGCTGAGTCCTAACCACTGGACAACCAGTTTTTAGAATTCCCAAAAACTAATGAGTTTGGGACTTGTGGGCAGCGAGTGTCTGTACCTGCATTGCCCAGTGTGGTAGGTATGAGCCATTTGTGACTATTGGATACTTGCATGCAATGTGGCTAGTGCAACTGATAAACTAAAATTTATTTATTTTAACTCATTTGAGTGTAAAAAACTAAGGCAGTGTAAAATACTTTTGCCACTATGCAAAACATTACTGTTTTGATTTCACTTTAAGGTTGAACATCTGAATTGAGTTGTGCTGTGAGCATGTCATATTTCAAAGACTGAATATAAAATGTAAAAAATCTTCATTAGTAATTATTTGTATTAATTATGTGTTGAAATGATAATGTTTTGTATAAATGGGTTAAATAAAGTGTACTGTGAAAACAGATTTCACTTGTTTTTTTTTTACTTTTTAAAACATAGCTATTAAGAATTTACATGTGACCCATATTGTATTTCTATTGACAATGCTAGTCTGACCATCAGAATCACCTTGAAGATTTGTTAAAGAAATAAAAATAGGTTTGTGTAGAGATAACTGCATTCCCATGCTCATTGCAGTATTATTCACAATAGCTAAGATATGAAAACAACCCAAGTGTCATCAATGGATGAAAGGATAAAGTAAATGTGATATATGTATACATTCATATATATATAACTCTATTATAGGGAGATGCGGAGAGGTTGGGGGAAGGGTGTAAGCTTTCAGCTCTCATCCTTTAAGCTTTTCAGCTCTCATCCCTCCAAAATCTCCACATGTATGAGGTTTGGGATGGGAGGTACCCTTACCCCATTTATGTTACCTAGTATGAGGTCAAACCAACAACTGATACGAACAACAACAAAACAGGTTGTAGTGAATTTTAAAGGTAATTCAGAAGTATCACAACTCATCTGCCTTCTCTTTTTTCTTCTTTTCCATTTCCTCTTCTCTCTTCTTCTCCTTTTGGTGCTGGGACAAGGAGCCAAGAAGGTGGCTGGACCCAGAAGCAGAGGAATGGAGGAGGTGATGGCAGGAAAACTAACAAAAAATTACAATCTTACTGCTAATCCAGCAGAACCCGGAAATCAATCTAGCAAAGCCAACATCAGTCACAACTGCAGGACTGTTCAGTGTTATAAGCTCCTCAAACAGAAAGTCATCAAAAGAAACCACTGGGGATAGAGGTTAATTAAATACATAAATAGAACCTGGCTTCTTGGAAAGTCCTAGAGGGAGCCTAGAAATAAAAATTTTCACTTGCACTTTTTGGGTTTTTTGTTTTGTTTTGGGTATTTTAATACCCAGAACTTTATCTTTTAAATAGAAACTGCTAATTTTAAAACATTATTCTTTGAAAGTGAAAGTAGCTCAGTTGTGTCTGACTCTTTGTGATCCCATGGGCGATACAGGCCTTGGAATTCTCCAGACCAGAATACTGGAGTGGGTAGCCTTGACCTTCTCCAGGGGATCTTCCCAACCCAGGAATTGAACTGGGTTCTCCTGCATTGCAGGCAGATTCTTTACCAACTGAGTTACAAGGGAAGCCCCTTATTATTCTTGACTCTTTAATATTAATCATTTCTTTGGACTACTCAAATTCTTCCCAAAGTTTTCTGCAATTTTGATCAGTTACTCCTCATGCTTGAGGCTTTGATTCAATTAAACTTTGAATCAAACTGAGCACCTGCTATGTACCAAGCATTGTGCTGGTAAAAATGAGTGTGACATCATTCTGTCCAGCAGCCCATGGCCCAGCAGGAAAGTCAGGGACATATAGAATTAGCAACAGGAGATGTGTCAGAATTGACTTAGGTACCTCGTACCACAAGAGGACAGAAGAGGAAGGAGGTAACACCACCTGGAATACCCTAAACAAAAATCTGTTGCCTGAGCTAGAACCTGAAGAGACAACAGATGACTAAGAAAAATGAGGGGGTGGGGAGTAAAGTGGAGTCCACACCCAGATGACAGGAGGCACAGAGGGATCTGCAAAAAGCCATGGAGAATTCAAGGACCATCAAGAAGCTTGAGCACGAAGAAGCAAGCTGGAGTGAGGGTTTTTGAGAGCATGAGATGAAATCCGGGAGGGCCGAGACTTTCCCTTGTATTATGAAGGCCACAGGGAAGGTACAGAGGCTCAACTGTGTCCAACAAAGACCATTCCAAACAGAGAGAGCACGCTGAAGCACAGAGACACAAGAGCAGAGATGCAAGAAAGAACTGCAAGGGTTTAAGAAGAAAAGAGGTGTGTCTGCAAAGAGCTGAGGCAGGAAGTTGCTTCTGTACAAAAATCTCAGGGTTCCATCCCTCTCCCCAAATGCCCTGGGCACCTCAGTTGAATTTCACACACAACATGCATAACTTCTTCCCTCCATACCTACTCCCCAGCAAATATGAAGAGGCATGGGCAGAGCAGACAGAGCTGAAGCAAGATGGCCTTGGATGCTGAACAGAAAGGATTTGGAAGATGAAGATCTGAGGGTAATTAGGGCTTCTAGGTTTGCACAGCTGTGCATCCCGGGGTTGACTTCTGGCAAGTAAATTGATTTCTTGTGGCTGATTCTAACTCAATGGGAAGCTATCAGAATCACTGCTTGATTCCTCTTCCTAGAGAAATGTTTCTGGTGGGATCACTTGATCACGAAGCCGCCAGGGCCAATGACTGAGCAGCCACGAGAGCTGGGACATCAGCATCTGGCAGCTGGGGGGTCTGACCCCTGCACTCCCCTGGCTCACTGCGCCATCTCAGCTGTGTCAGCTAAGTGTTTACATCAATCCAGTGTTGCTAGGGAAAGAACACATGCATAGGTAGTGATCGTAAATCTCCTAATCCAATACCCGACATGTGGCACACGACAAATATTGGTAGGTTAACTCACCAACAACTATTATAGCTCCTGATACTTTGGTTTTTTCTTAAATTTATTTTTATTGGCATATAGTTGATTTTCAGGTATATAGCAAAGTGATTCAGTTATATCAATACATATATATATATCTCTGTATCACAGATTCTTTTCTCTTATACGTCATTACAAAATATTACCTATAGTTCACCATGCTATACAGTAGGTCCTTGTTGTTTATCTATTTCATAGTGTGTATCTGTTAATCCCAGACTTCTAATTTATCCCCTGCTTTCCCGTTTGGTAACTGTAAGTTTGTTTTCTGTGGCCTTGAGTCTATTTCTATTTTGCGTAAGTTCAATTGCATCACTTTTTGATTCCACATGTAAGTAATATCATACAGTATTTGTCTCTGACTTATTTCACTTAGCATGATAATCTCTAGGTTCATCCATGTTGCTGCAAATGGCATTATTTCATCCTTTTTTATGGCTGAGTGATAGTCTACTCTATAAATATATCACATCTTCTTTATCCATTCTTCTGTTGAAGGACATTTAGGTTGCTTCCATGTCTTGGATATCATTCATGGTGCCATGAACACTGGGGTACACGTATCTTTTCGAATCATGGCTATTTCCAAATACATGCCCGGAAGTGGGATTGCAGGATCATAGTTCTTGATACTTTGGAAAATGATGTTTGCATTTTTTAGTAGCTCTGATATCTATAGTTGATCCTCTGATCCACTTGATCCACTTTAATATTGAGTGGAATCAGGCAAGGATAATTACCCCACTTTGACAAATAAGGAGACAGGCTCACAGCTCCCAAAGGTTGCACGGCAAATACAAAGTAAAATCTTCAGACCAGGTTTTCAGGACTTTACAACGTATCACCCATCCTTCCTTCATTCTTTTCTTCCACAAATATATTGAGTTTCTATGATGTAGTTCCTGTGCTGAATGTAGTATTCTAGGTCCTAAGGATAGAGGCTTAAATAGCCCCAAATCTTGTCCTTTGTGTTTATTTTCTTCCATTTTAAGACACTAAAGCTCATTTATTCAGCTCTCTCAGTGAAAAATAGCAGAGACTCTGGTACAATGTCAATGCTCATTGAGTATAAAGAAAGACCTTTATGCTGAAAAACCAGAGGTGTGCGTAATGCATGAACTTGCAAGTCAAGTAGTTCAGTTATAAATCTCAGTTCTGGGTGACTTTGGGCAGCTCCCTTAACCTCTCTGAACTTGTGTCTTTATCTGGAAAACAACTGGTGGTACTTGACTTCAGGACTTAGTTGAGGGTTAGAAAAGACAGCTTGTTGAAAACACCTGGCATAGCATGCTACACGCTGACACAGAGAAGACGGCACCTAGAAGCACATTGTCACAGAGGTAAGGCTACAAGGAGAGGCGGCGTTGACTGCAGCTTTCCAAGCGTGGGAGCCATGCAGCAAGGCCACCCCCAACTTGAATTACGGCTAGAATCTCCCAACAGGTTTGGCCGCACACTGAACACAGGCTGCTTTCTCAGAGGGAGAGACCCTGTGAGGCCCTTCCCGTCCCCCCTGCTTGGGAGGTGGGACAAGCCAAAGCTTTGCAGGGCTATGGAGTTTCACTCCGAGGCTGAGTCATGCTGACTCGAACCCAGTACAGCTTGTTACAGGTTGTTAAGGTACAGAGTCTGGCTTTCTGTCCCCTTTGCTACAAGGGCCAGAGTTGCACAAGTAGGACAGAAACATAAACACAGGCTCCAAGCCTCTGTTTGCTCTTAGATTGGCCAATGTGTCCAGCACCACCGACCCCAGGTTTCCACTTTGCACATCAAAGACCGGAAGCGCAAGTGAATGAGGTCATCAGTGTGCATTGATTTGAAGGTGAGCTTTGAGCCTGCAACCCAGGATTTTAGATCACTTGCAGCATTTTTAATAGGGACTTGGACAGTTTATTCACTGCATAGTTTTGACAAGAATAGAAATGTTAAAAAGTAATTGACAAAAGCACTAGATAACAAACTAAAACTTACAAATCCAATAACTGAAAAATGGAAATAATCCTAATAATAGATTAAAAGGAAAAAGGTTAAGTAAAATTGTGGCACACTCAAATATTGGAAAACATGCAGTTCCTAAGCCAATGTTAGATTTTGTGAATCAGAATGTGCCTAAGATATAACATGTAAAAACACAAATTAGAAGACTTTCCAAAAGCATGATTCTAGTTATTGAATATATATGATCTATACCTAAAAGATGACTTATGGGATTATAAAGTTTATTATTTTGCACTTTATGTATATCCACATTTGCATAATAAATGCTCATAATCATTTATATTAAAGTGTTTTAAAATTTAGCAAGTAGCTTAAGCAACTTTCAGTCAGCTTTGTCTCTGAAAAGTTAAAAAACAGACAAATTCAAGAACGAAGTTAATAAGCTCTTATCCTTCATGATGGAGAAGGCAATGGCACCCCACTCCAGTACTCTTGGAAAATCCCATGGACGGAGGAGCCTGGTAGGCTGCAGTCCATGGGGTCGCAAAGAGTCGGACACGACTGAGCGACTTCACTTTCACTTTCCACTTTCATGCATTGGAGAAGGAAATGGCAACTCACTCCAGTGTTCTTTCCTGGAGAATCCCAGGGACGGCAGAGCCTCGTGGGCTGCCGTCTATGGGGTTGCACAAAGTCGGACATGACTGAAGCGACTTAGCAGCAGCAGCAGCATCTTTCATGAAGTTCTAATTATCACTGCAGACATAAAATGGTTAAAGATTGCTAAACACATGGTGAGTCAAGGATGTCTTAGTTGCCAAATATTTGGAGAACAATGTTAAATGGAAGAAAAAAAAAGCAGGATTGTTTGAGCCAGGAAATCAAAGTGTTAATGCTCTCTGCCACTAACTGGCTGTCAAACTTGACTAGTTTATTTCCTCTATTTTACAGTGTTTCCACTTGCAAAGTGAGGGAAGATATTTCCTTCACTCATTCATTATTCAGGAAATATTTCTTGAGGGTCTCCTACAAATCAGTGCTACTTTAGACCCTGGGGACAGAGCAATGGATAAAGAGTTGTGGCTTCTGCAGAAGACAAACCACAGATGACTAATCAAATAACTATGCAAAATATCAATAGGATATTGTACTATGAAGAAGCACAAAGCAGGCTAAAGACAAAGAGAGCAGTTGGAAAGTCTCTAAAGAGGTGATTTGAAAGGAGATAATTGGGCTTCCCGGGTGGCTCAGTGGTAAGGAATCTGCCTGCCAATGCAGGAGATACGGGTTCGATCCTAGATCCCCTGGAGAAGGAAATGGCAACCCATTCCAGTATCCTTGCCTGGGACATCCCATGGACAGAGGAGCCTGGCGGGCTACAGTCCATCAGGTCTCAGAGAGTCAGACACGACTAAGCACAACGCAGCGACGATGGACTAAATGAAACACAGGAGCAAATTGCTGGGATGCGGAAGGAAAGGCGTCCAGGAGAAGGGTGTCCAGGTAGAGGGAGCCGTACATGCAAAGCCCTGGAGCAGGAGCATGGCTGGATCCAGGTGAGGGGTGGTGGAAGTGAAGTCAGTTCTTTCCTGCTATAGTTTAATCAAACAGAGCGCGCCGGAGAACTTGTCGGCAAGCTCAAAACGTGCTAGGGTGCCTGAAATTCAAAGTCCAAGGCCTCCGCACAGGGAGTCATTTACAGAAACTTCACCAGCCCCAGCCTAGGGCTTTGAAGGCCCGCTGTGCAACTATTAGCTGATCCCACTTAACAAACAGTGACGCAGCCACCAGGCATGTTTTTGCCCAAGCAGGTGATGATTTTCTCTCCGCTGACTCCAGTCAAGGACTTTCCGCTTCCAGATTTCAGGCTCCAGGTGACGTTGGGCACAGGGGGTCAGGTGGCGAGTGGAACAGGTCACGCGCCAGGCAGGTGACATGATCAGCTCAGATTTCAAAGAGCCCACTCTTCCGCCCATGTGTCAAAACACACAGCTTGAAGCCTGCAAGCAGAGTAAGATGATTCATCAATTTCCAAACCCTTGGGAAAAGAACCTATTGTTTAGACTTTTTTTTTTTTTTTAATATGTTTTGCTAACCCCTACAGAGGTAGCTATAACTCAGGGAGATAAACTTGGATGAAGGTAAGAGCAAAATAAAATAAAAAGCAATTACTGTCATCCATAATTATAGGCCTTATCATTTATAGTGTACTAATAGTTGCATTTCCAAGCAGATACCATTAATTAGTGAAATAACAAGGCAATTTGCCTTCATCCTGATTCAGAAGAATTCAAACTACTTCAACAGATCAAACATAGGTAACTCAACTTTATTATTTTTTGTCTTTTTAAAAGATGGGAAAATTGAGGCAGAGAAAACTAAAAGATCATGAAAAGAAGTGAGTGTATCCAAAGTTTCATAGAAATCACATTGTCATCAAGGATAACTGTTCATTGGGACAATTTGTAGAGATGGGCTAGAGAAGGAAGACAGGGAGGCTAGATTAGTTTAAGCTCTCAGGATTACCATCAGCTTTGACATGGGATCAGATCACTCTGAGTCAATTTCCCTTTCTATGAAATGGGACTATCATTTCCCTGCATGACATGATTGTTCTGAAGAATAAATGAGAAACACATGTGCCTACAAAGTAGGTGTGGTTTGTAACATGAATGGATGCTGTCCAGATGCCAGGGAAAAAAAAATGCCATTTAAGGAGAAGAAAGAAGTTCTGTATTGACCTTGAGTGTTTGGCGCTAAATATCTCTGGAACAAGAGAAGCAGGGGTCACACAGCCAGAAGGAAATCTAGTTCATCTTAAGGAGCAATGTCAGAAGTCTAACTGGATATCTAGTCTGTGGCAAGAGGAATAATCCTCACAGTTTCATCTTCCAGAAAAGTGATCCAGCCAAGAGAGTTTGGAACAGAGTGAGATGTGCACTCTAAAATCCAACAACTTGGTTCTGGATTGAATTTGATTTATGAGAGTGTTTGTTGGCCAGTTTTTATATAATGTTAGCTTTGTGACCCAGAGAAGTCCTTATGACTAAAATGTTCAGTTCTGTACAATTAGAACTTGCAGCATATTTATGAAAAGTGACATTCACAAGGACTTTTCTTTATGCACATTAAGAAAGCATCTATGTAGGATGAGCATAAATAGCACACATGAGCAGGGGTATTTTTTCCATGTTAAATTTGTTTTCTTTTAATAGAGGTCAATTGGTATAAAGTGAAACAGAAAAGAATTATTACACTATAATAAACCTGAGACACAATCTAGTAAGGGGTCTTTGCTTTTAAAACTAAAGCAAGAGATCTGAGAGAGATGTTTTTCCCAGATCACAAAGCATTTATATTATTTTAGTCAGAACTCTGAGTCAGGTCTTCTGGGACCCTACACAGCATTGCTCTTCATGGATGAAACTTCCTATGTGTCTAAGGGTAGGAGGACTGTCATTTCTGAGTCTTCAGGTTTGACCACCCAAGAGTTTCATGCTTGAGAGAAAGAAATGAAAGGAGATGTAGTTAAGCAAAAGTAACATGGTGTTTGGACTAAGGGACCTGATTTTAAGATCTTTACCTGTAATTTTTTGTTGTGATCCTAGATACATCAGTCATATTCACTGCATTATTTTCCTCATCTGATCAATATGAATAATGGAGACAATTTCACTGGTTTGTTAGAGCATCAAACTTAAAGAGATCACAGAAAATTTCCTGGTGGTCCAGTGGTTAGGGCTCCAAGTTTCCACTGAAGTGGGTACAAGTTTATTCCCTGGTTGGGGAACTAAGATCTCACAAGCTACACAGCATGGCGTAAATAAATAAACAAGGTATATACTTTAAAATGAGAGCGATAAGTTTACATATGAAAGGTACACATAAAGAGGAAACCAGAAAAAAAGATTTTGTTCTTCTTCTACCTAGTCTTCTTCATGACACTGTTATTATTATTATTATCATCATTCTTGCAAGCAAAGAGCCTCTCATTTCATCTAGTTCTTCATCACATATATCTGATTTGATTTTCTTTATTGTGTTCTAGGAGGATGAAGACAGTCTTTATATTGGCATTATCTTTCTTAGAGCAGCATTTGTCTTTCTGAACAAGCTGGGTGAAGTCAGGAAACAGGATGGTGAGAGGCTCTGCATTTATCCCTATTCATCAATTACTAGAAATAAAGTAAGGATTCCACACTTTCCCCACCTGCTGCTTGCCAGGAGCTGTAATAACCTATGCTATTGCCTTGAATTACTTGTGATAAGAAGGGAGTGTTTGTTAAATATTATCCAGCTAGTAATACCCGTATTTGTATAGGACACCTGTTATCCAAAGGTTTCACTTACCCTACAAATATCTCATTATCTAAAAGGTATATCCCAATGCCATCAATCGTCAAATCTCTGCCTCAATTTCCAAAAGAGGCAAGACTCTGGTGGCCCTTCTAGGGCTATTATTCCATCCCTTGGAATACATTGTGTCACAGTCTGAAAGGAGATTTTACTTTCCTGTTGAGATCAGGGTGACAGTGACGTAGGAAGACTGGGCTGGGCTCAGGAAATCCATGGTTCTATGATGACGGTGATAGTGGTTATTACTACGATGACGCTCTTGATCATCTAGTGCATGGCCTGCAATTCTGATGTCTTTGCTGATTTAGTCCTGACCAAAATATCTGACCAGGATATTTCTGACGTAAGTAGCAAAGAACCAACAAAGAAAGATAAAAATAAGAGAAAATATCATTATCCCCTCTAAAGCACTTCTGGCAGTCGGATGCTTCCAGAATTGGCCCCACAACCTTGAGATTCTGCCATATTCAGCCTGTCAGCTGTTGCAATTTTCTCTTAATGAGTACAGGTGACTTTTGTACTTCCAAGCAACACATCCTCACGTAACAATGTGCAAAAGTAGAAAAGGGGAATAAATGTTACTTTTTGAGTTCTTATTTAAGAATGAGAAAAATTTTCCAGGAAACTTTCCTCTACATTTCAGTGATCTATACCCATTACTGAGTCATTAACAAGCAAGAGACAGAATACCACACCTGGTTTAAATTGGCCAACACACACACATGTGCACACATACACACACACAAACACACCTTCACACACCATCTCATGATTAGGGCTGAAGAGGGACTCAGACTCCATTAAAGCAAAAGAATGATAATTAATCCATCATCATTAGGATCCCATTAGCAAGGAAAAAGGAAAACTGTTGGGTAAGTAGCTATTAGATGTTGTTGTTTAGTTGCAAAGTCTTATCAAATTCTTGTGACTCCATGGACTATAGCCCACCAGGCTCCTCTGTTCATGGGATTTCCCAGGTAAGAATACTGGAGTGGGGTGCTGTTTCCTACTCCAGGGGATCTTCCTGACATAGGGATGGAACCCGCATGTCCTGCATTGGCAGGTGGATTCTTTACCACTGAGCTACCTGAGAAGCCATATTTTATAAATGAAGAAGCAGAGGTTCAAGGTAATTATTCTAATTGCAGGATAGATTAACCACAGTCACAAAGAACTTTAACATAACAGTGGCATAATACAATAACATTGTATTTCTCACTCATATCATAGTCCAGTGATGGTCGTGGGGAGTGGACAGTATATTCCTCCATGTAGTCATCTGGGGACCGAGGCACCTTCCTCCAACAAGTACATCTTCCTCTATGTACTTGGATTCCTCTTGTGAAGCTCGAAATCGACAGTGAGCAGGAGGATGATCCATGGAAACTTATGATGGGTGCTTATCACTCAGCTCACATCCCAGGGGTGATAACTCAGTCCCTTAGCTACACCTAACTGCAAGGAGGCTGCACATGGGCTGAGGAAGGAAAGTAACCCTTTTCCCCAGTCACAGAGCAGATCTGGATGCAGGACTGGAGCCACACTGCCTCTTATCCTGAGGATGCTCTTAGCTGCAAGGCATTATTAGCTATCAGGTCATCTAAATTCCCCCTGAAAGTGTTTCCTGCTGCAACCATCTACAGTTGAATCTCTGTTCCCAAAATGGTACCTAAACTGCCTTTGTGAAACTCACCCCAGATCTTGCCTCAAGCCTCAATTCCTCAGACCTCTCAGTGACACTGGATTCCTTTGACTCCCTGTTGTAGAAACACCATCTACCCTCTATTCTCAGATACATTCCTTTCCTTTGTTCTGTTCCACTGTTCTTTCCTTTAGCCCATTTGCTCTCCACACTGGCCCCTTTTTCTCTTCCTCCCAAATCTCAGTCCACATGCCTATGCTTCTCTTGTTGTTGAAAAGACTATTTACAACAATGACTCCGATTCCAAACTCTGTGTCATCCTCTGCAAAATTTACATAGTTCCTCTGAATGGAGGAGATGGGATAGTAACCTAGAATTTTAACTCTACCATCCACACTCTTATCCATTAAGGTCTACTGCCTGTGGCAATGTCACTAAGTCTAGTACAATCCTTCCATAGTCTCTTTAAAAAAAATTTTTTTATTGAAATATTGTTGTTTTATAATGCTGTGTCACTGTCTACTGCATAGCAACATGAATTAGCCATACATATACATATTCTGTCTTCTCCCTTTTGGACTTCTTTCCCATTTAGGTCGCTGCAGAGCATTAAGTAGAGTTCCCTGTGCTATACGTATACAGTATATTTTCCCTTCAGTAGTCTATTTTATGTGTGTCTGTTAGTCACTCAATCATGTCTGACTCTGTGACCCATGGACTATAGCCCGCCAGGCTCCTCTGTTCATGGAATTCTCCAGGAAAAGAATACCAGAGTAGGAAGCCATTCCCTTCTCCAAGGGTTCTTCCCAACCCAGGAATCAAACCCAGCTCTCCTGCATTGCAGGCCGATTCTTCACACTTTGAGTCACCAGGGAAGCCCAAAAGGGTGCTGAAGTGGGTTGCCATTTCCTATGTTGATCCTCCCCATGCAGGGATCAAACCCAAATCTCCTGTATGGCAGGTGGACTCTTTACCACTGTGCCACCAGGAAAGCCTCAGGAAGCCCTATCTATAGTATCAACAGTGCATATGTGTCAACTCCAATCTCCCAAATCCTCTGACCCCACCTGTTCCCCCCTTGGTATCCATACATTTGTTCTCTACATCTGTGTCTCTATTTCTGCTTTGAAATAACGTCATCTATACTATTTCCCTAGATTCCACATATATGCATTAATATCTGATATTTGCTTTTCTCTTTCTGACTTACTTCATTCTGTAAGATACTCCTAAAGCTATATTTGTTCCTTGCTCATTCATGCCACAGAACAGATTCTCAAGCATCTGATTAGGAAAACAGCCTCCTTCCTTAGCTGTAAGGAAAAGAGTGTGGCAGAGGATAAGATGGTTAGATAGCATCACTGACTCAATGGACATGAATTTGAGCAAACTCCAGAAGATAGTGAAGGGCAGAAGAGCCTGGCGTGGTGCAGTTGATGGGGTCACAAAGAGTTGGACACAACTTAGTGCCTGAACAAATAAATAAATAGTCCGTATTCACATTGAGTCCATTATCTGTCTTCACCTTGTCTGCTATTATGATCTTGCAAGAACTTTACTTTTGTACCAACCAAGACAGAAGTCTCTTTGTGTCCACATAGATTGGATTATCATTCTCTCCGTGATTTAAACTTTGTTAGGAGTAAACTTTGTTTGGTGGGGCTTTTAAAAGGTCCTGTACATCAAGGTTTGAAAAAAGGTGTTCCAGATCAATGGAGCACCATCTGCCAGAATTATTCTCATTGCTCCAGCAGTTGCTTTTGGCTTTGCTGTCTCATGAGTGGCATCCAATCAATCTTCATGGAAAGCAACATGACAGAAGAGAAGAACACAGGGCTTGGGTGTATTCATTTATCCAACTAGTATTGCTGAATAAATTAAGCATGTACGAGGTAGTCGTTTCCATCATTTGTCCATGTGGAGGGATGTCAGGAGGATGAAATAAAGTGAAAATTAAGTCTTTAGAATAATTTCTGGCCCACAGTAAGTGAGCCAACCTATTTGTGTCATAATTCCCATTTCTTCTTAATAAATGAATGCATGAGTGAATTTGCAAATTCATTTCTCCTTTGATGTTCTTCGGTTGTATCTCTCCTCTAAGTACTATGCATGGCCATTCCTCACAATCTGCCTCTTGGTCCAAGGGCTGACTATGATGCCTAGCAAATTCTGCTCTAAGTGGATTGTGTGAACTATTGGGTTTTTGTTTGTTTGTTTTATTTTAATTGGAGGCTAATTATTTATAGTATTGTAGTGGTTTTTGCCATACATTGACATGAATCAGCCATGGGTGTACATGTGTTCCCCATCCTGAACCCCCCTCCCACCTCCCTCCCCATCCCATCCCTCAGGGTCATCCCAGGGCACCAGCCCTGAGCACCCTGTCTCATGCATTGAACCTGGACTGGTGATCTATTTCACATATACATATACACATATACATGTTTCAATGCTATTCTCTCAAATCATCCCACCCTAGCCTTTGATCCTACCTACCAGCTCTGCTATATGCTTTTCATTCAACATTGATTAGACAAATTTTTATGAAGTACCTGCCACAGGCTTGGCACTGAACTGGGCCCTGTGTATACAATGGTGGCCATGATAGATATGACATCTCTGCTTTAAGTAGGAAAGAAGCAGTTACAATTAACTGTGAAAATGGGTAAGCTTGGAACAGGGTGGTATGAGAGAACACACTCAAAGAAGAGAAAATACATGCATTAACACAATATTCTTATCCCACAGCTCTGGGTTAATGACCTCTGTTCCTTGTGTCTAGTTAAATCCTACTCATTTTAGGGTGCGGTTGGTTGTGGTTACAAGGATAAATAAAAACTCAAAATGACAATTAGCAAAGGACAGTTTTTTTTGGTCCACAAGACTGAAAGGTCCAAGAACAACTGTTAATAAATTTAGGGGAAGCTCCCGGAAGAGAAAATGGAAACCCACCCCAGTATTCTTGCTTGGAAAATTCCATGGATAGCGGAGACTCATGGGCTTCTATCCACGGGGTCATGAAGAGTCGGAAACAACTGAGCAACTGAGCACACATGTGCACAGACACACACACACATACACACACACACACACACACACACGTATAGTAATAAGACCAAGAAGTTCTTTCTTTCCATTTCTCTGCCCATCACTGAGCATTGGCACCCTTATTGCAAGTTCCTCCCCTCATGGCTCCAAAATGATTGCCAATGGGAGTCACACTAACTAGTTCACAAAGAACAAGGAGGTGTGCATTGAATATAAGTCCTGACTTTGGTCGAATGGGATCCCCTTAACTCTTCTAGCTGCTCCATGGCCAGGTGGAAGAATTTCTACCATGTATTTCTGCACACAACAACAGTACATGAACCGTGAACTTCCAGATGTTCCAGTTGGATTTAGAAAAGGCAGAGGAACTGTTGGGCCATCAAAAAAGCAAGAGAGTTCCAGAAAAATTTCTACTTTTGCTTTATTGGCTACACCAAAGCCTTTGACTGTGTGGATCACAACAAACTGTGGAAAATTCTGAAAGAGATGGGAATACCAGACCACCTGATCTGTCTCCTGAGAAATCCATATGCAGGTCAAGAAGTAACAGTTAGAACTGGACATGGAACAACAGGCTGGTTCCAAATCAGGAAAGGAGTACGTCAAGGCTGTATATTGTCACCCTGATTATTTAACTTACATGCAGAGTACCTTATGCAAAATCCTGGGCTGGATGAAGCACAAGCTGGAGTCAAGACTGCTGGGAGAAATGTCAATAACCTCAGATACTCATATGACACCACCCTTATGGCAGAAAGCAAGGAAGAACAAAAGAGACTCTTGATGAAAGTGAAAGAGGAGAGTGAAAAAGTTGGCTTAAAGCTCAACGTTCAGAAATCTAAGTTCATAGCATCTGGTCCCATCACTTTATGGCAAATAGATGGGGAAATAATGGAAACAGTGAGAGACTTTATTTTTCTGGGCTCCAAAATCACAGCAGATGGTGACTGCAAGCCACGAAATTAAAGATGCTTGCTCCTTGGAAGAAAAGCTATGACCAACCTAGGATGTGTATTAAAAAGCAGAGACATTACTTTACCAACAAAGGTCTGTCTAGTCAAAGCTATGGTTTTTCCAGTAGTCATGTATGGGTGTGAGAGTTGGATTGAATGGATCCAACTCAGAAATTCAATGCTGAAGAATTGATACTTTTGAACTATAGCATTGGAGATGGCTCTTGAGAGTCCCTTGGACTGCAAGGAGATCCAACCAGTCCATCTGAAAGGAAGCCATCCTGAATATTCATTGGAAAGACTGATGCTGAAACTCCAATACTTTGACCACCTGATGCGAAGAACCGACTCATTGGAGAAGACCCTGATGCTGGGAAAGATTGAAGGCAGGAGGAGAAGGGGATGACAGAGGATGAGATGGTTGGATGGAATCACCGATGCAATGGACATGAGTTTGAACAAGCTCTGGGAGTTGGTGCAGTCCATGTGGTCTCAAAGAGTAGGACACAACTGAGTGACTGAACTGAACTGAACTGATTCCTGTATATTGAACTTAATATTGAGCCTCATGCCCTGCCTATAGACCCAGGAGCAAGGTCAATTCTCATAAAATATATGATCTGCCTGAGGGAGGAGAGACATGATAGGCATTGTGTGCCCTCTACAGATTTATGGTTATTGCCAAATTGCTGAACAAATTGGATTCTAATCTAACTCCAGCCAGCATAAAACAAAGTTGCCATTTCTGTATATCCTCACCAACACTTGGTATTTTTTTAAACTTATTTATTAATGCTAAAATAATGTAAAATGGAATATTATTGTTGATGGGCCATTCTTGCCTCCTTTTTCATAAGTTGCCAGTTTATTTATTTTTTAACGTCTGTTTTATGACTAGGTTTCCTCTCTGATTTATTTTTCATACCAACCTTTTGTCAATAACATGTTTTGCTAATAATTTTTACTTGTCTGTGCCACTCCACTTGGCTGTTGATCCATTTGTTGTGTAGATGCTTTGAATTTCAAGGTATTCAATGTTAATCAATCCTTTCCTTTTTGGTTTGGTCTTTTTGTGGCTTACTAAAAAAAAAAAAAAAATCCTTTTCTACCCAGTACAGTAAAACAAAAACCTCTTTTATTTTCTTTGACAAGTTTTAAAGTTTTGTTGTTCATCCTTAGGTCCTTAATTCACCTGCCATTTGTTTTTGTGGATGGTATGACTTTATTTATATATTTATTTTATGTACTTATTTATTGCAATTTGGATGATCACTTTTTTTAGTACTTTATATTGACTGGTCCATTCACTGATAATTTTTCAAGGACTAGTCTCCATTTATGAATGAGTCTATTCCTGGCCTCAGCTGGAATCACACAGGTGCAAGGCATGGATGCTTTATACATCTTTCAGAATGACATCCAGTTTGTGGATCTAAAATTAATTTTTATGTCAGTTACTCTAGGAAACCTATGCCAGAGAGACCTGTAAGCTCAGATCCCATAGCCTCAAGTGGTAGAGGCTTAAGTTCTGATTGCTCATGGGAGACATTTCTTATCCACTCAGGCCCCTGTTAATATAAGTGGAAACCCTTACAGGATCCTGTATTTGCAAAGGCATACATTTCATCTCCATGCTGTACTCGGGCTCAAGCTTTGATCTTCCTAATCACATAGGGAACATTCAAACCTTGACCATCAACTGTAAAAGTCTATTCTGCATCCGTTATCCACACACAAGTTGCCATAATGTCACTCAGATATTTCCCACTGTGACATATTTGAGTTTCTTCTTAATTTACAGTGTTTAAAGATTTATCTTTGTTTTGAGCTTTTGTCTGTGCACATTTAAAAAAGCTTACTTGTATATACTTTATGTAAGGTTGTACTGCTTTACTTTGATTTTCATATTATTAAAAGTTAAATCTCAAAGTACATCTCTTATTTTAATCTAGCTAGCTAGTTAACTAACTATGTCACCTAGGAGACATAGGGTGAATTCCTTATGGGCTTGGATTTTAGCTTTTATTAATTTGGTAATAAACATGAATATTGGTAAGTTCCAATAACCCCACAATTAAGAGTACTAGAAAGTAATAAATATTCTGAGCTCCAATTTTCCCATCTAAAAATGGTGATACCAATCTCATCTCTCAGAAATATCATGCAGATGAAGTAAAACAACTCATTAAAAAATCAGTACAATGTCTGATGTATAACAAACAATAAACAAAAGCAGAAGGAAAATAGCTTCAATAAATACCAATTAGTATCATCAGGAAATTTGCAAAATGAGTATATGAGTAAATGAAAAAACCTTAGCAATTTACACAGTGAGGGTTGTGTATCCCCAATTCCAGAAAGCAGAGTTTTCTCAGTATGTAAACAGTGGGTTATATTCTGTAACCAAAAGCATGTGGGCCTCCTCTGCTATCCAGGTCCTATTGTAGCAGTCTCCAACATTTTTGGCACCAAGGACCAGTTTCATGGAAGAAAATTTTTCTGTGGAGCAGGGGTATATGAGCAATGGGGAATAGCTGTAAATACAGTTGAAACTTCACTCACTTGCCTGCCACTCATCTCCTGCTGTGTGGCCTGGTTCCTAACAGGCCATGGACTGGTATTGATCCATGGCCTGAAGGTTGGGGACCACTGCCCCAGAGAATATCCAGGGCAGGCTGCCTGTCCTTGGGAATCAGGTAGCATTCCCTGGCTTCCCTCCACACTGATGCAGAGTAACAGCTCTCTGCCCTCCTTCCACTTGTCAGGTGAACTAAAACTGCAGGGGTAAAAGCTCCCCATCTCTTTTAGGAACTTTTTTTACCAGCATATACTGTGCCACTTGCACGTTATCACAATGTCATATTTTCTAATATTAGAAGAGAAAGAGAAATTGGGGTTAACAGGTAGAGAGCTAAAGTTGAAGAGTAAAAGCAGGTTAATACCATATTAAGAACAAAGATTTGAGTGAGGCAGCTCTTCTGGAGACATCTGAAAAACCACATCCCATTGCAAATGCGTGGTGCTCAGGCTCTAATCTACGTGTTACAAGCTCATCAAATATTTCCACCCAGTGGGCCTCACCCAGGCTACATTCCTCAACTAGGCTTTAAAGTTTTCTCTTCTTGAGAGTGGAGGGGAAAATCAGAATAATGTCTCATAAAAGTGTGTCTTGTTTGGGAAACGGAAATGAGGCAGGGTGACCAGGGGGTGGGGGGAGTCACGCCTGTGACTTTCTCCTTTGGGTTTTTCCCACAGTGACCCTGGAGGTCTTTCCATGGGCCTCTGTCCAAAGGCATGAGAAATGACCGGAAGGATGGTGAGGGGACGGGCAACAGGTAGCCTTGGTAAGAAAGCGGGAAAAAGACGTGATTATCTGTATACCCTCTACCCTCTCTTATCTGTATGGTGCTTGAGTAGAGGTAGGCTTTATCTGTGATGCTTCCAAAACTCAAAGTGTATGCCATCAGTTACTGGGCCATCACTTATTGAACACCTGCTCTGTACCAGGGTCTGTGCTGGCAATGGAAATACCAGTGGAAACTTAGCGCAAGTGAGTACTATACCATATGCCATTATGCAAGGTGCTTTATTTTTATTATCTCACCTAATTTTTGCAGTACTACAAGTGATTTTTGCTGTATTATCTCATGTCCTTGAAATCTATAATGTGCTGTTTCCAAGTCACTAGAAAGCAGAATTTCACTCAACATAGAAGGCACAGTGATTTAATTGAAATAAACAGATTTTGTAGCTATATCAGCCTAGGTTTAATTCCCAACTCTGTCATTTGTTAGCTCTGGTACCATGGTCAATTGAATTCAAATTCTCCTAGACTCAGTCTGCTTACACATAAAATGGGCTAATACTAACTACTTCATAGGATGCTCACAGGATTAAAATGAGATGTATTTACATAAAACATATTAGAAGTTAACTTTTATTGAAGACTTTCTTATTCCAAGCATGTGCTAAATAATTTATAAACATCTTATTCAATCCTTACATCATGCCCTCTAGAATGCAAAGAATTTCAGTTTCTTTTAAAGAAACTGAGGCTCATAAAGATTTTTTTTTTGCCCAAAGCTATACCACTACTAAGTATCATGGTTGACACCCCATGACATCTTACTTTACCCATGTTCTTAACTGCTATCCTTCTAAGGATTAATTTAATTTCCCCCATATTCTGTTTACCTTCTTCTCTGCCCCACACAGATGCATATACACACACACATACGTACATACTGTCACTGAAATTATTCCACCTAAAAATTCATCTGGAAAAGTCCACCTCAGGTCTTAAAAATGTGACTATTTCATAGGGATTAAACTGTGCACCAGCCTTTCTTTTTAATTAGATGGATTCTCTCACTAGAGCACAGCCTTCTGAGCCTGCCTGACTTTGGCTGGAAATGACTCTGTCTTTTTCACTCACTGCATGAGCATGAGGGACATATTTAATGTCTTTGGGACTCATTTTTCTCTTTTAAAGAGAGAGGACAAGTTCTTCCTCAGAGGACTGTTGAAAGGATTAAATGCTTTTCTGTAGTTGGATGTGACTGTCCTCTGACTGGCAACTAGGAGGGCCTTCAACAAACAGTAGTCTTTCCCTGAAGAAAGTGAGGTTCAGGAACTGAAGAAAAGAGGGTTTGGTAAGTGCTGTGGTGAAGTGAAGTGAAGTAAACAGCCAAGAGACCAACAAACCCTCAACAACAGACCCATATTTGGGCTAACCACACCCAGGTTCACAGCAGCATACAAGTGGAACACACAAAAGGAATAAAAACAGAAGTTGGCCTCCAGGTGATGGAGATATTTCTAGAAATCTAAAGCTGCAGGCTGCCCAGGTTCCTCAGCAGAGGGAGGCCTCCCTCATGGGGCACTGGCCACACAGGCCAAGGCCCTTTTCAGCCCCTGGGGACTAGGACACACAGGGGCTGTCCCTTAGGCTGACAGAGAGGCAGGAAGCCCGTTGGCTCTTGTGGAGCCTGGGAACCCTAGTCATTCCCCCAGGGGAGATTGCTGGCAGCCTTAGCCAGAGGGATCTGAGTCTGGATGAGCCATGATACCGAGTTCCAGTAAAACCCACAGAATGTTCTGAACTTGTGACTAAGCCTGAGCTAAATAAACAACCCCCCCAGCATCCACCTCAAGGAGGATGGCTCTATGCGGTATGGCCTAGTAATCTCTTGACTCAAAAAAATCAAAGAGCCAAGAGGCTAGACTTTGCAGTTTTCAACACTATTTTAACAATTACATGTTCAGCCCCTATTTCACATCAGTCATTTTGTTACGAGTTCTGTCAGATGGGAATGTGATTAAGTGCTTTCTCTGAAGCCTAGAGCCTTCTCGGGACCACATGGGGTGGGTTACAGAAAGGTAGAGCTGAGCAGATTGTGCCTGCCTGCTGGTCCCCTAGGTCAACCAGAACAGCTTCCCTTTTATCTGTTTTATTTAATAGGCCTTCTCCATAATATTTTATTGAAGTGATAAAAATGTAAAAATAAAAAGTCTTTTTTTTTTTTTTTTAATGTGAAAACAGCATCTAGGGCAATGACTTGAAGTTAAAAGATGATGAGCATATCATTTAGAGAGAGGGAGAGAGAGATGATTTTTTGTGTGTGTTAGACATTGTTTTCATTTAATTTTCACACGACCCTAGAAGGGAGTAGTATTACTAGTCTCATTTTAGAGAGGAGGTTCAGAGAATTTGAGTGAACCTACTCAAGCCATGTAGTCCAGGAAATATTTAATCCCAGGAATAGTGACATAATGGTGAGTGCCCTTAACTGCCACTCTCTGCTGACCCCTCCCCCAAATCTCCCTTGTGGCCGTGTCTCTCCTTGGTCTTTGTCATTTTCACCCTCTGTTCAGAAGTTCCTTTCTCAGAGGGACCCTCCCTGACTACCCCATCTAAAAGAGCACCCTCTCTGGCCAGATTCTTCCTTCCACTGCTTAACTTTCTTCCTAACCCCTTACCCCAATAGAGCACATCCTGTATGTATCTATTTATGATCTTTGGTCTATGACCCCTAGAATGTCAGCTCCTTGAGGTCAGGGGCTTTGTACATTCCCAGATCATGGTTCATCCCCGATAACTGGATTAGAAAAAGGCCCTGTGGCTATGTCAGGAGTTATACAAGTTGAAGAGGAAAACATCTGGATTGTGAAAGGCAAAATGATATAGGGTCATAAGCCTAGAATACTGAGTCAAACAGCTTCAGTTTGAATCACAGCTTTGCTATCAATTAGCTGTGTAGTCATAAGGAAATTTTGGTTTCCTCACTGGTGATAGGGACTCAGTGCCACTGTGAGAATTAAATGAGGTAATATACATTAATAAGTGGCTCTTTTATCATTTACCTCATTCATTTTAATTTCCTAGAGTTGGTCCTGGAGACATAGTTAAGAACACAGTAAGTGCTCATTATATATGTGACAGAGGATTGAATGCCAGACCCTAGCTCGTAATTAGAGAGACCATGCTATACTATGGAAAAAGCAATGTCAAAGAACCAGGAGGCTAGCAACTAGATCCCATTCTACCATATTACTAGCTCTGTGCCCTTGGACGAGTTGCCTTGCCTCTTGGGTCCATGTTTTCTCCCGGGTGAAACAAGGAGTTTGGACAGGATGATATATAAATTGCCTTTCATCTTTCAAGATCTATGATATTGAAAACATCCCACCATTGATCTGGTTCCCCTTCAATTTCTGGTGACAAATCATCCTACCTCAATTGTTGTCAGGAAGCTAAAATGAACTATTGTGTTTTTATTTGCTTCCTAGGTTCCAGTCCAAGTAAAAACACTTCATGTTACTCACATAGAGAATAACTATGGGTTGCTGGCTTGGCCAAAGGAAACTGCTATTTACAATGGGCAATTAATTCACTCTCTTATCTGAGTCCCCTAGTGTCGTTCTGGATTGGTGAACCTCTTGATTAGGTTGAAGGAATTCCATCACCCCGCGTACTTGCCCTCAATGAGTGGGAAAGGAAGGAGATGTATTGAGGTTGTCTTGGAGACTTCTGTTCCAAGTCCACTTAGAGAGTTCAGTGGTTTTATTCCTGTTTCATGGGAAGGGTCATTGTTTCTTTTGACACGCTGATTTATTACAAGAAGTTGCTGCCAAGGATCCTGTAGGCTCAGAAAGTCATATTGGTGGCCTGATGTGAAAGTTCTGGTTCTTAACCATCACTTCCTTAGCCATCATTTCAAAGTAACTGATATTTGAAAAACTGGGATTTACTGAAGAGCACAGGGAACTGTATTCAATATCTTGCAATAACCTAGAGTGGAAAAGAGTTGGAAAAAAAGATTATATAGGTATATACACATATATTGGGTTGTCCTAAAAGCTTGTTCAGGTTTTTGAAAAAACCTGAACAAACATTTTGGCCAACCCAATGTATATATATAGCGAAATCACTTTGTATTAATAGTACACCTGAAATCAATACAATATTGTAAATCAACTATACTTCAATAAAATAAAAACAAAGTAGCTGATTTTCTTTTGTTCTAAATTTAAAACTGCTTAGCAAAAAAAAAAAAAAAAAACCTCTGTAGCCATAATGACATAAAAAGTCAACAGAGTAATGATTTTTTGTGAATCTGTGTCCTATGGCTAGTGGACCAACAAACACTTCTCTGTCAAAAAATATGGATTACCTGAAAACTCATTTTAAGTCTCACCTTTTGTTTGATGTTTAAAAAATAAACAATATGTAGTATTTTTTGGTTTTCCCATTGGGACACAGACGATCTCTTGGGAAGGAGAAATGACAGTAGTTACCTGCAACCTGCTAACATAACTATTAACACCAATAAAGTAAGACTCAAACTGCTTCCTGGCCCTATGGAAATTCAATAGCAATATGGAGGTGGGAAGATGGGATGGGAGGTAGAGACTCTGAAGACATCTGCTAAACCGTCAGTTGACTGAAAATCCAGCTGTGCCACCAGACAGCTATATAATTTTAGGCAAAGGATTTCCTCTTTCTGGGCCTCACTTTCCTCAGGATAACTAAGAACATCTCCTTCATAAACTTCTCATAAGAATCCAATTGGACAGAGTCCATGGAACAAAATAGTAGCTATAATTGGGTGTGATTACAAGCAGATTTCACATCATTGAGCCTCAATTTCTTTATGTATTAAGTAAGGTGGTTGAACTAGATGAATTCCATTTTTTTCCTTTGAGTGCTGTACATGATTTATGATTGTATTCCATGGAATAGAGAGCGATGGGATTGTTAAGGATTTATAGACTGACATGTCACTGATGTATGTTGAAGTGTGTAGTAGGACCTTATGAGGTAGTAGAAGGTGGCTGTAGTTATTACATCTTATTGAAAATAAGGGTAATATTTTAAAATGCTATCTTTTATTGAACACCTGCTAAAATATGTATTATCTCATTAATTCCCCATAAAACCCTACAAACCAGGTAATATTAGCTCATTTTACATATGTAGGGAGATTAAAGCCCAAAGAGGTTAATTGACTTGTTTAAAGCCACCCAGCTCAACCACGGTGGATCCAATTATCTTCCATCTGTGTCTGGCTCCCGTGTTATATCTGGTGCTGGTTCTGTTCATTAAAATAGCTGTTTAATCTTTCTGTGACCTTTGTTTTCTTTATTCCATATGGACTTCTCTATGTTCATACTTCTACCTAATAACAATATAATGCATGTTTAAATAAATGTACCCTCTGCTACATTGTGTGGTTTTGTAACTGTGATTTATTATTATCTACTTAAATCTATGTCTTTATTGCATAATTCAGCATTTTAATATTCTCTGTGAAAAGTGGTTTAGTTCCTTTCCTACAAAGGTGCTGTATTAAATTACATTCATTATTCTTGTTAAACACAGGCAAGTCATGGTTCAGGTGAACGAGAAAGTCACTCCCATTATCCTTAGCACATTCCATCACATTTGTTATTGTCTGTGACATTTATCAACACAGCACTCAGACATTTTAAAGAAAGAGAAAAACATCACCTTAAATTCCAAAGCATTTAAGTAACACAGAGCCAAATTCTGCAGGTGAAAAAGTCACTTCTTTGCTGCAAGCTACACAGGTTGCCTTAACTCTTGGAGTACAATGAGATGTAAAACAATATGTTAAGAATCAAGGTGTGTGAACTATTAAGCTATCTGCTGTAAGTACAAGTATGCTTACGTTATTCTTTTTTTTTTTTTTTGGCCCCACTGAGTGGGATGTGGAACCTTAGTTCCCATACCAAAGATCAAACCAGTGTCCCAAGCAGTGGAATCATGCAGTCTTAACCACTGGACCACCAGGGAAGTCCCATTCATGTTATTCCTAGTGACATGACTTCCTCTTTGCCAAAGATATAGCAGTTGTGTTGACATTCTCCTAGGTTACTTTTGTCACCTCCACGTGTTATTTTTTTCATCCTCATGCAAACCCTGTCTTCTAAGGAACATGATAACTTTCCATTCTGCCTTTCAGCTATCACCTTGGCTGGCATTTACCAACCTAACTTCCTTTGAAAGTGAAAGTGAAATTCTCTCAGTCGTGTCTGACTCTTTGAGACACCATGGACTGTAGCCTGCCAGGCTCCTCTGTCCATGGAGCTCTCCAGGCAAGAATACTGGAGTGGGTTGTCATTCTCTTCTCCAGGGGATCTTCCCAACAGAGGGATAGAACCCAGGGCTCCTGCATTGCAGGTGGATTCTTTACTATCTGAGCCACCTGGGAAGAGTCACTTTGCTTGCTCATATGGAAATCATAGTTTTACTACCTATTCTCTAACTCTAGTCTTTTGGGTTCTGGGTGGAGAGTCAACATTATCTTAGGCTTGGGTCCTCAGAAGCAGATTCTGAAATGAGGCTTCAGATGCAATGATTTAGGAAAGCAGTATTTCCAGGAGAATCTGGTTTTAAAAAAATGGAGGTAGCAGGCCAAGAGGGTGACCTCAGATGAAACTCTGTGAAACGGAGCTTCATCCTCATCCTGCTAGGAACCTCTGGAATAGAGATTCCACCTCAGAGTCCAGAAAGCTGGATGTCTCTACACCCTTACCCTTCAGTTATTGGTCTAGGGCCACTGGATATAGGGAGGGTGGTTCTAAACTCCCACAGTCTGCAGATGAGGGCAAAGCTGCTCCTATAGGCTAAGGGCTATCTTCCAGAAAGTAGATAAGGCGCAGTGAAGTGGGAGGGAGTGGGGCAGAGCTTGAGGAAATGATAGAAGTCTTCTAAGGGAATAGGGCTTCTCTGGTGGCTCAGATGGTGAAGAATCTGCCTGAAATGCAGGAGACCTGGATTTGATTCCTGGGTCAGGAAGATCCCCTGGAGAAGGGAATGGTTACTCACGCCGGTATTCTTACCTGCAGAATCCCATGCACAGAAGATCCTGGCAGGCTACAGTCCAGGGGGTTGCAAAGAATCAGACATAACAGCTGCTTTCGCCCACTCAAGGGAATAAAAGTGAAATACCAATAGTATCCACTAGAGGCAGTCACAGAGATCAATCATCCAAAGCCCAATGTCGTAACTCCTCGACATTCGTATTGGTCTCCTAGGGCTACCATAATCAAGTATTACAAGCTGAGTGACTTAAACGTCAGGAAATGCATTGTCTAACAGTTCTGTAGGCACGAAGTTCAAAATCCAAGAGTTGGCAAGATTGACTCCTTCTGAGAGCTGTGAGTGAAGGATCTGCTCCAGGGTTCGCTCCTTGGCTTGTAGACATCTGTCTTTGTTGCAGGGAAGAACCAGCTCTGACTCCTTTGCTCCTGACTGCTATTGCTCACAAAGAGATGCTCCTTTATACATAATGGACTGCCTCGGGAAATTCGGACCCTCTGCCTGAATATTAAACCAAAGTGCCTTAATTCAGGACCATGTCTACCTGTGGGTGGCTACCGGAAGGAGGAAATTAATACATCCTCTCCCTGAGGCTTGCCATTCTAGGAGATATTTACAAGATTAATGGTCTTTTTACTTTATTTCCTCGTTTCCGCCCACCCCCCCCAACCTCCCATCTCTGTTCCATAAAAGACCCTGGCATCCAAGACACAAACAAGATGGTTATTTTGAGACCTTCATCTGCCATCTTCTTGGCCAGCCAAATTTCTGAATAAAGTCGTAATCCTTGCATCAGCACCTCATCTTTCAGATTTATTGGCATGATGTGAGGTGATCAGAGTGAGCTTGGACTCAGTAACATCTTCTCCCTGAATTTCCTCTCACTGTTTTTCCTCTATGCATGTCTCTCTCCAGATTTCCCCTTTAAAGACACCAGTCATTAAGGGCCCATCCTATTCCAATATGACCTTATCTTACCTAATTGCATTTAATATCTGCAATGACCCTATTTCCAAACAAGATAACATTCTGAGGTACTAGGGGTTAGGACTTCAACCTATAAATTTTAACAAGACACCATTCAATCTGTAACAATATTCTTCCATTTCAAAAGTTTTATTAAATCCCAATACCATAACCCACATCTATACCCATGTTCACCTTCTCACCTCCTGGCACTGCTGTCTGGGATTTAAACTCTTGACTTTGTACCCTCACCATATCTGCTTGTTGTCTTTATCACAATCTTTGGCCCTTGATGAACACAACATAGAATAGCTACAACATGTAAAAGGTATGAAAAAATACTATGTAAGTAATAAAATCCTATGTGACTTTTAATTACCATTTACTGGCAGTCTCTCAGGCTTCCCAGGTGACTCAGTGATAAAGAATTCACTTGCAATGCAAGAGATACAGGCAATGCAGGAGATGGGAGTTTGATCTCTGGGTCAAGACGATCCCCTGAAGAAGGAAATGGCAATCATGCCAGTATTCTTGCCTGGGAAATCCCATGGACAGAGGAGCCTGGTGGGTTACAGTCTATGGGGTCACAGAAGAGTTGCACATGACTTAGCGACTTGATCACTGAGGAAGACTTTCTTATCTCTCCTGGCTATTCTTTGGAACTCTGCATTCAAATAGGAATATCTTTCCCTTTCTCCTTTGCTTTTCACTTCTCTTCTTTTCACAGCTATTTGTAAGGCCTCCTCAGACAACCATTTTTGCCTTTTTGCATTTCTTTTCCATGGGGATGGTCCTGATCCCTGTCTCCTGTACAATGTCACGAACCTCCATCCATAGTTCATCAGGCTCTCTGTCTATCAGATCTAGTCCCTTAAATCTATTTCTCACTTCCACTGTATAGTCATAAGGGATTTGATTTAGGTCATACCTGAATGGTCTAAGAAAGTAGTGGTTTTCCCTACTTTCTTCAATTTACGTCTGAATTTGGCAATAAGGAGTTCATGATCTGAGCCACAGTCAGCTCCCGGTCTTGTTTTTGCTGACTGTATAGAGCTTCTCCAGCTTTGGCTGCAAATAACATAATCAATCTGATTTTGGTGTTGACCATCTGGTGATGTCCATGTGTAGAGTCTTCTCTTGTGTTGTTGGAAGAGGGTGTTTGCTGTGAGCAGTGCGTTCTCTTGGCAAAACTCTATTAGCCTTTGCCCTGCTTCACTCCGTACTCCAAGGCCAAATTTTTATGTTACTCCAGGTGTTTCTTGACTTCCTACTTTTGCATTCCAGTCCTCTATAATGAAAAGGACATCCTTTTTTGGGTGTTAGTTCTAAACGTCTTGTAGGTCTTCATAGAACCATTCAACTTCAGCTTCTTCAGCATTACTAGTTGGGCCATAGGCTTGGATTACCATGATGTTGAATGGTTTGCCTTGGAAATGAACAGAGATCATTCTGTCATTTTTGAGGTTGCATCCAAGTACTGCATTTTGGACTCTTTTGTTGATCATGATGGCTATCCATTTCTTCTAAGGGATTCCTGCCCACAGTAGTTGATATAATGGTCATCTGAGTTAAATTCACCCATTCCAGTCCATTTTAGTTCGCTGATTCCTAGAATGTCGACATTTACTCTTGCCATCTCCTGTTTGACGACTTCCAATTTGCCTTGATTCATGGACCTAACATTCCAGGTTCCTATGCAATATTGGTCTTTACAGCATCGGACCTTGCTTCTATCACCAGTCACATCCACAACTGGGTATTGTTTTTGCTTTGGCTCCATTCCTTCATTCTTTCTGGAGTTATTTCTCCACTGATCTCCAGTAGCATATTGGGCACCTACTGACCTGGGGAGTTCCTCTTTTAGTATCCTGTCATTTTGCCTTTTCATACTGTTCATGGGGTTCTCAAGGCAAGAATACTGAAGTGGCTTGCCATTCCCTTCTCCAGTGGACCACATTCTGTCAGACCTCTCCACCATGACCCGTCCATCTTGGGTGGCCCCACACAGCATGGCTTAGTTTCATTGAGTTAGACAAGGCTGTGGTCCTGTGATCAGATTGGCTAGTTTTCGGTGAGTATGGTTTCAGTGTGTCTGCCCTCTGATGCCCTCTCACAACACCTACCATCTTACTTGGGTTTCTCTTACTTTGGACGTGGGGTATCTCTTTATGGCTGCTCCAGCAAAGCACAGCCTCTGTTCAGCGATCAGTGCAAAGAAAGAGAGGAAAACAACAGAATGGGAAAGACTAGAGATCTCTTAAAAAAAATTAGAGATTCCAAGGGAACATTTCATGCAAAGATGGGCTCAGTAAAGAACAGAAATGGTAGGGACCTAACAGAAGCAGAAGATATTAAGAAGAGGTGGCAAGAATACACAGAAGAACTGTACAAAAAAGATCTTTACAACCCAGATAATCACGAAGGTGTAATCACTCACCTAGAACCAGACATCCTGGAATGTGAAGTCAAGTGGGCCTTAGCAAGCATCACTACGAACAAAGCTAGTGAATGTGATGGAATTCCAGTTGAGCTATCTCAAATCCTGAAAGATGATGCTGTGAAAGTGCTGCACTCAGTATGCCAGCAAAATTGGAAAACTCAGCAGTGGCCACAGGACTGGAAAAGGTCAGTTTTCATTCCAATCCCAAAGAAAGGCAATGCCAAAGAATACTCAAACTACCACACAATTGCACTCACCTCAACCACTAGTAAAGTAATGCTCAACATTCTCCAAGCCAGGCTTCAACAATATGTGGACCGTGAACTTCCAGATGTTCAAGCTGATTTTAGAAAAGGCAGAGGAACCAGAGATCAAATTGCCAACATCCGCTGGATCATTGAAAAAGCCAGAGAGTTCCAGAAAAACATCTATTTCTGCTTTATTGACTATGCCAAAGCCTTTGACTGTGTGGATCACAATAAACTGTGGAAAATTCTGAAAGAGATGGGAATACCAGACCACCTGACCTGCCTCTTGAGAAACCTGTATGCAGGTCAGGAAGCAACAGTTAGAACTGGACATGGACCAAGAGACTGGTTCCAAATAGGAAAAGGAGTATGTCAAGGCTGTATATTCTCACCCTGCTTATTTAACTTATATGCAGAGTACATCATGAGAAACGCTGGGCTGGAAGAAGCACAAGCTGGAATCAAGATTGCTGGGAGAAATATCGATAACCTCAGATATGCAGATGACACCACCCTAATGACAGAAAGTGAAGAGGAACTATAAAGCCTCTTGATGAAAGTGAAAGAGGAGAGGAAAAGGTTGGCTTAAAGCTCAACATTCAGAAAACTAAGGTCATGGCATCTGGTCCCATCACTTCATGGGAAATAGATGGGGAAACAGTAGAAACAGTGTCAGACTTTATTTTTTTGGTCTCCAAAATCACTGCAGATGGTGATTGCAGCCATGAAATTAAAAGACGCTTACTCCTTGGAAGGAAAGTTATGACCAACCTAGATAGCATATTAAAAAGCAGAGACATTACTTTGCCAACAAAGGCCCGTCTAGTCAAGGCTATGGTTTTTCCAGTGGTCATGTATGGATGTGAGAGTTGGACTATAAAGAAAGCTGAGTGCCGAAAATTTGATGCTTTTGAACTATGGTGTTGGAGAAGACTCTTGAGAGTCCCTTGGACTGCAAGGAGATCCAGTCCGTCCATCCTAAAGGAGATCAGTCCTGGGTGTTCATTGGAAGGACTGATGCTGAAGCTGAAACTCCAAAACTTTGGCCACCTCATGCAAAGAGTTAACTCATTGGAAAAGACCCTGATGCTGGGAGAGATTGGGGGCAGGAACAGAAGTAGAGGACAGAGGATGAGGTGCCTGGATGGCATCACCGACTCGATGGACATGAGTTTGAGTAAACTCCAGGAGTTTGTGATGGACAGGGAGGCCTGGCGTGCTGCGATTCATGGGGTCGCAAAGAGTCAGACAGGACTGAGTGACTGAACTGAACTGACTGACTAGTGACTAAACAACAGATCAACAGGAAGCAATATCTCAAGAAGTATGTATTGAGCTCCTATCTTGTATTTAGCACATATTCCCTAATTTTCTGATTTTAAAAAACTCTGTAAGAGCACGATGGCTGAAAGGAAGGAGACAGTAATTGTGAGTAATTGTGAGTAACGCCATAGTTGCAAATAAAATATAACTGGAGTCTGGATCAGGGGACCAGAGAATGGATTCTAAGAAAGCAATGTGAGATACAGCCCTAAAGGACAGAGGCATAGATTTGGTGTCTCTTTGGATATTAACAGGGACATCATGAGATAAAAGGCAGATGTCAGTACTTTTTTTTCTGTATCAAATACTAAGAGTGGTCCCCTAATTCAGACTCTCATTATATTTAATTTGCAACTGTGGTGTTTTTACTCACATTTGGGCTTCCCTGGTGGCTCAGGTGGTAAAGAATCTGCCTGCTATGCAGGAGACCAGGGTTCAATCCCTGGGTCAGGAAGATCCCTTAGAGAAGAAAATGGCAACCCATTCCAGTATTCTTACCTGGAGAATTCCAAGGACAGAGGAGCCTGGTGGGCTACAGTCCATGGGGTCACAAAGAGTCAGACATGACTGAGGAGTTAATACACACATACAGAGTGGATCCTAAGAAAGAAATGTGAGATACAGCCCTAAAAGACAAAGGCATAGACTTGGTATCTCATTAAATATTAACAGGGACATCATGGGATAAAAGGCACATCTCAATACCTTTTTTTTTTCTTCTGTATCAAATACTAAGAGGCATCCACTTTCAGTTTTTATTTATTATATTCCTACACTGCTACTGGTTCACTATTAACTGTAAAATAAAAGGCAACTTTTTTCAGCAAGCTCCCTCCCTGATCTTGCCCCTGCCTGCTCTCCAGCCTTATAGGTCCACATTTTCCCCTCCTAACTTTGTTCACACCTCACCAAACTTCTTGGAGCTGAGCTTCTTACCTTTGCTTCTTACTGTGGCACATCTGCTCACCTCTCTTCCTGGAAAGTCCTTTCCTTTTGTACCCTTGATGAATGCCCAAACCAATAGCGAAATAAAGGAAGCCTGATTGGATTCTCCAGATGAGCCTTTAGCCTTTCTGCCTTTTGTGCTACCTTTGCAAAGGTAAATCCTTCTAGTATCATTCTTCGCACAAGGGATAGCAATAATTTCTTAACACCCCCTCATTAAATCATAAACTTGAAGACAATGCTATGCTACATTTATTTTTGTATGCACAGTTCTTGGCACAATGGCTTGTCCTTGAATGGAGTCAACAAATAACTGTTAAATGAATAAGTGAATATAGACACAGATGAAATCAGGTGCTGGGTAGTAATGCATTGCACCCTGTCCAAGGGATTATTATAGACATTGGGGACTAGATGCAGGAAGCCTATGGAGGCTATGTTTCTGATTTTCTTTTTTTTGAGTTGAAGAAAAAAATATATTTCACAGAGGTGCTTTCATCTAATGCCCTAAATCGTATCATGTTGGTGTGTTTGATCCTTCATTTAATTACCAGTTTTCTCCACACATCAGCTCAAAACATCTATGTGGGAAGCTCATGTTTTTGGTGGCCACTGTGGATGTCCACGGCATCTCCACGGTGTGATCACACCATCTGTGATAGTAGAGACTCCTGATACAGAAGAGACTGGTTATTAGTAACATAAGCTCCCTCCTAGCTAATGAGCAGCTTCTCACATAGCTGAAGCTGCTGAACTTCAACAACCTGTCCTGTAAATTAGCTATTTTTTCCACCCAATTAGGATATTTCTCCTCAACTTATGATAGAAATTTGGACTCACTCCCAATTTTCCATTTTTCTAAAGGACTTGAACTCCAATATCTGGATCCCCAAAATTGAGAAAGCAGTGTATAGCAAAAAGCCTATTAATTTTAGAGACAGAAATGTGTATGTTCAAAAGCAAGCCATAATTAATAGCTTTTTGACCTTGAGCAAGTGATTGAAAATCTTAGGTATCTCATCTGTGAATTAGGGGTAATCATAACTGACCTTATTGTATTTGGTAATGATTAAAACTTATGCAACTCACGTTATAGGTCCTAGCTCTGTGGTTTCTATTGACATTTGGGGTGGGGAAAACTCTCTTTTGTGTGAGTCTGTTGCATACATTGTAAAATAGTAAGTATCTCTGAAAGCTGAACTCTGAATATCAGTAATACCCCTGGTCACCTAGGTGACTGAAAATATCCCTTCCTCTCTGCCCCACCCCCACCCCACACAAACATTGCGAAAAACCCCAACATAATAAGAGATAAAACTTATCAAGTGCTACCACATGCTAGGGAGTGTTCTAAGAACTTTATTTAATTGATCTGGTTTAATGCTCATAAAAACTTTATAATGTACTGGAAGATTAAATAAATTGCTAGGTTATATAACTGGAGAGTGGAGGATCTGGGTTTGCAGGTTTGTAGGTTAAAGTCTTCTTGACCAGGAGCATGGTAGAAACTCAATAAGCATTCTCTTCCTTTTTTTCATTTAGGGACTTCCCAGGTGGCTCAGTGGTATAGAATCCTCCTACTGAAGGAGATGCAGGTTCCATCGCTGGGTCAAGAGAGATCCCCTGGAGAAGGAAATGGCAACCTGCTCCAGCATTCTTGCCTGGAAAATCCCATGGACAGAGGAGCCTGGCGGGCTACAGTCCATGGGGTCTCAAAGAGTCAGACATGACTGAGCATGCCTGCAGGCGCAGGAGCTAGTGTCTTTGGCTAACTCCTCAGTAAGATACAATTAGATTTTGTCCAGACTTCTCTCTCATGGTCACCAGATGCACAGACTTCATTGGCCAAGCCCAATTTTGACAAGACTGAAGACACCTCTTTTTTTCTTGTGACAGACATCTCAGGGCCAAGTCTGTCTTGCTGTAACATGGAATAGCTCACTGAGAGTTTCCACTGTGGAGAAATGAATAAAATATTAGCCCATACATTTTTTCCTCCTGATGAGTCTTCTTCCTTTCCCCCGGGGCCTTCTCATGCTTTGGGTGGCATCTCAGTTGATAGGTTTTTGCTATTCCTGCATGTGGCTAGGGAGAGAAGAGTGCCACACCCAGTTTCAGTGGGAAAGGGTCCCCAAACATCTAAGAAAAACGGCAACACTAAACGATTGTCCTACAATTCAACTCAATCCCGATGCTGTATTTGGTTGGACAAAAAGTTGGTTTGGGTTTTACTATAACACTTTAGGGAAAACCTGAACAAACATTTTGGCCAACTCAATACTTAGGGATAAGGAATGCAAATTCCACAGGCTAAGCATCTTGACCTGGGGTGTGGGGTAGCTCCTCTCCACCGCACCTGTGGGCCGCCGCAGCCACCTCTTCAGCAATACGTGAACCGTGAAATTCCGTATGTTCAAGCTGGTTTTAGAAAAGGCAGAGGAACCAGAGATCAAATTGCCAACATCCGCTGGATCATTGAAAAAGCAAGAGAGTTCCAGAAAAACATTATTTCTTCTTTATTGACTATGCCAAAGCCTTTGACTGTGTGGATCACAATAAACTGTGGAAAATTCTGAAAGAGATGGGTATACCAGACCACCTGACCTACCTCTTGAGAAACCTATATGCAGGTCAGGAAACAACAGTTAGAACTGGGCATGGAACAACAGACTGGTTCCAAATAGGAAAAGGAGTATGTCAAAGCTGTGTATTGTCACCCTGCTTATTTAACTTATATGCAGAGTACATTATGAGAAACGCTGGGCTGGAAGAAGCACAAGCTGGAATCAAGATTGCTGGGAGAAATATCGATAACCTCAGATATGCAGATGACACCACCCTTATGGCAGAAAGTGAAGAAGAACTAATGAGCCTCTTGATGAAAGTGAAAGAGAAGAGTGAAAAAGTTGGCTTAAAGCTCAACATTCAGAAAACTAAGGTCATGGATCTGGTCCCATCACTTCATGGCAAATAGATGGGGAAATTGTGGAAACAGTGTCCAACTTTATTTTTTTGGTCTCCAAAATCACTGCAGATGGTGATTGCAGCCATGAAATTAAAAGACGCTTACTCTTTGGAAGGAAAGTTATAACCAACCTAGACAGCATATTGAAAAGCAGAGACATTACTTTGCCAACAAAGGTCTATCTAGTCAAGGCTATGGTTTTTCCAGTGGTCATGTATGGATGTGAGAGTTGGACTATAAAGAAAGCTGAGGGCAGAAGAATTGATGCATTTGAACTATGGTGTTGGAGAAGACTCTTGAGAGTCCCTTGGACTGCAAGGAGATCCAGTCCGTCCATCCTAAAGGAGATCAGTCCTGGGTGTTCATTGGAAGGACTGATGTTGAAGCTGAAACTCCAAAACTTTGGCCAGCTGATGTAAAGAACTGAGGCATTGGAAAAGACTCTGATGCTGAGAGAGATTGAGGGCAGGAGGAGAAGGGGATGACAGGGGATGAGATGGTTAGATGGCATCACCAACTCAGTGGACATGAGTTTGAGTAAGCTCCAGGAGTTTGTGATGGACAGAGAGGCCTGGCGTGCTGCATGCAGCCCATCGGGTCGCAAAGAGTCGGATATGACTGAGTGACTGAACTGAACTGAACTGAACTGAAAGTCAATAAAAAGTGCTGCAAAGATGAGCAGGAAACAGAGATAGATAAAGTCCAAGGCAAGCTCAAGTCAAAAATCCATGTGTCCAGTGGGAGCTGGGAATTCAAAGGGGAGAGACATCATCCACCCTAGCAGGGCTCATAGTCAGTTTGTTAGTTATCAGTCTAAATTAATAAGGAGGAAAAGATTATAGATTATTTAATTTTTGTCTAATATTGTCTAGGTTCAGGGAGGCTTGACCTAAGAAGACAGTGTTGGGATCGTTGAGAGGCATGGAAATCAAAGTGCCTTAATATTGCCCCCATCATACTTATATATTTCATTGTGGCACCATCTCTGAGATGACACTGTCATATGGCAGATCCGTGTAGGGTCATGATAGCCTTCAGGATCTGGTAATTCCTATTCTCAGTATTGTGGACTTGGATTTGCTGTCTCTCAACCTTGCCACCTTCCTCTTTTAAGTGATGATATTATTTAACTCCTGTGTGTGTGTGTGTGTCTGTGCGCATGCTATGCTGAATCACTCAGTTGTCTCTGACACTTTGTGACCCTGTGGACTAAAGCCTGCCAGACTCTTCTTCTGTGGATATCACATTTACATACATACATATACAAAGCACTTTTAAAGTAATTTGCATATAATTACTACTATTTGATAGCCTCTCAGAGATCAGCCCAGCTACACTCAGAACACAGAGTGGGAACTGAGGTCCAGAGGAATAGTTACTTGCCCAATGTCATTCTTGCCCGAGGTTCATTCCATTGAAATCTAGTTTCTAAAAGTTCCACACACTGGTTGAAATCAAGCCATGAGCCAACTAGGTGCCTCAGACTGTGTTAGTTCTTTTCCCAGGTAACCTCTGAGTATATTCTAAGTCGCTTCAGTCCGGTCAGACCCTTTGCAACCCTATGGACTATAGCCCACCAGGCTCCTCTGTACGTGGGATTCTCCAGGCAAGAACACTGGAGTGGGTTGCAGTGCCCTTCTCCAGGGAATCTTCCTTACCCAGGGATGGAACCCCCATCTCTTAAGTCTCCTGCATTAGCAAACAGCTTCTTTAACACTAGCGCCACCTAGGAAGCTCTTGATTTTACAAATAAGGAAACTGAGTCTTGTGGAGACTGTAAGGGACCTGCCTTCCCAAAGTCGCATAAATAGGAAATGATGGTGATAGAGCAGAACCCGCACTGCCAAACTCTGAGCCAGTGTTCTTCCTGTTCAGTCATACAATATGGACACGAGTCACCTGTTATTTACAAAAGTTTGATTGCTTGATTTCCAGCGTCTTCAATTTGAAAGGACATACAAATGAATTTCACTTGCTCAGATATGTTTCTCAATAGCCCTCAGAGAAGGAAGCCTCTGGTTTAACCTGGACCCATATTTCTGTTAATTGCTCTTTTTGTAGTTTCAGGATTGTGGAAACTAAATTTTATTCCAGTGGCATTACAAGGCCCAGGGAGAAAAAAAGTCAGAAAAGAGGGGTTTTCTTTATTTACTTAGCCTTACACAAAGATGCCTTTTTTCCAGATGAGTTCCTCAGAAACGTGAATGGCCATTGTGGTTGCATTTATCTATGAGAAAGCCGATAATTTCCTGGGAGGGGAAGCTGGTCTTCAAGAATTCATCAGAGACCAAAAAGCAGGAGAAAACAGTAGAGTCAACCTTGATTTCTCTGAATAAAGAGACAGGAAGTTTTTAACATCTAGCTAAATGAGATGGTTCTGGAAAGGCAGAGGGGATTTGTACTTGACAGCCAGGGTATTCTGGACCCAGAAGTAGATGAGTCCTTAAAAGTCAGAGTGGACGCCCAGACACATCTTCTGTCTGTCCTGGAGATAAGAACAGGATGACTCATTCTCTGTAAGGTGTGTATTTAGGATCATTTGCCAGGAATGAAAACGGATTTGTTCATTTATTCCAGCACTCCATGCATCATTAGACCTAATGTGTATTTCAGCACTATGCAGTTTCCCCACTGAACTGGCCAGCCTCGTGGCTAATTTGCACCTTTGTGCATAGCTACAAGGGGCTTCCCAGGTGGCTCAGTGGTCAAAGAACCTGCCTGCCAAAGCAGGAGACACTGTAGATGCCAGTTTGATCCCAGGGTCAGGAAGATCCCCTGGAGGAGAAAATGCCAATCCACTCTAGTATTCTTGCCTGGAGAATCCCGTGGACAGAGGAACCTGGAGGGCTAGAGTCCATAGGGTTGCAGAGAGTTGGACATTACTGAGAGACTGCGCATAGCACAGCATAGTTACAATGCGACACTTTATGGCTGCCAAGCTGAACCTTAAGCTAGACAGTTCTCCAATGTGGCTTCATTGTTTCTTGTCTACAACATCAGGAGGTTGGATTAGAATGACCTCAAACCTCTTCCAGCTCTGACAGTCAAGGATTTGAAAAATGGTCCCCAGGGAGAATAAAAGTCATGTCCATAGTCCGTGAGGTATTGTGATCTGGGTCAATGACACATCCATGGCTTCCATCCATTAATCAGTTCCTCACTTTTTCATGGCAAACATGTATCGAGCATCTGTGTGTGTGTGTCAGCATCTCCTCTGTATGTGTCAGGCACCAGGGAACACCCAGGCTACTCAACGAGACAGATTGTGCGTGACATTGGTGAACTAATTTGCTGCCCTGTCCTCTAGCAATGAAAATGGCTGGTGGCCAAAAAAGATAGAGATCTCCTTCCATCTGGACAAAACACAAATAAGCTTTTCAGAAGAGACAGCAATAAGCCAAGAAAAGGCTGGGCCTCACATACAACTAAGAATGAGGCAGCTCTCAACTCTGTCACTTGCTAAGTGGGTATGAACATGGCTTTTCATTTCACTAAGCCTGTTTTCCCATCTACTCTATGAAAGTGGTGATAATACTACTTGAAAACAATCATGATACTTCCAAAAATTTGGGAGGCCTCAATGAGATAACCAATGAAAAAATACTTGTTGGACTGTAAGGAAGTTTGAAAATCCTTTGGTTTATATCCACTCCCCCCCACTTTTTTTTTTTTTTTCCTGATCCTTATACAGAATGCAAGACTGAGTAAACACAGAAATCCTTATGTGACATTCTTTCTGAATAATTCTAACACTCATCTCCAGCTCCAAATAATGAAATCACTGGATCCATTCTCTCTCCTTAGAGATATCAAAATCTCCCTACCACTTGAGGTCTTCTTTTTATAACCTCCCAGAGACTAAGAGAGGATTAGCTTACATTTATGACCACAAATACCCCCTGCCCATTTGGAGGGCAGAAGTTGATAGAGCAAATCCTCAGCAATCAATTTCCCTCCCAACTTTAAGCTCCCAGTGCTCTATCTTCCCTGCCCTTCTGTGTTAACTTAAAAATTATTTTTTCATAATGCTCATTTAATAGCTGCAACAGAGGGAACTAATAGAGCTAAAAGTGGCATGGTAGATTCTAAAGAATTTTAAACCAGAATTTGAAATTGGGGAACCAGGTTTGAGATTCAGCTCCAGCTACTAATAAACTATGAGAACTTGACTAAGTCATTTAACATCTTTGTCCCTCCATCTTCTTCCAGTTTCATAAGATTGCTATAGGACCAGAAAAAAAGATGATATATAAAAGTATTCCTCAGATGCTAAAGCCCTGTATAAATACTCGCTGTCTAGATAATTATTAACATTGATAATAAAAATGTGTTGATACTTACTAAACTGTACCAAGCAAAAGCCCTAAAGAGAATTTTTTTTTTATTGGTTCCTCGTGACAAATTGGGTTTGCCTGGTGGTTCAGTGGTAAGAAATCTGCCTGCTAATGCAGGAGATGCAGGAGACACAGGTTCAGTCCCTGGGTCTGGAAGATCCTCTGGAGAAGGAAATGGCAACCAACTCCAGTATTCTTGCCTGGAGAATCCCATTGGCAAAGGAGACTTGCAGGCTACAGTTCATAGTGTTGCAAAGAGATGGACTTGAATGTAGCAACTTAGCACATAGTCTATTGAGTGTGCAGTAGCATTATGTCTAAAAGAACAATGTACATACCTTAAACAGAAGATCATTCATTGCTAAAACTTGCTAACCATCATTTGAACTTTCAGCAGATCATAATCTTTTTGCCAAGTAAAATCAAAGATCGATGATCACAGTTCATGATAGCAAATATAATAATAAGGAAAAGCTTGATATATTGTGATAAATACCAAAATGTGATACAGAGACATGGAGTGAGCAAATGCTGGTGAGAAAACGGTACCAACAGATATTCTGGATGCAGGGTTGCCACAAACTTTCTGTGTGTAAAAAATGCAATATCTGCGAAGCTCAATAGAAGGGGGTATGCCCGTATTCTGACCTGAGACTGATACACACTCACTTATCTGAGCCTCGTTTGTGTACCTTATATAAACTTCTATCCTGACATCCACAAGATGTCACTGCACTTGTTAGTCACTCATCAGGCCCATGCCGTTAGATTCTAAGCTTCTCAAGGGCGGAGACCTGCAATGCAAGTCTTTGACATGTAGTAAGTAATTAATGTGATTAGTGTGAATGTGTAATGAATGAATCAGTGAGGGAGTGGATGGTTGGGTAAATGGAGTGTGCCGTGGCTGCTTAGAACACAGGACAAAAGAAGTACCTGCCATCTTTCAAAGTCAGTTTGACATCAGAGCAGATGCTTGAAATGCTTGACTTCTGTCCCTATACAGGTCCCTAAATCCCTCCACCACCTCTTGCTTATTTTATCTTCTCTTCAGTGTCTCTAGAAATATTCAGGTTCAACCCCAGTCCTGGCCTTGAGACCTGAGGTCCATCAATTGCCCTCTCATATTTAGCCTCACGGGAGCAGTTGCTCTTGGGTTTGGCTGTTCTGGTCACCAGTGATCACCCTCTTTCACCTCATCATACAAAAATCAGGGAAGCTGGAGCTCTCTGGAGGCACTTTCTGCCAATCAGACATTTTCTGCAGGCAGTCTCCTTGTTTTCATCCTATCTGACACAGACTGCAGAGAAATCCCAGCTCAGCCCCTTAAATCTGAAGGCAACCTTGTACACAGGTCAACAGACTGTGACCCAAAGCTGGTCTGCTGCTTATATTCATAAATAAGATTTTATATTGGAACACAGCCCTGCTTATCTGTTTACAGACAGTCCATGCCTGTTTTTACACTAGCGCTGCAGAGCTGGGACAGAGCCCAAGTGACCACTAAGTCTAGTACGTGGACTGTCTAACCTTTACAGAAAAAGTTAATCATTCTCCTTCAGAAATTAACTCACATATGTCAGTTAGATGAGGAACTCTGATGGAGTTGGCTTGGCACTGGATTTGGTGGTGAGGGGACCACCATGCTTTTATTCACAACCACTCCCAATTCTGACATCAGGAAGAGAAAGTTACTTTGTTGGCATGGACTGATTGTTTGACTGAACTCCAATTCTAAGCTCTAAAAAGGAAAAAAGGAAGGAAAGAAGGAAAGGAAGGAGAAAGGGAGGGAGGGAGGGAATAGGAAGAGAAGGAAGCAATAGACACTCCTGGCACTAAAAGGTCCAGCCAGGGCTTATAAGAACAGCCCCTTAAAATGGAAATAGTATGGGCAAACTCACCTGTGTTCTCTACACAGGTAATACCTGCTACCTGGATAACTATACACGAGGCCTTCATCTCAACTCAGTTTCTTCATCGGTAAAATGGTGAGAATATTTGTCTATACACACTATTTGAAATAAATGTATGTGAAGCAAAGAGGAGAGAATGAGCTTGCTTTGGAATCTGGGCACAGGCCTTAGGTCTTCCTAAGGTTCTTTCCCTGGGCACCCAAACTCCCTCTGTGGCCCACACTCACAAGGAATTTTCCCTATAGGCACTTTCTACTTTTTGACATTTTGATGTCAGAATGACACCAGTCACTGCAAATTAGGTGCCAGGATGTGTTGTTACCAGTCCTGAAAATGTGTGGATTAAAAGTGGCAGAGAGTAAATCACTGACATGGCAGCACCAGTCACAGCTGGAGCGTGTCCCAGCCTGGAAACCTAATTGAACCGAATGCCATTCACACAAAGGGGAATCTGGGAATCCTGCCAGCATCTTCCCATAATAATAACTTTTCATTTAAATTCACCCCTTTTCCCCCCTCAAGGAAGACCTCTTTCTCTATCATCATCTTAACTGCCTCACTCTTCCTCCCCTCTCATCTTGGTTGTAAAAGTGGATGAATTCTTCCTGCACCTTCCCAAGGATATCATTTGTAGATGCCTACAAACCAATGGGCATGGTGAATCTGAGACAAGGCCTGAAGACTCATGGGGTGGGAACACAAAGAGACTTACCTAAACTGCCAAGGTATCAATGACCCTAGGCTGAAGGAAGAATGGAAAAGGTTTTTATGCATATGGTTCCAGTGGTTCAGAGACAGGCTGGTCATTCCAGGCTCAGTGATGGAACAGTCCCTAAAGAAGAGTCAAGAATGCTTGATCTTGCCATTGATTAGTATGGAGGGGATCCAATGGCATTTCATGGCTTTTATCATTTTAAACGTGGAACATCGTCTACAAGGATTTGAAAGTGTCCATGTTGGAAGTTCACCTTAAACTCTAAATTATCATTTGAGTTTAAAAGAAAATGTAATTGGAATATATTGGGCAAGGATGAATTTAACCCATACTTGACTGTTAAAATAACATATAATGTGATGTAGAATTGTAGAAATTTTCCAAAAACCTTAGAGATGTACTTCTATTCAAGTAAGGAATTAATTTAATTCACTCAGCAAACATATTTCCAATGCCTGTTGTGAGTCATAACTATGTAACAATGACATTTCTATAAAGCCTTAAAGTTTATAGAGTACTCTATCTCACTGACTCTTACAAAAATTCTCTGACAAAGGACTAACCACCATCCATATTCTACAGGTTTGGGAACCAGTTCTTTAAGAGCAATGCATTTTGTTCAAGGTCATTGGCTTGAAAGTGATGGAGCTGTGAAAGGAATCTATGTCTTTTGACCCCAAATACCTGAATCCATGCCTATTTTCTCCCAGCTACCTTTGCTAATCTCATTGAAATGCATCTTAGTTCTAGACCTTTCAGGATGTTTTTTCCCACATTCTGATGTTGATTGTTTTCTCAAGTCTAATTTACTTCCACAGTAATATTTATCAGTTCAACCCTTCAGGAGTCTAGCCCCTAAAGTTGCCTCTAGAGATCAACTCTTTAGATTAGGGTTTATCAAATATTTTCTATACAAGGCCAGATAGTAAATACTTCGGGCTTGGTGGGCCATATGGTCTCTGTCACAAATACTCCACTCCATTGTATCAGGAAAGTGGTTGCAGACAATACATAAACAAACGGCTGCATTCCAATAAAATTTCACTTCCAGAGATTGGCGATGGACCAGATTTGTTCCAAGAGCCTTAGTTAACTGACCCCTGCTTGAGATCTATATTGCTTCCCAATAATCTCTCAACTAGTTAAGATCCTTAGAGTTAAAAAAGAAAAAAAGATCCTTAGAGTTAGGATTTTTATTAACTGCTGAGAGCCTTAGTCACTTATGGAAAATGCTGAAGTTTTCTAACCTTCGTGTCAAAGAGAGCACATGTAAATTAGAGGTAAAGAGCAGCCACACAACAAGGATTCAAAAGATGACGAGCTAAGTAAGTGGTCCTGGCACACAAGTGGAACAGTAGCTCAGCTCATTCGGGGTGCAGTGTAGAAAAAGGACCTCACAGTGCTTTTCTGTGAAACCTAAGTCTCACTAAGAGACTAAAATAAGGAAAGGGATGATCATTTTTCAGGGTGCATGGGTGCTTTCTTTCATGCTGCAGTTGCCAAAGAGAGTACTTGTAACAGAGAGGTAAAGACCACAAAGTGTGATATATTTACATTTGGTCTTTGTTTTTTCATTTATAATTTGTGTATTGAGATAGAACTCACATATCAAATACACCTGTTTAAAGTATACAATTCAATGGTTTTTTAGTATTTTACAGAACTGTGAAATCATTACCACTATCTATTATAACTTTAGAATATCTGGGTCTTTCAAAAAGAACCCTATACCCATTAGCAATCACCTTCTCCCCGCTTCCCCCACCAAGCAAGTCCTGACAACTCCTGATCTACTTTCTGTGTCTATGGATTTGCCTATTTAAAAAAAAATTTTTTTTCATTTTATATAGGAGTATAGTCGATTAATGATGTTGTGATAGTTTCAGGGGGACAGCAAAAGGTCTTTTATAGAAAAAGCTAACCAAATTTTTATGTTTGGTTATACTTCACCTGTATCTCATAATTTTCAAAATCATGGTTTTACACCTCGAAACATGGGGAAACAGAGCATCTTGCCCAGGCTCAAACAGCCAGCTAGTGGTGAAGTTAGAATTCAGACTCCTTCTTATCTAATTCCCAAGTGCACATTCTTTTGAGTCACCGTGGGGTCCACTTAGGAAAGGGCTTAAACTCTTCACTGAGAGAAAAGCAAGCTCTTGTGCAATCTCAGCCCTGAGCACAAAACAGACACTAGTGAAAGTGAAGGTGAAGGTCACTCAGTCGTGTCTGACTCTTTGTGAGCCACGGACCATGTAGTCCATGGAAATCTCCAGGCCAGAATACTGGAGTGGGTAGCCTTTTCCTTCTCCAGGGGATCTTCCCAAAACAGGGGTCAAACCCACGTCTTCTGCATTGCAGGCAGATTCTTTACCAGCTGAGCCACAAGGGAAGCCTCAAAATAGATACTAAAAACAAGCTGATTATAGAGACATTATTGAATTGATGAGCATTTTGCTCAACTGCAACTGGCAATGAAAGATAAATTGAGTATCTAAGCTCTCCAGAATCATTTATTCTGAGCTCTTGTCTCTTCTGTTGTTGATCCAGCTCAATTGAAAAGGCTTTATGGTCATTTATTAGGGAAAAATACATCACTAACCCACATGTTTAATGAGTCAGCAAAACTGACGTCATGAAACAATGAGTCAGTTGAGGGCTAAATCAGAAGGCAAAGCAGGTTCCAGGACAACCAAGATATTTCCTTGGAGCTCATAAACAATAATGATGCTCGGTTCTACATCTGCAGGTGAGGACGCAAGGAAGATATCGGTGCTTAGCAACATGTGTCTCTACAACACAGCATCTCTATCTTTTATAGAACAAGGAAAACACAGTTTAGAGGGCAGCAAATGGTAAACTCTTTTCTGAAGCTGTTGTTATTTCTGATGATTTTCCATAACTGTATTTCTTTTTTATGGTGGTGTGGGAAACTTGATCTGAATAATCATCCTTTTTGTAAAGATTACATGTTAGTACCATATCAAATAAAAGACAGGAAAACCAAACCCTTTGAGGTTTTAATCCAAGTCTAGGATGGAGACAAAATTTATCTTTATTTGTATTTAGTTCAGGATATTTGGAAGATTCCATTATTTAATATCTTATATTATCATTTCCCAAATGGCATTCTCTGAATGGTTTACGTCCTGAGAGAAGGCAATGAATGATTCATGGGAAGGAGCTGGAAAGAGAGGAAATAGAGTGTTTTCAATAGCCAAATACTTTAAGAAGTTGTATCATCTTTTACTGTATAACAGACTACTCCAGTGCTTATCAACTTAAGACCACAGAAGCTTATTGCGTCACTGTCTCAGGGGGTCAGGAATCTGGTGTCTGCTTTGCAGGATGCCTCTGGCTCAGTTTTCCATGAAGAAGCCATGGGATAATCAGTCATGGCTACAATCACCTCGAGGCTCAAATGAGACAGAGAACAAATTTGTTTCCCAGTTCACTCATGTGGCTGTCGGCAGCCTCAGAAGGTATATTTCCAAGTGATCTTATGTAGTTGTTTGTAGGTCTCAGATCCTCACCACATGGCTTCACCAGAGACTTCCCAAGTGTATTCGACATGGCAGCCAGTGATCCTAGAGCAAGAGAGAACCAGAGACAGAATCACGTTTTCTTTTATAACCTAACTTCAAAAGTGATATCTCATCAGCAAAAGCATATTATCATTAAAAGCAAATCAAAATCCAGCTTATACTCAAAGGGAGAAGATTCTAAACGGACTGGGACACCAAAGAATGGGAATCATTGATGATCATTTTAGGAACTGCCCAGCCCAGAAGTTCTGGGTTATTCTCGACTACAACACTTCTCAGAGCTTTTAATATCCAAATGTGTTTTTTGGATCATCATTTGAGTAGGGGTCAGGAAACTTTCCCTTAGACAGCCAGATGCCTATGAGTCTGAGCGCCTCTGTCCCAATTCAATTCAGTTGCAAAAAGCAGCCACAGATCATTCATACACAAGATGCTGTGGCTGTGTTCCAATAAAAGTTTATTTACAAAAACACTGTATTTGCCAACTCCTGGATTAGAGATTGTGACTTTCGCTGATGATAATTAACAATAACAACTTTTTGTTATGGAATCTCTATCCCAGAGAACAGAGTGAAATGCTGATACATATGTATCTGTAATATTTTTATTAAAGTATAATTGATTTGCAACATGAGAAGGGGATTCCCAGGTGGCTCAGTGGTAAAGAATCCACCTGCCAATGCAGGAGATGCAGATTTGATCCCTGGATTGGGAAGATCCCCTGGAGGAGGAAATGGCAGCCCACTCCAGTATTCTTGCCTTGGAAATTCCGTGGACAGAGGACCCTGCCGGGCTACGGTCCACGAGGTCAGGGTCGGACATGACTGAGCACACAGTATCAGTTTCCGGTGTACATGTGTATCTGTGATTTTGCCAGTAAATGCAAAAATTTGGCAATAAGGAAATACTTTAAGTATGCTTGCTAAAATATCACTGTTTTCTTCCTTGTTGAGATTCATAGAACAGTTTCGGGTTTCTCAGTATTCTTGAAAGTTTAGATTACTAATTTCATGAGTGTAGAATCTGTCTTATGTTCCCACCATGTTTGCCTTGCGTAGCACAGGGTCAGAGACTCAAGAAGCACTCAATATTTTTGAATGAATGGATGGATGGTTGAATAAATTCCAACTTTCGATGTTTATATGCTCCTTCTTCTTTTTCTTTATCTATGTTATACAGATGTCCACCTTCCAATGAATCAAATGTCCTCACCTATAGCTGACCTCCTTCTTACAAAATCTCCCTTCTTGGGAATTCCCTGGCAGTCCAGTGGTTAGGACTCTGTGCTTCCAATGCTGGGGGCTCAGGATCCATCCCTGGTAGGGGAACTAAGACCCTGCAAGCCATGTGGTGCAGATATTAAGTAAACATTTCAAAAATCTCTCTTCTTTTCTCTCCTCAGTCTGCACCTGAGCCTGTAGATCATAATCATCATAATGATAGCCCTGATGGATTCTGCATAGATGGGTGTGCCAGTTCTTATCCTTAGCTTTGCTACCTGAAGACTTGAGAAGGGCAGGGTGGAAGGAAGGAAGGAAGAGAAGGCAGAGAGGTGAGAAAAGACCAAAGTAACCAAGGACCAAAAGAGCCCCAATGCATCTCACAAGCTTCAAGACGTCATGACTGAACTGGGTACTTCTATACACAGTCTGTTTTCCAATCCTCTCTATGCAACTTTGAAATGGGTATTACTGATTCTGTTTCACAAATAGAGTCTTAGAGAAGTTTCATGATTTGCCCAAAGTGATACAGCTAATTGGGGGCAGAGAGGAAAGAGAAACCTGGTCTATACTGACCCTATATCTCGTTTCTTAAGTCATACATCCCTGTTTGTCTGGGAAAGTCAGTATCCACCCATTGTCCTGGAACAATTATTAAAGTCATTTTTTTGGTACTCTCAAATGTGTTCCATTTTAGAAAGCATGTGATCTAATCATCTGCCTATAACTTTCCATCTCCCTGGAGAAAGTTCTGGCCTCTGTCATGGATACAAATTCAATCAGAAGCCCCCTGACTAGGATTTCATCGCTGTCAGGGGCATTCCAATGAGGAGACCACCAGTTGCCCCATATAGCCTGTGGCGTGCTTGCCATGCCATTGGCTGTTATGTCATGGGAAGCAAGGAACATGTAACATGAATGATACTGAAAATGCACACGTCTAAGTGCATGTAGACAGAGACAGATGCACACTTGTGCATTTTTAGGCCAACTTCCAAAAGTATTTTTCTTTCATTTGCCTCATGGAAAGAATTTTGAATGCAGTCATTTCTCACTTGGATTTTTGTACAGTAAAAGTTTCTGCCTTTCTCCCTTAGAGTCATCACTATCTCTGTTGTGGGTTAATTTTGTCTGTTTGGAAGTTCACAAAACAATTCCTAATTTGGACTTGTGCTTAGGAACTTCTCCTTTTTCTGGTATTTACCAATACCAAGAAAAGACTGCACTTAACATTCAGTCTTTCAATCTTAGTGCACGCTTAGTATTCTTCTGTGATATGGATCCTTTTCTATCTACAATGGATAGTTAGTTAGTTTGCGATCTTCCTCTCTTCTCTAACCAGGATACCTTATGTCCTTATGGTGCATCACAGTTTGCTCAGAGTGTCACAAAAATTTTTGTATTTGATTCTCACATCAATCCTGTGAGGCTGTTCAATTGATCCACATTCTAGTGGTGATAAAACAGATTCAGAAATGTTAAACAACTCATCTAAAGTCTCACAGCAAGCAAAAACTGACAAAGTTGAGACAACTTGAAGAAAGGGATCAGATATGATTCATCTCTACATCATTCAGAATGCCTTGCTTTCAGCAGGCACATAAGATATTTATGTTTAATCACTGGTTGAATTAATGAACAAGTGTATAGGATTTAACCTTCCTAATCAACCATGGTCTCTGTCATAACTAGGACAAGATTTGAGATCATATCCTTTGAGAAATAGTAGAAGGATGTGTTTAGATCAGGGGGAAATGTCTTAGGGGAAAGAAAACAGTTGGGGAGAATTGAGAGCTGCCATGTGGAAGAATGACTGGGTGTAGGCTCTGCGCCAATGGAGATACAACTGAGATTGTTGTTTGAAGGTCATAAAGACTTCAGTTTGGTATAGGGATACAAGATCATAGAATTGTCTAGACTTTAGGAGATTCTTGTGAGGAAGTGAGGTTTCAGTCTCAGGGGATATTACAACAGGAATTTGACACATCTGTGCTAGAATAAGGGTAAAGCAGCTCAGTGCATATGGCAGCCGAAGTGGCTGAACATTATTTCAACCTCCTCTGACTGTGGGAGTCTGAAACTCTCTATTAGATGCATTTAATATCTGTATTTCTTTTGTTTCCCCAACATGCCTATCGACTATTTGAGTTGACATGCTGCTGAGCATTCTGCAGTACTAACACAAGTGTCCATGAACTCTACATCTTTGTTCTGTCTCCCAGCAACCATTCTTGTTTTGATGTCACAGCATCTGAGCCTTAACTACACATATAGTAACAACAGGTGTGAGCCATTTAAAGATGGCTCATCACAGCATCCAAAAAAAAGTGATGTTGATGTCACTGGGACAGACTGCTCAGAGACAACTCATTACAGGAGGGCTTGGCCCCTTCATTAGGTCCTGAGTCAAAGGATCAGAGAAGGAATTTCAACTAACTCCCATCATCTCTTTGCTCAGGTTAACCTGAACGCACAAATCATCTCAATGACTACTGAAGATCATTGGCAAATGAGCAGTGGGATGGGTTTATAGGTTTTTAGCTCTCACTGGATGGGCCTCCCTGGTGGCTCAGTGGTAAGGAATCTGCCTGCCAATGCAGGAGATGAAGGTTCAATCCCTGGGTCAGGAAGACCCCTTGGAGAAGGAAATGGCAACCCACTCCAGTATTCTTGCCTGGGAAATCCCATGGACAAAGTAGCCTAGTGGGCTACAGTCCATGGGGTTGCAAAAGAGTCAGACATGACTTAGCGACTAAATAGCAACAACCACTCTCACTGGATAAGAGGTAAGAAACAGACAAAGCTGAGTAAACCTGATAGGGAAATAAGGGGTTACAAAAATGAACTCTTAATTTTATAGATGAGGGAATTGAGGCATGATGGTAACTAGTCCAAAGGAACACAGGGTGAACACTGGAACTTTGGCCCCAAATTCCTACATTCCCCAGCCTCCCGATCCTCTGAGTAAAAGTGGAAAGTGCGAGCATGCATCTGATTCAAAACCCAGGAACTGCATTGCTGATGGTAGTGGAGAAGGTCCCCAAACAGAGAACTTAGAAGGATATTGCAATGTCCTGATATCAGATACACTTGGATCACTCTGCTTTCCTAAATCGAATTTCTTTTCTCTATAAAGGCAGTGAGTCATTCGACTCACTCTCATGACAAGCATAGAGAAGCAGCAGTAAATTTGACTGCTGTGTCTACACCACAGGTTCCTTTGAGGGTGCCTCAAAATCCCGCTAACCCTCAGCTTGCTCTTTAGATGCTCTCCATACACTGAATCTCATTCTAAACCCCTTGCACATATGATCTCAATAAAACCTTACACCTAGGCTCTGAGATCTTCCTGCAAAGATCACTGTCTTACACACTGGAAACATACACCCCAAATTTAGGTAGTGTGCTGAAAATTATACCACCTACCTCATGGTGTGGATCTTAAATCAGATTATTTAAGTAAAGTCCCAAACACAGAGTAAGTTTTCAGTAAATATTACCTTCTCCTACTAAGATTTCTTCTTTCTCCACCACCATCATAATCAAGCCCATATCTCTACTACAATATTTCTCAGTCTCTGTAAGGTCCAAGTTATGTGAAAAGATACACTCCCCCTTTCATCCTTAGGGAGGAAGCAAATTAATTGCACGCAATGAAAAATACAGCGTGAGAGATGACTTCAAAATGTTGTTGTCAGCATATTTCTTTAGCTCGGTCAAGACCTGTGGTTTACTTACCCAGCCTTCGCCTGTTGGTCGTCAAAAAACATCAACAGTGATAACTACAACATCCTGCAGAGAGTCCCGTTAGCAGTCGTTTCTCAAAGTCATCAACTCACAAGGAATGCCCTTCAATTAGAAGTTATGAGGTTACAATTAACATACACTGGAAACTTATGCAAGTTATGTAAGTTGGTGGTATACTAGGTCATCTTTGGCATTATCTATGTAATCCTTATGATACTTTGAGCCAGTTAGTCTTGTCCTGATGGGAACATAGGAGCTTAGAAAGTCCAAGTTTACTGTGCTGGAGGCAGATCCAGAATTTGAACCAAAATTTGTTTCCAAAACCAGCATTCTTGCCTCAAAAATAGATATTAAATATAGCTGCTAATTTATGTTTAAAAATATTATTCTGTATGATTATCTTATGGCATATTATGAGTCTATTAAACAGAATGAAGTAAATTTATGCTAATAAATAACTCAGATAAATTAAGTGAAAAAATGGAGAGAAGCCATAGTGATTTTAAAATAATATTATACCCATATTTATACATCTATAAATGTTGTAATTTTCTTGAAATTTTTGCATTAAAATTGTTACACTTCTAAGAAGTGGCACATATATATTCAGGGTAGATGAGAAGGGTCTTACTTTTCACCATATACAAGCCCCTGCAGGCTGGACATGCTTATAAATGAAGATGTATTATTGTACAATACAAATAAAATTTCCTTTAAAATTGATTAAAATCAATTTCATTTAGCTAAATAACATAAATATTTGACTTAATCATGGTGATGACTACCAATATAGGAAAATGTGCCATATCAGATCAGTCAGGAGCCTGTGACGGTGTAAGGGAATGGAAATAAGATTTACTGAACCATCACAAAAAGAAAGTGAAAGTGAAAGTCACTCAGTCCTGTCTGACTCTTTGTGACTCCATGGACTATAGAGTCCATGAAATTCTCTAAGCCATAATACTGGAGTGGATAGCCTTTCCCTTCTCTAGGGGCTCTTCCCAACCCAGAGATCGAACCCAGGTCTCCCGCATTGCAGGTAGATTCTTTACCAGCTGAGCCACAAGGGAAGCCCAAGAATACTGGAGTGGGTAACCTATCCCTTCTTCAGCAGATCTTCCCAACCCAGGAATCGAACTGGGGTCTCCTGCACTGCAGGTGGATTCTTTACCAATGAGCAATGAGGGATGTCCATCACAAAACCCAGACAGCATCATACAGCTTCCTACACCCAAAGAGGTGGGCACAATGATATGGATTTTATAGATGAGGCCACCAAAGTTCTGAAAGGTCAAGCTGTACGCCCATGGACACACAGTTTGTTGGAACTTAAAGTGTGACCTTTAGTCCTGAGTCTATTACATCCTCAAATGCTTGTGCTTCCCACCACACCACAGTGATCATTCCAGGAGCAACACTTTGAGAACCCTTTTTTTCTTTTTTCACTCTTGGAGATGCTATGGGAAGAAACTCTTTGTGAAGCTCTTTAGAGGCAGAGAATAAATGAAACATAGATTTACATAAAAGGTATATTTATTAATAGCAATAAAATATTGAAATTGTTTTAGGGGGCAGTTGGTGCTTGAGAGTCATCATAATTATTCATTTTAGGGAAAGATTCATTCCCTTGTGCTTCTGGGCAGGGAGCCCATATGAATAAGGTCATAAATGCCCTGGCTACTCTGAGGTCATCATGAAAAAAATAATAGACCTTGATGATAAAAGAACTAGGTAGTCATCAGTTCCATCTCCTTTGCCAACAACAAAAAGAGACAATATTTATAGAACAGTCATCATTTGTACTTAATTTAGACTCATTTCTTTGGAAGCAGATAAGCAAATACATTATCTATTAATATAATGTGAACTCCTATGGGTCTGAATGAATTTTAAAGAATTTAAATTCCCCATAACTATCCTTTTATGGTTCAGAAAAAGAATCTTCTATGAAGTACAGTTTATCCTTTTGTGTATAACCAAGGGAGCTGAATGGTGGAACAGGTAGAGCATGGGTTAGAGAGAAAGGAGTTAAAATTCTGGTTCTGCCACTTACAACCTGTGTGCCCTTATGCCTAAGCAAAACCACAGAGGTCTGGGTTGAGTCCCAGGATTTCCGAGAATGTTGGCTGGGACTAGGTTTAAGGTTACTTTCATCACTAAACAAGTAAACAAGCTTTGTAGATGGCACACGAAATGAGGATACAGATGAATGGACATAATTCCTTGTACTTCTCTTGCTGTCCTTATAAGTAGAACTGAAGTTGAGTGGTCCCATGAGAGGTGAGGGTGAGAAAACCATGATGTTGAGGAGTAAGAAAAGGGAGAGCTTGTTACTGTTTATATCACTAAATTGGAGGAGGGGCAGACCAACACTCAAGGCTTGGTCTTGTGAAGTATTCACATACTTCCAGTTTTTACTTCTCTCTCTCCTTTTTGGGATTCCAGCCAGCTGTCCATGACCTACAGTATCCAGGGCGAGTTATTTAACCTCTTTGATCCTTAGTTTCTACACTCGTAGTATAAGAATAATTTTATAGCATCTCCTTCATTGGCTCTGTATGAAACTTAAGATAAATGAGATCACCTATGAAAGACAACCTTGCACCAAATAAGTGCTAAAAAAATACCATTTTCCTTTCCACTCTGCTTTTATCCCCATCATGGACACCTAGGCTCATTCTTACACTCTCACCTTTCAAGGTTCTTACATCTATAGGAACAACTGTGCCTTCAATTTCGTCACCTTGGAGGAAGGGAAATTCATTCACCCCTGAATGTTTCTCGCTTCCATCTAGACAGGCAAGAGCCCCCACCTAGATTTTGTGCAACACCTCAAGACTTTCATGTCTCTATAGTACTTCCTCAACCACAAGTGGCACTCTCAAATGGAATCCTCTTTTGATCTTGGAACGGAAGCAAAACAACTCATCACAACCATTTTACAAAGTCCAAAATTGAGACATAAGAGACAGGAACAGACTTGTCTCTGTCTAAAAAACTCCTGAACAGTTCACCTGAGCTCCTTACATAGTTACCTAAGCCCTTAACCCTTGGAACAGAAATCCAGACAACCATTTGGGATGAATTATTTTATGCTGGACTGCCTTCTTATCCATATGCCAACAAATAGTTTTGTCACCTGCACTTTACAATAAAATAATGTATCAACTCCTTTAATTAACAGCAAACTTAAAAGAGAGAAAATGGGAAAATCTGATAGGAAGAACCAAAATCATATTCTACATTTTATACGTGAGAAGTCTTTTTTTTAAATCATTTTTTAAAAAATGTTTTATTGCAGTTGATTTATAATGTACAGGTGTACAGTAGAGTGAATCAGTTATGTGTATACATATATCTATTCTTCTTTGGGCTTCCCAGGCAGCATTAGTAGTAAAGAACCTGCCTGCCAATGCAGGAGATACAAGGAAATTGAGTTCAATTCCTGGGTTGGGAAGATTCCCTGGAGAAGGAAATGGCAACCCACTCAAGTATTATTGCCTGGAGAATCCTATGGACAGAGGACCCTGGTGGGCTATACTCCATAGGGTTGCAAAGAGTTGGGCACAACTGAAATGTCTTAGTATGCATTCTTCTTTAGATTATTGTCCCAAATAGGCTATTACAGAGTATTGAGTACAGTACCCCATGCTATACAGTAGGTCCTTATTAGTTATTTACTTTGTATACAATAATGTGTCACATGAGAAGTCTTGGTCTCAGGGAGATAGTGTCACAGTTCTTACTTGACAGTCCAAGATTAGAACACGCAGCCTGGCATTCCTTTCACGGGAATACACATCCCTGGGCAGCTTACTGAGCAGCAGGTCCTCACTGCCTCATGTGGTCACCCTCACCCTGAGAATCCTTCCTTACAGTAAGTTAAACTGCTCCTGTGGCATGGATGCTTTGAAGTGTTAATTAACTTTGAAGTTATATGTAAACCTCTAGAAATAGAACTACTTTGCCTAGAAGTACTCTGTTATCTACCTGATATGGTAGAAAGCAAGATCATGGAAACTGTTTGAGGATGTTGCCTGCTAAAACCTGCTTTTCTGATCATTAGGGGTATTAGGGTCACTAGCTGAGTAGACCTGGGACTGGACTCATGATTTCCAATCCAGGACATGTGACTATCAGCAAAACCTCACTAAACATTTATCCTGTGCCATGTGCAAAATTAGGACTAGGGGGTGAGACTTTAGAATAGATAGACCCGACTTAAGAGACCATGTAATTTATTGTCCAAAATGACATATTTTAGACAATGATAAGAGTCAGATCAACAGATATATATAAACCAGGATTATCCAGATATATTCAGGTCATAGAGTCTCTGTCATTGCAGTGTGTTCTTCCTAGTTGAGGAAGGCAGGGAACAAAAAAGTAAAAAGTAAAGCCCTGTGATATGTCTTAGGGTCTAACAGATGATGTGATAGGATGTGGCTGAAGGAAGGAGGGTGCTTTAGAAGAGATAATCCCTTTGGCGGAGGTCTTCTCCCTCTACAGAAGTGATCTTTGAGTGGAGATCTTAAGATTAAGAGGGAAGTAGTCACAGATGAAGGAGTGTAGAGAAAGCAACAGCTAATACAAAGACCTTCCAATGGGAAAGGACTTTGGGAAAGGTACAGAGATGGGATTATTATAGAAGGTGTAGATGGGGCAGCAGACAAGAGCCAGAATCTAGAGAGGTACACACCACAGGAAAGAATTCTCCAGGGTGTTTTAGAAGTTTCACAATTTTCAACTCAAATATCCATAGTATATCAGGTTGGCCAAAGAGTTTGTTTGGGTTTTTCAAACCCAAACAAACTCTTTGGCCAACCCAATATACACTATTAAAAAAAAAAAAAAGAAAAACTATCACAGGACGCACACTCAAACATGTTAGTTACATTTTAAGACCTCAGAGACCTCAGAGACCCTCTAATATGATCTCTTAGGCTAAGTTAACTAGTTTTTGTGTAAAACTTAGAGATTCTTATCCCGTTTCTGCAGGTACAGCTAAACTTCATGGAATTTTATCATCATTTAGGAAGTTTTTTTTTTTTCTAACTTGGAATTCCTTCTTGGAATTCAGCCCTGTACACATCTGCTTGCAGAAAAACGGCGCAAATAAGCACACATACATGGTGTTCAGTTAACTGTTCGGCCCGGCTCTATGTACTCAGAGCAGACTTTCAACACAGCGTGGTATAAGTGGTCGCATAAAAGTTACACAAAACACCAGAGCATCACCTTTTTTATTTTAGCACTTGTAGGTGTTGGATCCTCTGACATTTGTGTTTATAATAAGGAATATGGGCAGTAGGTAGATATGGTTAGTGATTCAACTTGAGTAGAAAAGACTCAATGCTCCTCACAGCTGCTTAGTCAATTTAACCGGAGAATGTCCAGGAGTTTGGTTCTCTTACTACTACTTTTACACCCCTGTTCACACGTGAGTGGAGGCTTACCTGAGACTACAAAACCCAAGCAAGAAACAAAAAACAAAAGTAAATGGAGGGCTGACACCAGTCTGAAACAAATGATCACTTCAGGCTGACAAATTTGCTTAGTTATTGCATCAGAACTGCCTCAAGATTTTTTTCATTTATTGATAGTAAAATAAACACAAACAAGTAGAATTTCTGAAAGAATAGCATGCCAATTGCTTTATGGGTTTAAAAGTTAGATTTCCCCATCACATTTCCTTTGAGAAAAGGGTTCCTTACTTAAAGAATTAAAAAACAAGGGAGCTTCACTTCCTTTTCCCCTGTCACTTATTTGAGGGAATTTTAATCTTGGTTAACCTCAGTTGGCTCATCAACCAAGTAGGGTTAATAATAGCCCAGTGACAAGGAATTGAACCAAACACATGTTGACATTCCCGTTTAAAAATCAACAATGCTAAGTTCATACAGTGCTAAGAAGGGAAGCTTCTAGGACCTCGTATGTGGTAGCTGACTTCCAATGATCAAAACCATGTCATCGTGTGAGGCCCACATAAATATAACATAGGCAAGCCAGAGTCCTTTCAGAAAAATGTGACTGTCAACATCGAGAGACAAGTGAGTGCTGTGATTCTGAGCTTCATTGAAAGAGTCACATTCAATCCACTGCTTCCTTGAAAACGGACTTTATTACCATGGCTCCAAGTTCTACAGGAGAAAAAAACCACAAAGTATGCACAAACCAGAAGAACAGTCTGTGCTGATGACAGGAAAAAAATAGAAGGGCATTGAGGTGCAGGGCAAGCCTGACAAAATGTCTTCTGTGCACCTCTTGGAAACGCGGGTACAAGCTATGTGCTGGAATCCACATCTTTGATTGGCGGCCTCCAGAGAAGCAGGAGAGCGGCCAGTCTCCCGCAGGCCAAGAGATGGAATAGGAGTTGGTTTGGATTCAGAAGTCAGTAAGGAACAGGGCAATTCTGTGATACAGCTTCTGGGGTAGGTGAGTGAGACACAGGGTAGAGGAAGAGACTTATTACCTTCTCTTATGTTTCCCCTGACTGGAGACCGGAAAGGAGACAGACATCATTTCCACTTGCCTGGAAGAGATTAGGCATTCATAGAATTGGGAGTTCAGGGTTTTCTTTTTACCCAGATTTCAACATTGATCATGAGATTCCAAACACCTCACCCAAACTCTCCATGCCTCAGTTTCTTCCTTTTGTAACAAAGGGAATTAAAATGTCAACAATGTGATGCTGGGTAAGGGCGAGTGTGCTAGTCACTCAGTGGTGTTTGACTCTTTGAGACCCCATGGACTGTGTAGCCCACCAGGCTCCTGGCAAGAATGCTGGAATGGGAGGCCATTCCCGTTCCAGGGGATCTTTCTGACCCAGGGATTGGTCTGCGTTGCAGACAGACCCTTTACCTTCTGAACCACCAAAGTGTACATGAAGAATTGAAATCCACAATTTGTAGATATTGGCAAGTGTTACAACATATCTGAAGCTGAAAGCAGAAAAACGAAGTTTGAGGGGAATCTGAATTATGGTATACCCAAGTGAGTTCTTCTCAGACTTTCTGCTTTCATAGATGAGCAAAAACTTTGCTTGCTTGCTTTTTTAACTAAGAGACTATTCTATATATTTCCAGGATTTAATTTTAACAAAATAAAATCACTTAAAATACTCAGAACTATTTTTACTATTTGGCATCATTTTACAAAACAAGAATCACTTTAATAAAAAACAATAAAAGCCATAATCTCAGAATCAAAGACGTATTTCTCAAGTTGGTTAACTAACACAAATATATGAAAACACAAAAAAAATTCCAATATGCATTGATAGATGATAGTATTAAAAAGATGATATTATTAAAATAATATGCAATTTTCTGATGCTTGTTTAAAACTTGGACATCTATATTCAACATGCTCACATAAAGTTGAACTAGAATATTCAACTTGACCTGGAACACTGTTGTTAGAAATCTATTTTCATGTCATGAGAATGAGAACAATACCCACTGTGCTATTCCTTCAATAGTTAGAATTCTCTCTAAGACCTTAGCTCAGCTTCAAACCCATGACATGAGTCTTGGTCATGAATAACCCTGCTTTATAGATCATGATGTCCCCAGCTCACATCCCTATGATTCAAAGCTGAGGCTTTATAAAATTAGAAATTAAGCCCTTATGAGATATAATTACAAATCCAATGCTTCACAATGAGAGAATGAATGCATAAAGAGATTAAGCAAGTCATTCAAAGTAGCACTGTTCCTAAGTGGTATCTGATTCAAAACCAGTGATTTTTGGATTCATAACTAATATGATCAGTAATATTGAATAATAGCTAATAGTTTGATTATTTACTATGTACAAGTCTTCATGTGAAATATTTGACAGTCATTACATTATCAGAGGATTTCCCAGGTGGTGCAGTGGTAAAGAATCCACCTGCCAAGACAGGAGATGCAAGAGACATGGGTTTGATCCCTAGATAGGGAAGACCTCCTGTAGTAGGAAATGGCAATCCATTCCCGTATTCTTGACTGGTTATAATTCCATGGAAAGAGGAGCCTATTGGGCTTAGTCCATGGGATTGCAAAGAGTTGGACATGACTGAGTGTACACACACACATACATATTATCAGATCCTCACGGTGACCTATGAGTTTCATCATTATTCCCAATTTACAAGAGAAGAAATAGAAGTGCAGTGGTGAAATCCTGTGTCCAAAGCCCAACAAAGGCTGCCTGGCAGAACAGCAATTCAAACCAAGCACTCTGACTCCGGCCTTGCTCACTTTACCTCTGATGTGTGTCTCTGCATTTCACATGTGTGATTTCAATGATGACAGTAACTTCAGTTTCTGGGGAGGTAGTCATAGGCCATTGCTTTACTAAAATAGCTAGAAAAATTCAAACAATAAATTATCCTCCACCCCTCCCCCCACAAAATCATAACTTTAGTTACATTGGCAATCTGGGGAAACATAGAGGGCTGGATGAGCTAGAACTGTAGAGAAGAGTCTTTCTTAGGAAAGCTGAGGTGGCTACCTTTTTCTTCCCTTGAGGGTGTTGGCCAATTCTGGACACAGACTGAGGACTGGACTTGGCCTAAGCCAACAGCCCCCAGCAAGGGAAAGAGGCAACTGCAGGGGCTTGACTGCTACAGGGACAGGTAATGCATATTGGAACCTGGGAGAGACCTAGAAACTAGAGCCAAGTGCTAGGGAGGCATGGCAGCTGAGAGTGGCCTGAAAAGGCAGCATCAAATTTCCTTTTTCCTCCCAAGGCATTTGCCATATTTTAATGTTGTCTGGAGCATGACGTTAAAGAGATAAACTTTTGAGGGATAGCAGTAATTCCTCCAAAAGAAAGTGGCGACAAAATGGAGTAATTTTTTAAAAAAATACTCAGTTCATCCAGAAAAAAAAAAAGAGGGAGAAATAAAGGGCAAAGAAATAGGGCATAGGGCAAGTAGAAAACAAGGAGTAAGGTATAAATGTAAGCCAAAATGGGCTTCCCAGGTGGCACAGTGGTAAAGAACCTGCCTGCCAATGCAGGAGATGCAAGAGACACAGGTTCAATCCCTGGGTCAGGAAGTTACACTGGAGGAGGAAATGGCAACCCACTCCAGTATTCTTGCCTAGAAAATTCCACAGGCAGAAGAGCCTCATGGGCTTCTGTCCGTGGGGTCGCAAAGAGTTGGACGCGACTGAGCACACACAAACATAAGCCCAACTTTATTAGTAATTAGTATTCAATATAAATTGGTGATTCATTCTGTCAATAACTAGATGACAAAACTGTCAGCCTAGATTTAAAACAAAAAAAAATCCAGTGATATGTTGTTTATGAAACACACTTAAAAGGAAGCTAGAAGTTGGAAGTAAAAAGACAGGGAAAGCTACACCACAAGAAAGAAAGAAAGCTAATGTGGTCACAATCATTTCAGACAGAAACAGAATGTATTTTAAAGTACAACTTATCATTAGAGTTTTTTTTTTTTTTTAGGAAGATTTTATAATGATGAAGGTTCAGTTCAACAAGAAGACATAACAATCCTAAGTTTGTTTACACCTAACAAAAGAGATGCAAAATATACAAAGATCATGGCACTGGACAGGAACCAGAGTGGAAAAGAGGTAGTAACACTGTAATAACATTTGCAGAAATAGACCTGTCTGGCCCCGCAGCCCCTGTTCCTCTCACAATGCCAATACTGTACCTACTTCTCACCTTCAGCCTCTCAGGAACTGTTATTATTGGCAATGTCAGTGGCAAATGTGTTCACATGAGGCATTGCATAGTTCACTTTATGACGCTATGAAATATGAAACTGTAGAGACAGACAGAAGTTGCCCCAAGGAAAAGCACATGCACCCTAACTTCTTCAGGTTTTAATCTCTTTTACAGGGCTTCCCTAGTGGCTCAGATGGTAAAGAATCTGCCTGTAATGTGGGAGACCTAGGTTCGATCCCTGGGTTGGGAAGATCCCCTGGAGAAGGACATGGCAACCCATCCCCGTATTCTTGCCTGGAGAATTCCAAGGACAGAGGAGTCTGGCGGGCTACAGTCCATGGGGTCACAATCGGACACGACTGAGTGACTGAGTACACCGGGATCAACAGTACCTGACTTAGAATTCTTTGCAGTTGACGTGATAACCAATAACGGCCTGTGTTTACTTTGCAGAGGGTAAGTCTCATGTGAGCCTAACGTTTGGCACAGTTTGATTAGCACGTGCACAAATATCACACCTTCCATCCTCGGGCAAGGAGCTGATTAACAATCATGAGTTAAAAAGGCCGAAGGACCATAACTGTTTATGGTTTTGTGCAGACCGTTTTTTGTTTCCTCTGAACTTTGCCCTTTTAAAAGGTTCTTAATCGCGCTTGAGATTTGCTATCTCCCTTCAATTTGAGGGTAATTTAAGACACAGGCGGTGTCAAGGACGGTCCTCAGCAAAATTACCAGGAAGGAGCTTTTGCACCAGTCATGGAGTGGAAGGAAGAGTCTTACCCCTTTGGAGGCTTCCCCTTACCCACACTCCTTCCCAGGTGGTTACAGGTCTCATAGTCTCTGTCCCTACATTCATCAAAACCAGATTCCAGTTGTTTTGTTGCTGTTGTTTCAGTTCAGTTCAGTTCAGTCGCTCAGTCGTGTCTGACTCTTTGCGACCCCATGAATCACGCCAGGCCTCCCTGTCCATCACCAACTCCTGGAGTTTACTCAAACTCATGTCCATCAAGTCGGTGATGCCATCCAGCCATCTCATCCTCTGTCATCCCCTTCTTCTCCTGCCCCCAATCCCTCCCAGCATCAGGGTCTTTTCCAATGAGTCAACTCTTCGCATGAGGTGGCCAAAGTATTGGAGTTTCAGCTTCAACATCAGTCCTTCCAACCCAGGACTGATCTCCTTTAGGATGGACTGGTTGGATCTCCTTGCAGTCCAAGGGACTCTCAACAGTCTTCTCCAACATCACAGTTCAAAAGCATCAATTCTTTGGTGTTCAGCTTTCTTCATAGTTCAACTCTCACATCCATCCATGACCACTGGAAAAACCATAGCCTTGACTGGACAGACCTTTGTTGGCAAAGTAATGTCTCTGCTTTTCAGTATGCTATCTAGGTTGGTCATAACTTTCCTTCCAAGGAGTAAGCATCTTTTAATTTCATGGCTGCAATCACTATCTGCAGTGATTTTGGAGCCCAAAAAATAAAGTCTGACACTGCTTCCACTGTTTCCCCATCTATTTCCCATGAGGTGTTGGGACCAGATGCCTTGATCTTAGTTTTCTGAATGTTGAGCTTTAAGCCAACTTTTTCACTCTCCTCTTTCACTTTCATGAAGAGGCTCTTCAGTTCTTCTTCACTTTCTGCCATAAGGGTGGTGCCATCTGCATATCTGAGGTTATTGATATTTCTCCCGGCAATCTCCTGTGCTTCTTCCAGCCCAGCATTTCTCATGATGTACTCTGCATATAAGTTAAATAAGCAGGGTAACAATATACAGCCCTGATGTACTTCTTTTCCTATTTGGAACCAGTCTGTTGTTCCATGTCCAGTTCTAACTGTTGATTCCTGACCTGCAAATAGGTTCCTCAAGAAGTGGGTCAGGTGGTCTGGTATACCCATCTCTTTCAGAATTTTCCACAGTTTGTTGTGATCCACATAGTCAAAGGCTTTGGCATAGTCAATAAAGCAGAAATAGACGTTTTCCTGGAACTCTCTTGCTTTTACGATGATCCAGCTGTTGTTGTTGTTTACTCATGCCCAATTCTTTGAGACCTCCTAGACTGTAACCTACCAGGCTCCTCTGTCCATGCGATTTCCCAGGCAAGAATACTGGAGTAGGTTACCATTTCTTCCTCCAGGAGATCTGGCTGACCCAGGGATTGAACCCACGTCTCCTGATTTACAGATGGATTCTTTACCTCTGAGCTACCTGGGAAGCCCCTGCCAGTCTTTAGTTCTATTTCTCTTCAGATGTTTATGACTCAAGAGAGTTTACAAAGTATGCCCCTAAAGGTAGCTGCTTCCTGCTAAGCAGGAAACCCAAACTAAAAAATGAAGCTTGAATGAAACAGGTTTCAATAAAATATGTTCTTGCAGCAGACACGCTACTGGAAGGTAGTGCTATGGATTCAAATCACAGAGCCAGGTCTTTGGACATCTGCAGGGAGGTCTGAGTCAGATCCTTGTTTTCAGAGTCCAGTTACTAACCCAGTCTCCACCGTCATCCCTGGATTTTACATCTTGCTGTTCATTCATCTGTTTAACTGACATTTATCAGGTACCTCCATTGTGCCAAGCATCAACTTGATTAGTCAGGGAGAACTGAGATGATCCTTTAAAAAAAGAAAAATCCCCACCCCAAGCTTTTCAGGGTCTACATTTATTACTTGATGTCACCTCGTAATACCACTATATCCACTCTCCATTTTCCAAAAAGGCTCAGACTGAATTAAGCCCACAGCTGCCTACTGCAATCTTCAACTCAAATCTCTGATTTAAAAAGAGGAGTTTACAATTCTTAGAGATCATTTAACTCATATATCTAATAAGCCAGAGCTTTACATACTTCAGGACAGGCAAGTTACTCTAAAGCAAAGCTTTTAATAAGCCCTCATGAATAATTACATAAAATAGTTACATAGAAATCTTTGCACACCTCAGCATCTACTATTGTCCGCCATCAGCCAATTGTTAGTGAAAGGGAAGACACAGCTAATATGCTCCTGAATAAATCAAACTGTTTATTTCTTATGTGTGCCATAGAAATCATCCAAAGTTTCTTCTCCCCAGCCATGAATACCAAGACTGACCATCTTCAGGATTTCATTCAACAATGTGGTCAGTCTCCATGTGAGTCACGTCTTTTTCTGCAAGTGCTCTGACTGTTTCATTAACTAAGAAAAAGAAGGACATTCTTGTAGGATCTTTCTTTCCCTGCCATTCAAGTCACTGCTGCCTGCTATGCTGTTGGCTGTTTGTGCTTTCTTTGGCTTTTTAGCACCCAGGTTGAGTGCCTAAAACCCATGAGGCTCAGAAGAAAGTTTCTTGCATTGAATCCTGACCTACGTTAGAGAAAAGAGGTTTCCACTGTTGCAAGGGGACGTCCTCTTAAAAACTAGGAAGTGAACTGAATTTTTCTTGGTGCACTAGAGACAAGGCAGAATTAAGTGAAATAATTGTAAATATGTGAGAGAATGGATTTGCAGGGGCTTTTAAACTCTACATAGATCTACAGATATTGACAGTGATTGTAAATGTGGAATTATGCATAGGACAGGGGTGAACCTAGTCTTCTTAATACTACAAATATTTATTGGGTGTTAAATGTGTAGCAGGTGCTATGCTGTGCCTTGAGGATGTATCAGTGAATTAAAAAAAAAAACATATATATATATATATATACAGTCTCAGGTTTTTGGAGGCTCCTAATGGCAACCCACTCCAGTGCTCTTGCCTGGAAAATCCCCATGGAAGGAGGAGCCTGGTAGGCTATAGTCCATGGGGTTGCAAAGAGTCGGACACGACTGAGCGACTTCACTTTATAATTTAGGGACTTTTTAAGGGATCTTTCCTTTGTTCTCTAATCCTGGACTTTTCTATGACGTCTGTATTGCAGGTGGGCAAAAGGGAGGGTTTGACATAATGAAGAGATAGGTGACCCTTAATTTTGCCCCATGTGGGAATCCTTACACTTTTGGATCTCTCCCAGGATTGTGCCTCGTGGAGTTGTTAACCTTTATTCAGAAACAACATGGAATGTTCCTTTCAGCCTGCTGCAATAGAAGTCAGGCAATAAATGACGGCAATCAGGAAAGGTAGGAGGTGCTAAGTAAAGGAGAGATGGGGAGACAAAACAGCTGCTGAGAAGGAAACACTATTAGAGGCAGAAAATCCTTGGATGCTGTGACTGAAAGAGCCCTCAAGAAATGTCTTATCAAATCCTTCCATTCACAAGATTGGCAAACTAAGGTTCAGAGACAGAAAGTAACTCATCTAGAGCCACACATCACACCAACCAAATGCTCCACCTTTTCACCTGATGCTTAAACAGTCAAACTTTTTATATACTTGACCATAAATGGATATCTAACCATCCTGCATGGTGCCATGGCAGTTAAGAACCCGGGTGTTAACTCCAGATTGATTTCAAATCCCAACTCTGCCACTTGCTACACTGTAACCTTGGGGGAATCACTTAACCTGTTTGCATCTTAGTTTCTTGATCTCTAAATAGAGACAATCTTGGTATCTGACTTTAAGGGGATTAAATTAATTAAAACATAAAAACCTTGAAAGAAAAAAAACATATAAACCTTTAGCTTATAGGAGATGCTATACAAAAGTTTGTGGTGCTGAGTTGGCCAAAGGTTCATTTGGCTTTCTACATAAGATGGTACAGAAAACCTAAATGAACTTTTTAGCCGACTCAATGCTAAGTATGTATACTCATAAAAGTTTAGTTATGCCATCCCTGAAGTATTGGTTAAATTAAGCTAACCAGCTTAGTAAACAGATTTCTTCCTTGTTTATTACTTGACTGTTCTCTTTTATCTGTTTTAAGTGTCAATATGTCAAAGTGCTGTGTTTACTCAACATCTTTAGGAAGTGACTTACGCTTATATACACAAATCCTTTCAACAAATAAATGCTCATCTAGGATGGAGAAGTCATATTCTAGGACATTTGCATCATGGCTCTCAGGACACTAGCTTCCCCAGTGGCTGGGTAGTAAAGATCTGCCTGCCAACACAGGAGACAGGGGTTTGGTAGAAGATTCCCCTGGAGAAGGAAATTGCAACTCACTCCAGTATTCTTGCCTGGGAAATCCCATAGACAGAGGAGCTTGGTGGGCTAGGGTCCATGGAGTCACAAAGAGTTGGACATGACTGAGCGACTAAGCAACAACGGCATGTCAGGACATTACTAACTATCCAAAAAAGTATTTCCCCAAAGAGGTGCTGACTGAATCCAGGCAGTGCCCAAGAAATTAGGATGAAAGTTGGGGTCTGAACTCTTCAGAGAGTGACGCAAGGGTTCACGTTACTCACATGCTCACCTCTTCTGGGACAAGCTGATCTCTACCCAGAAGTGAATGCTTCCTTGCAGAATGGAGAGACTCACCAGGCATCTCCAGGCCAAGAAAAACATCTCTTCTCATCTTTGGCCATTCAAATCTAGGACAATGAGTCCTCTCTCCTTCCCCTGCTAGAGGCACAGAATGAGCCCCTCTGCTGCTGAGAAGCAAAGAGGAAGGAAAGGGGAATTATCTCCATCTCTAGACAGCTGTCCTGCTGCTATCCTCCCCAAGCCTCCACAGCCACCTTCTCCTGCACCCCCAGGGCACTTGTGGCTGTGAAATGCAGTAACCATGAGATGAAGGGAGTATTCCTGACTGAGAAAAGGTCAAGTGGTAACAATAAGAGCTGACATTTACTGAGAACTGACTCTGTGCCAGGCACTGTTCTCAGCCATTCACGTGCATAAACTTATGTCACTTACACAACCCTTTATGGGAGCCACTATAATTATCCTCATTTTGCAGAAGAGGAAATTGAGACCAGGAAGGCTCACTGGGGAGGGGTGGAGCTAGAATTCAAACCCAGGTCAGTGGACCCTCAAGTCAAAAAGGTGGTCTGGGGACGGGTCCCAATCCAGACCAGCGTGTGATGCTGTGTGCTGCTGTGCTTAGTCACCCGGTCATATCCGACTCTCTGTGACCCCACGGACTATACCCTGCCCGACTCCTCTGTCCATGGGGATTCTCCAGGCAAGGACACTGGAGTGGGTTGCCATGCCCTCCTCCAGAGGATCCTCCCAACCCAGGGAGCAAACTCAGGTCTCCTGCATTGCAGGCAGATTCTTTACCACATGAGGCACCCGGGAAGCCCCAAGTGTGATGAGACGAGTACAAAAATTGAGAGTGAGCACTAGGCAATGTTATAGCCCTTTGCCAAGAGCATGATCAGCAGATTCATCTGAGTGAACAGGGTAAGAACAGTTCTGGTGTTGTCGAACTCACATGATAAAGTACATGTGACGTAGGCTGCATGCTGGTTATGTGCAATAGGACCACACATAGATCCATGAACGACTGGAAATTCAAAAACAAGTCCTTCACCAGAGATGGTGTGATGCCTACTGCTCTCTGCCCTGTGGCCTCCAAACCTCAATGTTTGCTGTGAAAGTAATAAACCTGTGAGGCATAAATGAATACATTGAAAGGAGCACCAAATCAGGAACCAGAAGATATTAAACAATGTGCATGCTCAATAAATAAGTGATATTGCATGTTAAAAGTTAATAAGTGTCATGGGAAAACTGAAAGACTAGAACAGGGTAAGGGAATCAGGAGGCGAGGGAGGGGCCCACACTATTAAACAGGGAGGTCATTAGGACAGTATGTGACCATTTTCCGGAGGCAGATAAGCCCCTTTGTAAATGTTTAACTTTGCCTTGGCTTCTCCCTGCTCCTCTCTCTCATGTGTCCTGGCTCTTCTATTTTCTTTCTGAATCTGTTAACACAGAATCATTACAGTAATCAAAGCATAACAAGGCAATTCATTCTATGCCAACCAGGAAAGTCCAGTTCCTCATAATGTATACTTGAAAGCTAAATTATGGGTTTAGAATAGATAATCTCTAAGATTTCTTCCAACTTTGAAATCCTATGACTTTGATTGAAAGAATTGTTGTATACTGGTCTTAGGGAACTAAACCTTTATATCAAAAGCTCATGTATGTGATTCATTGATATATCTATTCATCAGGGTTTACCTGGTGGCTCAGATGGTAAAGGATCTATCTGCAATGCAGGAGACCTGGGTTTGATCCCTGGGTTGGGAAGATCCCCTGGAGAGGGGCATGGCAACCCACTCCAGTATTCTTGCCTGGAGAATCCCATGGACAGAGGAGCCTGGCAGGTTACAGTCCATGGGGTCGCAAAGAGTCAGATAGGACTGAATGACTAACACTTTCACTTGTTTAATCTATTGATCACCTACTATGATTCAGGCATGGTCCTAGGCATTGATGTTACAGGGATGCATGTATAAACTCTACCTTGAGAGTTTCAGAGTTCAGCATGAAGGCTGGATGTATAAACAAACAAAAATGACAATACAGGTCTTAAGTGCTACAGCACAGGTCTGCACAGAGGGCTGTGAGAAAAGATGTGAGAGAGGCTGTAATTCTTCTGGGTGACAAAAAGGGGAATATCACAGTAAGGGTGCACTCAGGTAAAGTGCACTCTAGGTTCTGAAGAATGGTGAGGAGTCAGTCCTCTCGAGGACAGAGGAGGGAAGCCAGATCAGGCCGGGACAGAGAGCCAGAGGCATTCAATGAGGTGACATGTTTAGGGGGTAGAAGAATGACTTTGTCTAGCTGTAATATGTGTGCCATGATTGGTGAGAGTGAAAACAGGGCAAGCCGGTTATCAGAGATGAAGCTGAAACTCCTGGTTTTTATGGATGTTGTGTGACTGTCTGTTTTACCTGGTGTGTGATTTCATACATGTGCACGGTCATGCTTTACCTTCTTCAGCTTTCCGTGTGTGTTAGTCGCTCAGTCATGTCGGACTCTTTGCAATCCCATGGTCTGTAGCCAACCAGGCTCCCCTAGACCCTCATTAATAATAAGATGTGGAGTCCCTGGGTCATTAAACTGTAACTTCCATAAGCGAGTCACCACTTGAGTCCTAGTGCCTAGCATAGTGCCTGGCACATGTGGGCACTCAAATTTTGTTAATGTGTGAACAACCCAATAAATGAAAGTCAGTTAATCATCACTAATATCCTTTTCAGCTCTGTTCACATTTCTGGAAACTTTAGCTGTTTCCATGGCTTTGCATCAATGATTTGCTGCATGGAATTGAGAAGACAAAGGAATTGAGCATACATATAAACATACTTACACATATTTAGATAAATAGGTCTACAAGATGTTAGAATATTCAACAGTCATTGGTGGGGGCCCACATAGAAAACAAAGAGGACTGACCTGCTAAAAATTTGACTTTCAAATTATTTTTGGTGATTGAAGACCAGTTGTCAGTTTCTTGTCAATTTTCCCCCTTCTTTGAAAGAGAACTGACTGTACTATTCTGTTATGAGCACACGTTGGGATTTATCTCTTAGTCACCCTTAGAAAAGGGATAGGTTCCAGAGTGAAGTACAATAATCCTCTTCTTGGCGTGAGTTGCTTGTGATGTTTCCAAAAGTACTCATTGTTCATAAAAGCATTCTAGAAGCTCCTCCACACCCCCCAAGATTACTTCATTCTTCTATGTGGAAATTTTTGAAGTTCTTTTATTATAGAAATTTTCTAACATAAATATATGCAAATGAACCCCTTCCTATCAAGGCCCTCAGTTTCAACAATAATCATGGCTTTGCCAGCATCACCTCTCATCTATGAGTGCCTTTTCTAATTTTGTTTATTTATTTGCTTACTAGATTGGTTTAAAGCAAATCCCAGATGCCATGTCATTTCATGTGTAAATGCTTCGGTATGAATTTCTGAATGATAAGGTCATGTTTTGTTTGTATGGTTTCCCTAACACCGTGATAGTAATACATCTAATAAAACTAACAGCAGTCACTTAATTTCATCTTACACAGTGTCCATATTCAAATTTCTCTAACTATCTAGAAGATGTCTTTTTACAATTGGATTCAGTGTATCAGAACTAAATATCCATGTATTGCAGTTTTTTGGTTTTAATATGGCAATCTTAGGCTATTTACTTGAAATATTTACTTTTTTTTCTTATCTCAAGGTTAAAGGGCTGCAATCCTCAGAGAAGAGTGAATAAAGCTGCCACAGTATAGTCTGCTGCAACAGCACCATTTTTTTCATAAAGATTTTCACTCAATGCACACTAGTGGCAATCAATAATACGTAAATATGGAATGAAGTCAATATGTCTTCACATTCTTCCCTCTAGGAATACAAATTAAGGGAGATACACTCAGGTGAATACTCAAAAGAGATCACCATGATCCTCCTACTCTAGGTTCACTTTAATTGTCCCTGATAATTATTGCAGTAATAATGCTATGTTATATTTTTATAGAGTACTTTAGAGTTTCCATTGTGCTTCCACATCCATTCAACCTAGTACAACCAAGAGTGCACTCTTTACGAAAAATACTTCATCTCATGTGATTCTTCAAATGAGCCTATGAAGGAAGACAGGGCAATTATAATCCCTTTTGATAGATATAAAAACAAATTCAGGGATATTAAACAACTGAAATCCCACAATCAATCAGTCAGTGGACTTGAACTCTTGATCAAGTGCAAGCAACATCAAGTCCAAAGAACTTTTGACCAAGTTAAGCTGTATCATACCATAAAAGCTCTAGACCACTCTCCTTCAAGATTCCCTCTAGCCAGCCACTATCTGGTGAAGCGCTTGTCCTGTTTAGCACTTCCTCCAACTTGGTATCATGCTGGCTACCTGTTGCCTAGGAAGCCACATCCCCACATGCCTGTTCCAGGTTTAAAGTACCAGGTGCCCTCCCCAAACCCAAGAAAATGATTGCACAGACAAAGCAATGGCTTAAGTGTTCAGAAGTATATCTCACTAACCTTAAGGGAAAATTTGTACAAATTAGGTTGAAATTTTCATGGTAGAAATACTTAACGCTAAGTCATACCCAGTTTCCCCCTCTTTCTATGATCTTGGAAAGATGACATTTTCCCATCAACTCCTTTTACAACCCCGGCCTATGTGATGACTCTAGTTTATGGTTCTGAGAGAAGTGCTATGTGTCCTTTCCAGACAACCCTAAGTAAAGTTTAATGCAAGATCCTCCAGTATATTTTCCCTCTGACTCAGCAACTGTGGAGGGAGCTTCATCCTGAAATCAGTTCAGTTCAGTTTCTCAGTCATGTCCAACTCTTTGTGACCCCATGGACTGCAGCACACCAGGCTTCCCTGTCCATCACCAACTCCGGGAGTTTACTCAAACTCATGTCCCTGGAGTTGGTGTTGCCATCCAATCATCTCATCCTCTGTCATCCCCTTCTCCTCCTGCCTTCAATATTTCCCAGTATCAGGGTCTTTTCAAATGAGTCAGCTCTTTGCATCAGGTGGTCAAAGTATTCATACTGAAATGGCAGCAGCAAAAATCAAAATATCACAGGATCACAAAGAATGAAGGATTGCTACTGAAGACAGTCACCGTGGATTTGAAGTAGTTGTATGTGAGCAAGAAATAAGTTTTTGATGAAACCATTGAAATTTAGGCATTGTTTGTTTTGCAGCCTAACTTAACCTATCCTTACAGATAGATGACTCCTTCCTTAAAGTAGTCTGTTTCTTGTCTACTGAAAAAATTGTCATAAAAAACATACAATTCAACTAGGGCTACAAGATGTAGAGTGCTCCTGGGGTTGAGTAATACACAACTGGCTAACAATAAGCAACAGTCCTGACAGCATGTCTACTAAGTGACTTGCAGGGTGTCTGGAGTCCAGTAGATATGGCAAAGACAAGAAGACATGATTGTTGTGAGATACGAGTTTTGATGGGAAAACAGGAGACAGATCACTCAGGGAAATACAGACCAATTAAAGGCCTGGGGCTTTATCCCATGAGAAATAGGAAGCCACTGAAATACTTTAAGTGCATGATAAGATCAGATTTTGGTCTCTTAAAGACTTGCTCTGACCATTGTAAAATGGGAAGTTTTCAGAACAGTTGGAAAGCTATTGAGGTAATCCAGGTGAGAACAAAAATGACAGATTAGATTAGGAACAGGGAGAAATAAAATTACTTGGGAAATGTTTAAGAAAGAGACATAGAATGATAAAATTCCCAAGTTTTCCTAGAACAGACTTTCAGTGTTGAAACTGGGACAATTCTGGGGCAATTTGGATGAATTTTTAACCCTGAACATTCACATATGAGCTCCATGACTGATTAGGTAGGGAATTTAGGGAGAGAATTGGGTCACCTTGGATTGTTGAATGGCTAGCTTATTGAGATATAAAACAATGAATGAAATACAGATATGAGAAATAACAAACGGAATTTAAGATAGGAGACCAAATGAAGATGTCAAATAAGCAATTGAAGAAACAGGTAAATCTGGTATACTTTGATTAATTATAGCTAACGGTCAAGTACCATCTATGTACAAGGAACTGTTATAGTTAGCAGAAGTTAACTCGCTCTTCTCAGCAACCAATGATATATTTCCATTTCATACTAACAAAGGCAAAGAAATTACTCTTGGCAACACTATTTGAAATGAGAGAGCTGTATTGAAACTCAAATTAACCTGGATTTGAAAGTGACCTTTCCTGTTTCTTAGTTACATAACCTTGAACAAGACTATGAGAGTTTTGATCAACTCAGCCTTTAAAAAATGGATGTCATGCTGAGAACAGTCTGTCAGGAACGGGAAGAGGGAAAATATCCATTAGATGCCAGACCCAGAAAAGGGTAATCTTATAATCTAAGTTATTTTTAGAAGCTAGAATAAAAGTAACAGTGCAAACTTCAGAAACATAAACTGTATGTCAAATGCATAGGAGAAATGCAGAGCCCAGATATTTGTTCAAAGGAGACAATAGGCATAAAAGTCAGGTGGTATGGTTTCTGGAGATGAATCGCTGAGATTGAAGTTGGAAAAAGACCCCGATGATGGGAAATATTGAAACTACAATAAGTAGGGGCCAGCAGAGGATGAGGTAGTTAGATAGCATCACCAACTCAATGGACATGAATTTGAGCAAACTCCAGGAGATAGTGGAGGAGAGAGGAGCCTGGCATGCTACAATTCATGGGGTCACAAAAAGTCAGACATGACTTAGTGACTGAATAACAACAAACTTTGATTCCACCATTTACTAATCATTTGATGAATTATACACATTCTTTCAGTGGAATGTTCTCAACTGAAAAATAGTAATAATTATGAAAGTTCCTACCCACCCATCTCATCCACTGCTCAGGCTGAGGATTGGGCAGGGTAATTTATGTTAAGTACTTAACATATGAGTCTGGCAGTGTCTAGCCAGGAAACAGGAGGCACTTTAGATATTTCAATAAAGAGAATCTAGCACTTGGTATTAGATACATGGATGATGAGAAAGCAGAGAAGCGAAACATGGGACAGTGAGGCAACTCAGAGATGCACAGCAATAGGAAGTCAGTGCCACTGCTAAAAGTGAACGGACTCTGTGAAACTTACCAAGGCACAGAAGCCAGGGCCTCATTCACTCCCACTCTGCCCCTTTTAATGTCACATGGCCCTTATAACTTTTCTCACACACACCAAGCCTAGGCTTCCTAATTCACTTTGTTGTCACTTCCCTCCACCTTGAATGGCTTCTACCACATGTTTGTACTCTTGTTCCCTTAGATCATTGAGTATTTGCTCAGCTGTGGCCTCCTCTTAGCATCTGATTTTTCTTGTTTATTTAATTTGCATTTTTGGTAAAGAATCTGCCTGCCAATGCAGGAGACTCAAGAGACACAGTTTTGATCCCTTAGTCGGGAAGATCCCCTGGAGGAGGAAATGGCAACCCACTCCAATATTCTTGTCTGGAAAATTCCATGGACAGAGGAGCCTCGTGGGCTTCTGTCCATGGGGTCACAAAGAGTCAGACATGACTGAGCAACTGAGCACACACATTGAATTTACATTTTTGGTCATCTCCTTTTCCTAGACTGGAAGCTGCATGAGAGCAGAAAATGTCTCTATCTTGTTCATCACTGTGTTTTCCAGCACAGAGTAAGTAGTCAGTACATTTTTGCTGGATGGAAGAAATATCCACATGTAGTTAGACTTGGGCTCCCAAGAATCTAGTCTTCCAAGGCACAGGATGCAGACATGGGGAAAGAAAGAAAGGTTAACTACCATAAACTTATATGTATAAATTAGAACATGATCTCAGTCAAGGCAGATGCCTAGTCCCTGGGACTGATGACCTTAGGTTGGACAGGACTATGAGGAAGAGGAATTAAAGGCTGCCTCCCAAGGGGGACTCCTGTGGACCTGTTTTAATGTCTTTGAATAAAGATAACTTCAGTACTTGTTATTGCTGTTGTTCAGTCACTCAATCGTGTCTGACTCTTTGTGATCCCATGGACTGCAGCATGCCAGGCTTCCCTGTCCTTCACTATATCCCGGAATTTGCTCAAACTCATGTCCATTGAGTCGATCATGCCATCAGTGCTTGAGCCTGAAACTAAACAGTCTTCTGATGGAAGGCAAGAGGCTCTACCAGGGGGGAGAAGAGCCTATCAAGAGCTGCATATTTTCAGGTCATTGCCAGACAGAGTGTGAAATGCCACATACATCTTTGACTTTTCTTCAAAAGCAGGGCTCTGTGACTCAGTCCTGTAGCATTTTCTTTATTTCATACATAAACATTTTGCTGGACCATCTCCGCAGAGTGGTGGATGAAGAACAGGAAGCATTCAGCTCTGTTAATTGTGCATCTTAGTGGAACAGAAGGACATCTGCCTCTCCAATGCACTTCTCTGTGCTGTCCACCTGAGATCGCTCAGGAAGCCCAGTTGATCTTCTGGGAAATTAAGTAGCAGTAAGATTCTGTAGTCATGCTAGTCTAGACTCTGATATTGATCACGGAACAGACAAATTGGAGGAACGAGGTAAAGTGGCCTTCTTATGTCTTAGACGTAAGTGCAAATACTCAGTGGAGAGTGACCTTTCACAAATGCAAATCTGCTTTAAAAAGCATCACATCTGTGACTCTTCAAATGTGTGCTAATGGTCAGCTTGATGGTCCCCTCTCAGCTTCCTCTGATTCATTTAGGAAAACTCCTGAGAGCCCACTAAAGGCTTTTATATGTTTTTCATTGATGTTTGCTTTTCAAATGTTTGTCAAGTTCAGACATTTGTATGGGTCCTATTAGTGTTTAAAGGGTTCAAGCAGAGAAAATGACCCACAGTAAATGGACTGAAATAAACCACTCCTGAAGGCTATGTATTCTAAACCCAACATGTTATAGCCTCAGGAAATTTGAATTCTTTCCAAATTAGGAGATGTCAAAATGGCAGACTGGTTTAGCACCTGGACTTTGAATCTTAGCCCTGCCATGTACACACTGTACATCATTGACCCTTTTATTTAAATTTTACACATTGGAAATAATGCCACATCTACTTCGTAGGTGTTTCATAAACATCTGGAATATATAGGCACTCAACAAATAATAGTTATTTAATTAGAAATACTTATCAAACACCTGGTTCTAAATAAATCTAATATGCTCTATATCAAGACCACAGAACAATAATTACTGAAATGTGTGAATCATTGTTTACTTAGCATTTTAATACTGATGCTAACCATTAAATCAGAGTTCTTCTTAGTTGACTATCATTTTAAGGCTTACAGTAAATCACAGATACAAAGTATTATAGTTGTAAGATCCTAAGAATCTTTGGGATCCTCAGTCTAACCACCCACAGAATGTTAACACTATTTCTTTAGCAAACTTGGCCAATGATAACCCTGTAATTACAAGCAAAACCATAATAAGAACCCAACACACACTCAAACAAGTCATTACGTGATGTGGAACTGAGTGTAGACTTTTATTCACTCAGAACAGATGAAAAGTACCTCTTTATGACTTCCATGTACAAGCTGGAACTTTACCACCAGGAGCCACTCAGAACATAGATTCTTTGAAAGTATTTGAAAGCAGATTTCTCTTTCTCCATGGTCTCCTTTACTCTTGGAAAAAGTCCTTCATTTCCTAAGGCTGGACTTTATAATTTCTAGATCAATTCTACTCTTACCACACACCACCCACCATACTGGAGGCTCACACTTGCACTTGCGCAAATTCATTGACGTCTCTTAGGCAGAGTTGCCAACAGTACCCTTAGAAGCGATGAGAAGATGTGCAAGATGGTCATCTACTCAGTGTATTTCCATTAATGTAATTTATGGCATCACTGTAAACGTTGTACTTTAGTTTTGAAATCACATCTTTGGTTTCTTCCAAAATTTTAATTTGTTAAGGACATTTTTAATAGTAGAATCTTTGTATTTCCTATACTTCCCTTCTGTGTATCTTCTAAATAACAGATAAAGCTATTAAATACTGTTTAGTCCTCATTCTCCACTTGAGACAATGCTCCCCTGTGACATAGAGCCATTATTAATATTCTTCAAGGATAGCCATTCAACTCATTCCACAATTCATCTGCCAATAATGTCATCCTGGGCAAGACTTGTCAAAACGTCATCCATGGGGACATCAAAGGAGACTTTATTAGAATTGTCTCCAAAGCATGATCCAAGTGAAAAGGTATTTGGATTGTATTTCTGGTTGAATTTTCATGTAACAGTCCTATGTTCTCAGAATTTAATACTCATAAATCTTGGAGTCTTAGAAAATTATTTTTAGGGATTGCTACATGGAATCATCAAGCAAAATCCTATCCTCAGAGTTAAGGTAGACTAGGTCAAAAGTTCTTAACTCATGGGAATCCATGTGTGGACTTCAAAATTTATAATTCTCCTAGAATGATAAACAAGGTATTAAATTATGTACATATGTGCGTTTTTCTTGGAATAAAGTCTCCAGCTTAGAAGAGACCTATACACAAAAATTATCATTGAACAAGATTAAGTCTAATTAAAGATGCCCCAAATTTAAGCCTGTCTCATTGCCCCTATATTTTCTGTTCATGTTCTGTAGTTGCACACGCATGCTATGTATGGTTGCTCCTTTGGTGAGCTCAGTTTGCAAGCATCATTCGTCTGGATTTCTCTAGGGATATCTCTACACTGTGTGTGATATTTTATATGTATACATACTTTTTCAAGAGCTTCCCAGATGGCTCATTGGTAAAGAATCCATCTGCCAATGAAGGAGATACTGGTTTGATCCCTGGGTTCGGAAGATCCCCTGGAGAAGGGAATGGCTACCCACTCCAGTATTCTTACCTGGAGAATCCCACAGACAGAGGAGGCTGGTGGGCTACAGTCTATGGGGTGGGCTACAGTCTATGGGGTCACCAAAGTGTTCGACATGACTTAGCAACTAAACGACTACATACTTTTTCTAACATGATGGCCCCTAGTACCCACCAATGGCTTTGCCCAACACCCAATTGAATAAAATGATTCTGAGGCAACACTGGAGTGAAAATTGGGTGGGCAGGATCCAATGAAAGTTAATATACCCATTTCTAAAATGGTCTAATCTCTTACTTATTAAGTGCTTTGCAGGGTGATTTTGATTGCATACACAAGTTCATTAGAAACACTGTCTTTAGGCTCTGTAGTAGACAGGAAAATACCCTTCCTCCCCCAACAATACCTAATTCCCAGAACCCTGAGATGGAGAGACTACCCCGGATGAACTGGGTGGACTCAATCGAGTCATGTGCATGTTCTATGTCTGTGTGTGCTCAGTCATGTCTGACTCTTTGCGACCCCATGGACTGGAGCCCACCAGGCTCCTCTGTCCATGGAATTCTCCAAGCCAGAATACTGGAGTGGGAATGCCTTCTCCAGGGGATCTTCCCAACCCAGGAATCGAACCCATGACTCCTGCACCTCCTGCATTGCAGGCAGATTCTTTACTGCTGAGCCACCAGGGAAGTCCTATGTCATTGCAACCCAAGGCAGCAACTGCTATGAAATGGTTGAGATTGTCTCTATACATTCTGATATATTAGAGGAAAAATCCACACCAGCTATACAAAAGAATACAAGTGACTTATGGCTACCATGGGAGATGGGGAGAGGGGGGAAGGATAAATTGAGAGATTTGAATTGACATGTACACACTATTATATATAAAATACATAACAAATAAAAACCTACTGTATAGCACAGGGAACTCTACTCAATACTCCATAATGACCTATATGGGAAAAGAACCTGAAAAAGAGTGGATACGTGTATATGTATTACTGATTCACTTTGCTATACAGCAGAAGCTAACACAACACTATAAATCTCCTATGATGCAACAAAAATTGAAAAAATAAATAAATGCAAACTCAGTGGCTTAAGATCCCCTGGAGGAGGAAGTGGCAACCCACTCCAGTATTCCTGCCTGGAAAGTTCCATGGACAGAGGAGCCTGGTGGGCTACAGTCCATGAGGTCGCAAGGAGTTGGACACGACTGAAGCGACTTAGCACACACGCTTATTTCTTACAGTATGTATCTATGGAGATCTCTGACCCTTCTGGATGCCTCTCTTTAAACAATGATTCCATGATCCTAGCTCCTCATAACTTATGACTCTACTGTTTTCAATATGTGACTTCCACCATTACCATTACTATAGAATGGGGGCTAGTCAGGAAGTTTTATGATTTGTTTCATAATAGCGTACACCATTTCTGTTCACATGCCATTGCTTTAAAAGTAATCACGTGGCTATACATACCCAGGAGTGGAATTGCTGGGTCTTATGGTACTTTTTAGTTTTTTGAGGGACCTCCATATTGTTTTCCATTATGGTTACCAGTGGACCATCTCACCAGCAGTGTTTTTCTCCATATCCTCCTCAATATTTGCTATGTGTGGTCTTTTGGACAGATGAGACCCTTATTGAGAAGGCAAAGAGCCTCTAGCCCACCCACTATAGATTTGCATTCAAGCTGGAAAAACAAAAACAAATTATAGCTTTAAACTAGTACGACTACAGCAGTGTTTGTTACCACAGCAAACCCTAGCCCATCCTGACTACATATCCACCCAAAAGAAAAGCAACTTTAGATTAATTAGTAATCCATGACATGTATGGTTTAGTAGGCACCACTTGTATAAAATATTTTTGGTTAGCAAATGTTCAAAGCCCATTCAATTTGTCTCATATAAGAGACAATGACTTATTGGAAAAGACCCTGATGCTGGGAAAGATTGAAAGCAGGAGGAGAAGGGGACAACAGAGGATGAGATGGTTGGATGGCATCACCAACTCAATAGACATGAGTTTGAGTAAACTCCAGGAGTTGGTGATGGACAGGGGGCCTGGCGTGCTGCGGTCCATAGGGTCGCAAAGAGTTGGACACAACTGAGCAGCTGATCTGAACTGAATGTTTCAATTTAATAAAATGGAAAGTAACTCCATTCTCTTTTTTCTAGTGTCAGTCTCTTCTGTGTAGGCATCTCTCCACACCCAACGGTACTATATCCTAACTGCAAGGAAGAGACGTAAATACTATTTTGAGCATAGCTCCACAAACTAAAAGCTGTAAAGTGACCACCAAACACATAGGGGCAAAAAGTTGGTCCCTTTTTTCTATTCAGGGATATTGTGAGAATAAATATATGTAAAAACTTTAAACCCTTCAGAAAAAAAGGTGCTATATAACCCAAGTGATTACTCACACCATTATCCAGCACAACCTGAGCCTCCATCCCTTAGAGACAGTTTCATTGCTAATTTCACTGACAGCAGTTAATAAAGTTGACATTTGGTTTTAATGGCACTGGCTAATAAACTGTCAGAAGGTTTTACAATCTTATCAAGTAATACATTACATTACAAATATTAAAAATTACTCTTGGAATTAACGTAATCTACTTTGAACACTCCATTGACTTCATCTGATAGGATATGCCAAGTTTTGTTCTTTTCTTTTTTTACTCTAGACTTACATAGGCACCGACTATGAGGAGGAATGTTTACAGAGTCTTATACATTTACACATGTGTATGATTTCTACATATGTACTTCTGATGATGAATATTCAGTCTGCATCAGAGTAACTGGCATTCTGGCTTGATGTTTTGATCTTTTGAAAATACACACGCACCTGCAGCACCTGGTTCTGCTCAGATCCCTGTATAGCTTTCAATTTTTGAGACTACTCCAATCATTATTATGGAAAGAGTGTTGCATTTAGAAAAAAACCTAAAGATGAAATCACAATGATTGCTTCTATTTATTGAGACTCTCCTCTGGATTAGTGCTTTTCATAATTATTCATTTTATCCTCGCTACAACCCTTTATAGATAATTTTATCAATTTAAACTCATGCGTTCAAGCGACAGAAAACCTAGTTCGGACCGGCTCAAACAAGAAAGAAGGTGTATTAACTTGTCTGCAAATTCAGGGTAGAATCCAGGAAACTCAGGCATGATTCAACCAATGCCTCAAATGATATCCCTGGAATCATTTTCTCCATCTGCATCTTCTAGATAAACTTGTTTTCTCAAAGTGCTTGTGGTGACCATTAGCTCTTAGCTCAAACTCACAAGTATAGCACCCAATCCAGCAGAAGAGACAGAATCTATTTCTTCCATCAGCTTAGAAAAGAAAAACCAGAATAAAATTTTCTTGGTTCTGATTGGTCAGGCTTAGATCATGTGACCCACCCTAAGCCAATCATCAAAGCCTTCTGGTATGTACACTCTAGATTGCTTTGATTGGCTTAACCTTAACCTATGTCACCTGTTTGCACTCTGGAGAGAAATGATTGAGACAAATTCATTCAAAGCCCAAGAACCAAGGGTGGAGTGGGATGGTACTATTAAAAAAAAAAAAAAGAAATTGTGAAACTGTTGCTATAACAGTGGAATAGGGAGGAAAAATGGATACAAGGCAGCAATATCAATAAATATCCATTACAAATTGACACTGTCTTCATTTTGCCCAGGAGAAAGGAGAGTTTTAGAGAAGTTAAGTGACTTATCATACATCTAATGAATGACAAGACCAGACTTTGAAATAAAGCCTCTGTGTCCCAAAGTTATTGTTCATTGTTGTCTTCTGCGATGCAGTAAAATGCTAGCCTATATGGGAAGCAGCATACCTAATTGAGCCTGAGAAAGTCAGGTCCCAGGTGTCCACTTTCTTTGGGATGGAGAGAGCTAGAAAGCAATGCCATATGTAGTGCAGTTCATCTGTACTCTCAACCGTGAAGCTGGTTCAGGGGAAAATCAAAGAATTTGCATTGATGGAAAGGACAGTGGGGTGGGAGGATACTGGTATCAGATGCTTTGCACAAATTTTTGCTGCCCTTCTTGTCTTTAGTGAGAAGTTAGGAGAGTCATGTAACCTCTCTAAAATGTGAAATAAAGGATAATGGCACCTAACTCCCACACACTGGGGACTGTTCAAAGAAACTGATATATTCTAAAATGTCCTGTAAACAACCATGCACTTACAAATATAAGATACTGCTATGAACATGAAAAAGGATTTATATTCACCCTTATAGCTCACAACGTAGTGCTGGGTGGACAAAGATATCTCCAAGCTTGTGAATTTGATTTCAATGATGAATTCTTTTCACATTTTTAAAAGTCTCTCTGTTCTGCAATGCCAGGATCTTCACATATTTTATAAAAGTGACTCCTTTTCATTCTCTGCTGGCTCATCTTCTACTTGCCTTCAAAATGTTGGAATGTCTGGGGGTTCTGGCCAAGACTCTGCCTCTTCTTTGTAATCACTTTCTAAGTAATTTCATCAAGTCCCAGGGCTTTCCTATGGTCTCTATACCAGTAAGTCCAAGAGTGTCTTCAGCCCTGACCTTCCAGATATCTGCATCTAACTACCAATGTCACCTCCACTTAGGCTTCTAACAAGTGTTTAAAAATTAACAGTGTTAAAACAAAATTCCAGATTTCCATCCCCATTCACTTGTCCCCATCTACTCTCTCCCTACTCTTTCTCACCTCATTGAGATTATTCTTAATAACTGTTTACTACATCTCTCACATCTGATATATCAGCAAGTCCCATTGACCATCTACTTTCACTCATCACCTTGTTCCAACCCTCCAACATTTCTCTGTATCCCTGTGATAGTCATTTTACCAATTCCACTCCTTCCCTCTCTAATCTCTTCTTCGGACTCTAGTTAGAGTAATGCTTTTAATTGTGCATGAGATCTCCTGACTGCCTTGCTCTAAGCCTTCCAATGGCTTCCCATTGTCCTCAGATAGGTTACTAAATCCTGTGTCCTCTAGCCTTGGTACACTTCTCCAATATCATCTCTCACAACTCTTCTCCTAACTCACCACACTTTAGCATTCTCAGTTGTCTTTCATTTCCTGGGATTCCTGCCTTAGACCCTCTCCACTAACTGTTTCCTCTGTGGGAAATCCTCTTGACCATGCAGATATAAGCTTAGATGCAAATCCCTCAAAATAGCCTTTCCTAATCATGCAAACTGACCTAGCCACCCATCACTATCACATCACCTACTTTAATTCTCTGCATATATGAATACATATCACTATTCACTTTTCTTGTTTATTTAGCTGTTCATCGGTTTGTCTGCTCCCACTATGATGTAAGTTTTATATGATCATAGACTCTAAATTATTTACAGTATTATTGTCCAGGCCTAAAACATTGACAAGAACTATTGAGTGAATAAAAACAATGGAAAAAAAAGATGAATGAATGTGTGAATGATAGAAAAATGATGGCTTTTATTTTAAAACTTGGGCCACTTGTACACTGACCTTGCCACAGGTGGTTACAATATATATGAGATTGCTAACTCTGTGAGGGCAGGAACAAGCCCTGAACTTCTGGAACTCTGGACAGGCTTTGTTAGGACAAAGGGAATTGAATCAATCTTTACATCTACCTCGTCACAGGGAGATTGCACAAAATTTTCTGTAGCAATGATTGGTATTTCTGCTTGGAGTAAAGGGCGGCATGATTTTAATGAAAGAGATTTAGATATAAAGTCAGCCAGGAATGGGCTACTCTACAGACTCTCATTCCAACTCTACCTCATACTGGTCACGTGCTCCTCACTGAGCCACTCAGCCTCTCTGACTTGCTCTTTCTCACCGATAAAATGGCAGTGATGATAACTCATCTTACCAAGTTCTTAGGATACTCAACAAAATGAAATAGTATACTCAACACATGGAACATATCTAATAAATGCTACTTCTCTTTCTCTTGTAACCTCATTGGTCATGGACCATAGTAACTGTATATTTTATTAGAATATTATATATGCCAAACCATGTAGGTATTGTGGGGGATGATCACATAGATGAAATGCTTTTGGTCCCTGTATGGCTTTCTTTCACTTACCTTCTAGATTCATGCTTCCTCCTTCTCCCCATCCTCCCTACTGTGTCCTATGAGTTAAACCTATGAGAACCAAGTCAATAGGTTTTCTTGCCTTCTAGATTATGGTTGGGCTTGATTTTGATTGGGAAGCATCAGTGGTCAATTGGAGAGAAGGAAAGAATGTGGTCAGATAATTTATTTCCTTGGCTCCATCTCTTAGAGGAGGATGAGGGTTAAGTGCCTCCTTCAACAGACTCACAGCCCTCTCCTGACCTGTTTCCAGGAACTGCCCCTTCTCTTTTCACTTTAGGTCCAAGAGTGCTAAATTCTGCCTTGATGGTAATTATTCCTTAGGGCTTCCACACTCCCCAATGACACGTTTGTAAATATACTTAAACTTTCTTTGCAGTACCCAATTTGAGTGCATCATCTCTTCCCTACTCAGATCTTGCCCAAAACACTTTCTTGCCTTGAAGGGTTCACACCCTAAGAACACATCATACCACATATCACTAATAGTAGATGGACCAAAGCAAGAATTCTTCACTGCCATTGCACTGACCTTGTGTGTATCAGTTCAGCAGGGGAGACTGACTTTATTCATTACCAAGCTTTCACAAGAAGTCATCAAAAATACCTGTGTGTTTATGAAATAGCAGTCAAAATTAATAAGTTCTGTAAGTTAATTGTTATTTCTTTGGGATCACTAGTTCTCAACTGATCAAGTCTTCTGAAGAACTTTCAAAAATACATCTGCCTACTTCTGGTCTATCATATTTCAGTACTGACAGCAATTTCATCCCCCAATTCGATTACAAGACGTAACTAAGAATATACTTAATTATAAAGCAAATATTCACAATGATGGGAAGATAGAAGAATAAAAAACCACCTACTCAAGCCCCTTCTGAAATGAAATGTTCCTTTTTGGAATAGGTTGTCCTAAGGTGTTTAAAAACATTGCTTAAGGAAAACTCTGCTCCAAATAAAGTTATAGTTTAAGAAAAGAGATGCACACGCCTAGGCCAACCCTAAACCAAAAGAGCTGGAGTCTTAGGAGGTGGAGCCAGGCAGCTATACACTTGCCAAAGCAACTCATGCATTTCTAATGTGAAGCCGGACTGAGGACAGTAGCTTTCAGTGTTCCTGCAGAGTCCAAAGGAGAGGGTCCCAGTACCAGATCAAATGCTGTCATGCATTCTCACACTGAAATTGCTCCCAGACTCTCAACCCACCTCCAAATTCCTCTCAGCCTGGCTTCTGCTTCATGTGATTCTGGTTTAGCAATCATTGTTCTAGTAATTCCAATTGACTTGGCCAACAAAGCGTGAAGTATTTGTCTTATAGCTTGTCTGGCATGTCCCTTGAATGCACTTAATAGTGGCCCTCTGGATTCAGGATAAGGATGCTGCATGGCATCTGCCTAGAGCTCTCAGCCCACAGTCTGCCAGGACAACAGTGCCCTATGACCTCCACCCTCCAGGAATGACTAGACAGGTGGAGTATACACTATACTGCTATAGAAAAAAAAATCATTTTCAGGAATCTGTTTCATTGGGACACATTTTTCACATCTCTTAGCATATTGAAAATGTTCAAGAAGGCCTCATAATCACTGTGATCAAAGTATATTGTAATTACCCATCCTTAAACAGACCAAAGTACTTTGGTAATGAACTCATTCAAATCTCTTAATGCACATGGATTTGTGCTACAACTGTCCTTACCCCCAGAAGCTAATACATGTGGTAGTTCTTTGTAAAATGTGGAGTCTTCTACACATGAATGCCCTGGAGAAGTGCATGGCAACTCACTCCAGTATTCTTGCCTGGAGAATCCCATGGACAAAGGAGCCATGGGCTACAGTCCATGGTATCACACAGAATCAGACATGACTGAGGCAAATTAGCACACATGAATGTGTTATCATTTTTATTTCTAAAACCATACTACAGACCCAAGAAAATGATGTTACAAACAAATAGACTTAAGATAAAGGAAGCAAAAGCAAATTAAATACATTCAAATCATTTAATAGTACTAGTGTTGAGAATGTTGAATGTTGAATGCATAATTCAATAATTATGCACTGCTAATAAAGGCTTTACAGAACAGAATATTATGCATTTTTGTAGATTTAGGACTGAACATTCAAAAAGGCGTGCTATGACCAAATATCTGAAGCACATTTTCTTTTTTTTTAATTTATTTTTATTAGTTGGAGGCTAATAACTTTACAATGTTGTAGTGGTTTTTGCCATACATTGACATGAATCAGCCATGAATTTACATGTGTTCCCCATCCTGATCTCCCCTCCCACCTCCCTCCCCATCCCATCCCTTTGGGTCTTCCCAGTGCACCAGCCCTGAGCATTTGTCTCATGCATCCAACCTGGGCTGGCGATCTGTTTCACCCTTGATAATATATATGTTTCAATGCTATTCTCTCAGATCATCCCACCCTCGCCTTCTCCCACAGAGTCCAAAAGTCTGTTCTATACATCTGTGTCTTGAAGCACATTTTCTGATGAGAAGTTCAGATGGACAGAAAAAGTGGTCAGTGGGATGGTTAGTGAAGAGAGGATGGTTCTTGGAGGCAAAAGTCACAGTGTTACAGATCTGAGTAATACCAAGATGATATGGCTGTTGCTGACTCTCTTGGTGGCAAAGCCATCCCGACTAACTTCCCATTGGACAAGCCAGCCTCTCTTCCGTGGTGACTCCACTGTTCCATAGTGGGTTTGCCAGTAGACTCCATCTCCAGCTAAAACAGAGAAGGCTGACTCTTCTCTCTGGAAGGACCTTAATGTCAGTTCATTGTGAATAACATCTGTGAAATCTAAAGAAACAATTTGATGTGATTAGAACACATAATTAGAAACTGATATATCAGGGACTTTCATATATCTTGTTCATAAATTTATTCAGTAAACATTCTCTGAGCACCTAGGAAGCACTGGCCCCATTTTGTGCCCTGGTGAGCTCCAGAGGGCCCCAAGGCATGGTGCTTGCTGCTCTAGCATGCATAATATTATATTAAAGAAAGATGTGTTTTCTTAATTAATATCTGGTAAGTGTTACAATAGACATATGAATAGAAAAAGATGGGGTCATGGAGATGGGAATGATTTGGCTGCACAGAAAATAAGCAGGTTTGGCCTGCCTTAACTTTCCTTCAGGTTGTGTCATAGTTTCCAGCCTAGACTGACTACTTTGACTAAACCTCTCACCCACTCTTAATGTCAGTACACCCCATTGCTTCCAACCCAGTTTTGCTGAGATCTATAAATTCCTGACCCTCAACCATTTGATGATGTTTCTTGCTTCCTCAGATATCATCAGGCAATGTGATAAGTTGAGCCCAATAGTCTTGAGTTTGACTTTTGTTTGTGTCACTACTGGTAAACCCTGGAGCTAAAAGATTAAGCATTCTGTTTAGTAGTTCTGCATCAAATGAGGCTTCCAGGAATGAGATGCTGAGACAGAGTTACAAGTGCAAGAGACTTATAGGGTGGGTGGTGCAGGATGAGCTAGTGAATGACAGAAAGAGGGGGGAGTAGGACTGGGCAGGGAGAGCCTCAGTCTGCAATGCAGATCTGACAAAGTCTCAACCAACAGAGAGCAAATACTACTCATTAGAACAAGGGCATTCCTTCATCAGCCACAATTGGGCAAAAATGTGTACCTCCTTGTGACCCAGAAGAGTACAGTCTTGCTCAAATGTTTTGGCCAGTCCAAGAGTTCTATAGCTAGAATATGTCATCTGACCTTACTCCCTATGAATGAACAGTAAGTTCTTGGTTAAATAGTTATCTGAGCCCTACATCCCAATGGTGAACACCAATCCTCAAAGACTTGCTATAGCACTGTCTTCTCTCTAGTGACTGCTGAGTTAGCATATGGATGGTTATGCTTCACAGTTTTTGGAAATTGACTCCAAATCTACCAATAACTCACAGACAGTTCAGGCAACCTCAACCACTCTATATTTTAAACAGCTGAAATTTAAGATGCTCCCCTCCCCCCAACAAAAACAGCTATGACAACAAAATGTCATTTCTTTATGTGAAGTGAAGTGAAGTAGTTCAGTCGTGTCCAACTCTTTGAGACCCCATAGATGTAGCCTACCAGGCTTCTCAGTCCATGGAATTTTCCAGGCAACAGTTCTGGAGTGGGTTTCCATTTCCTTCTCCAGGGGATCTTCCCAACCCAGGGATCGAACCCGGGTCTCTTACATTGTAGGCAGATGCTTTACCCTCTGAGCCACCAGGCACAAAAGGACCCTAGTTTTCACAACAAGCTATTATTCTTAGACCTGTGTTAACAATCATGAGAGTGTTCATTGTGTAAATAAATTATAGATTATTATATACAGTTGAGAATGATGGAGTAACAGTAGGCAATGGTGGGAAAGGAACGTATTTATAGTTAAAGCTAGGTTTGAATCCTGAACCTGTCATGACAGGCTGTGTCTTCAGGAAAACTACATAGTTTCTGGAGCTTCAGATTCCTCACCTGTAAAATAGAGATAATAATACCCATTTCATAGCCTGTACATATAGTGGAAGACTCTATATGATGAATTAAACAAGAATTTGCTAATTCCTAAGGACCACTTACTCCTTGGAAGAAAAGTTATGCCCAACCTAGATAGCATATTAAAAAGCAGAGACATTACTTTGCCAACAAAGGTCTGTCTAGTCAAAGCTATGGTTTTTCTAGTAGTCATGTATGGATGTGAGAGTTGGACTATAAAGAGAGCTGAGTGCTGAAGAATTGATGCTTTTGAACTATGGTGTTGGAGAAGTCTCTTGAGGGTCCCTTGGACTGCAAGGAAATCCAACCAGTCCATCCTAAAGGAAATCACTCTTGAGTATTTGTTGGAAGGATTGATGCTGAAGCTGAAAACTCCAATTCTTTGGCCACCTGATGCGAAGAACTGACTCATTTGAAAAGACCCTGATTCTGGGAAAGATTGAAGGCAGGAGGAGAAGGGGATGAAATAGGTTTAGATGGTTGGATGGCATCACTGACTCAACGAACATGAATTTGAGTAGACTCCAGGAGTTGGTGATGGACAGGGAGGCCTGGCATGCTGCAGTCGATGGGGTCACAAAGAGTTGGACATGACTGAGCAACTGAACTGACTGAAGGACCCCTGGTTGTTCCTGATGGTTATGTGGCTTTCTCTACCTAATGGTGCTCAGAAGGAAGACATCACTATCAAGCTCTGAGTTTCAAAACAGAGTGTTCTTTTCTTGAGCCTACAGGGAGATAATAACCATGAAACCCAAACTGATTCTAGAAAGAGAAAAGGATGTCTCAGAACTCCCATGGTTGCTTTTTTTTCTCTTTCTCTTATTTATGTTTTCAATATGTAAGGAACTGGAACTTGGGGGAGTGACTGTAAGGAAACTATAGAAAAGGGAGAACAAAGTATAAGAGTGGGGGAAGCCACACTCTAAAAGGAAAACAGATAATCATATGGTTTTTATCTTTCAATTTGTTAATGTGGTGTATTACATTGATTGATTTGCGGATATTAAAGAATCCTTGCATTCCTGGAATAAAGCCCACTTGGTCATGGTGTATGATTTTTTTAATATGTTGTTGGATTCTGTTTGCTAGAATTTTGTTAAGGATTTTTGCATCTATGTTCATCAGTGATATTGGCCTGTAGTTTTCTTTTTTTGTGGCATCTTTGTCTGGTTTTGGAATTAGGGTGATGGTGGCCTCATAGAATGAGTTTGAAAGTTTACCTTCTTCTGCAATTTTCTGGAAGAGTTTGAGTAAGATAGGTGTTAGCTCTTCTCTAAATTTTTGGTAGAATTCAGCTGTGAAGCCATCTGGTCCTGGGCTTTTGTTTGCTGGAAGATTTTTGATGACAGTTTCGATTTCCTTGCTTGTGATGGGTCTGTTAAGATCTTCTATTTTCTCTGGTTCAGTTTTGGAAAGTTATACTTTTCTAAGAATTTGTCCATTTCATCCAAGTTGTCCATTTTTATTGGCATAGAGCTGCTGGTAGTAGTCTCTTATGATCCTTTGTATTTCAGTGTTGTCTGTTGTGATCTTTCCATTTTCATTTCTAATTTTGTTAATTTGGTTCTTCTCTCTTTGTTTCTTAATGAGTCTTGCTAATGGTTTGTCAATTTTGTTTATTTTTTCAAAAAACCAGCTTTTAGCTTTGTTGATTTTTGCTATGGTCTCTTTAGTTTCTTTTGCATTTATTTCTGCCCTGATTTTTAAGATTTCTTTCCTTCTGCTAACCCTGGGGTTCTTCATTTCTTCCTTCTCTAGTTGTTTTAGGTGTAGAGTTAGGTTATTTATTTGGTTTTTTTCTTGTTTCTTGATGTAAGCCTGTAATGCTATGAACCTTCCCCTTAGCACTGCTTTTACAGTGTCCCATAGGTTTTGGGTTGTTGTGTTTTCATTTTCATTCATTTCTATACATATTTTGATTTCTTTTTTGATTTCTTCTATGATTTGTTGGTTATTCAGAAGCGTGTTATTTAGCCTCCATATGTTTGAATTTTTAACAATTTTTTTCCTGTAATTGAGATCTAATCTTACTGCACTGTGGTCAGAAAAGATGACTGGAATGATTTCAATTTTTTTGAATTTTCCAAGACTAGATTTATGGCCCAGGATGTGATCTATTCCAGAAAAATAAATGACCCAATCAAAAAATGGGCCAAAGAACTAAACAGACATTTCTCCAAAGAAGACATACAGATGGCTAACAAACACATGAAAAGATGCTCAACATCACTCATTATTAGAGAAATGCAAATCAAAACCACAATGAGGTACCATTACATGCCAGTCAGGATGGCTGCTACAAAAGTCTACAAGCAATAAATGCTGGAAGAGGGTGTGGAGAAAAGGGAACCCTCTTACACTGTTGGTGGGAATGCAAACTAGTACAGCCACTATGGAAAACAGTGTGGAGATTTCTTAAAAAACTGGAAATAGAACTGCCACATGACCCAGCAATACCACTTCTGGGCATACACACTGAGGAAACCAGATCTGAAAGAGACACGTGCACCCCAATGTTCATCGCAGCACTGTTTATAATAGCCAGGACATGGAAGCAACCTAGATGCCCATCAGCAGATGAATGGATAAGGAAGCTGTGGTACATATACACCATGGAATATTACTCAGCCATTAAAAAGAATTCATTTGAATCAGTCCTAATGAGATGGATGAAACTGGAGCCCCTTATACAGAGTGAAGTAAGCCAGAAAGATAAAGAACATTACAGCATACTAACACATATATATGGAATTTAGAAAGATGGTAACGATAACCGTATATGCAAAACAGAAAAAGAGACACAGAAATACAGAACAGACTCTTGAACTCTGTGGGAGAAGGTGAGGGTGGGATATTTCAGAAGAACAGCATGTATACTATCTATGGTGAAACAGATCACCAGCCAAGGTGGGATGCATGAGACAAGTGCTCGGGCCTGGTGCAGTGGGAAGACCCAGAGGAATCGGGTGGAGAGGGAGGTGGGAGGGGGGATCGGGATGGGGAATACGTGTAAATCTATGGCTGATTCATATCAATGTATGACCAAAAAAAATAAATAAATAAATTAAAAATAAATTTTTTTTTAATAAATAAATAAAAGGAAAACAGAAGTCTTCCCGAGTACAGAAAGTAACTGGAAAAATTTAGAATGGATGAAACCACCAGCTTGCTGGTTCTCTAAGAAGAGAGCTAGGAACAGTCCACCCATGCCAGGAATGGTGCAAATCTCGGGATTCTAAGCAGGAATCCAAAGACGCAAGGCCCAGAAATGCTGATTGTGTCTATAGTTACTACCTCCAAGATCCAGCATGATCCCTTGTGGATTTTTTGCTTCACCTACAACTCTATAAGTAGTTCCTTTATTAGACTCTACTTAAATCATCCTAATTTCCACATGCCATCTGTTTTCTACTGGGAACACTTCTTTTACAGGTGTTAATATTATAATGCCAGAAGATCACACCTATCTAGGAAGATTATAAAAACCAGATGCTTTTTTTAGACCATGAGATAACAAAGAGGTTAGAATCATTTTGGAAAATTAAGGACCATGTTCTGACAAATATGCCAGAACTTTTTAACTAAAAAAAAAAAAAAAGTCACATTCATTTTCAAAATCAAAGCTTAAAAATAATCAATAAAAAATAGTTTTCTCTTCATGTTTCCTTCCCAAATGTGTGAGTGTGTGCTCAGTCCCTACAGTCGTGTCCAACTCTTTGTGATGTCATGCATTGTAGCCCGCCCGTCTCCTCTGTCCATGGGATTCTCCAGGCAAGAATACTGGAGAGGGTTGCCCTGCCCTTCTCCAGGGGATCTTCCTGACCCAAGGATCGAGCCTGGGTCTCCTGCATCTCTTGCATTTCAGGAATATTTTTGACCCAATGAACCACTTGGGAAACCCTTCCTTCCCAAATAATTCAATGCAGAAGCGATTCAGGGGGACATTGAGTAAGGTAGGTGTCTGTGGGAGGAAGAGGCAGATCATAGTCACACAGCCCCAGCTTTGGAGTCTGAGCAGATTAAGGAGGGGACCTGCCCAGCAGGGCTGCCCAGCCCAGAGGATTAGAGGCCAATCAGATGTTGGGGAGCGCCCCAGGGGAAGGGTAGCCTGCCATGGATGTCAGAGTCTGACTGGCCTCTGGAAGGCATTCATGTGGGAGTGTTAACCTGCAGGGTTACTGCAGCCTGAACAAGGTAAGAGGCACCTACACTTTGGGGATGGCCATATTGGCAGTCAGGTATGGGATGTCAGGGTTCAGAAAGACTTAGGAATCCTGATGTAGAGGGCATCCCAGCACAGCATCAGAGCCTGAGAGGGCAGGGAAGGGCTTCTACATGGGGGAAAGTGTTAGCCCTATGCAGGGCACCAGAGCCTGGGCAGGGCGAAGAAGGCATCCATGCAGTGGAACAACAGCGGCAGCAGCCCAGCCTGGGAGGTTGAAGCTCAGGTGAGGAGAGGAAGGCATCTCTGCAGTGGGCAGAGAACTAGCCATGGCAGCAGAGGTATGTCACAGCCTGGGCAGGTGAGGAGGGTGCCCAGGAGGAATCAGGGCTAGACAGTGACAGAGAGCGTGAGAGCCCAAGCAGGGTGCACAGGTGATCTCTGCAAAGGCAAAGGGTGACCTTTGTGGTGAGGAGCTGTTATCATACAGAGAGAATGATCAAGTAAGTAAGCGCATTAAGGATAATGGCTTCAAGATTCTCGCGAAGTGAGTTTTAAATATAAAAAGAGAGAAAACCAGAATGAACCTTGTAGTGTCGAATTGGAATTAGAAGTGCCAGTAAAATCTCATGGTTTTTAATATATAGATATTACATATATATTTAATATATAGATATATAGGCACAGCAAGGAGGATCATGCAAATGTGTATATATGTATATCTAAAGTATATGCATATATTCTCATGCTCTGTCCACAAAAAGGACCAAAGTGCTGAGTCATTCTGATAGCAATGATCACATATGGCAGTCAACTCTTGGTTTCTAAAAAGTACTGCTTTCCAATTAAAGGAGTCAGAGTTACTTGGAGAAATAACTGAATCTAAGGCTGATACAGGGACAATAAAAAAAAAATGAGCCTGGGGCACCTTTTTTGGCCAGTGTAAAAATGTGCTCAAAGATGGATGGGGACATGTCAAGAGGACACACGTGTCAACCTAGAAGAGCTCCCATTTGTCAAATTACAGACAATTAGAGCATCAAAAAATAATAAGAGTAATGGGCTATGACTTATTGAATAAAAGAAGAATCCAAGTGTCTACACTGATATAAATATATCAATGAATAAATTGAAAGGTTGATGAGTAATGGGATATTTACATAGTTCCATATGTAACATCTCCCTTCAAAACATTTTTAACTACAAAAGAAAAAGGAATAACTTTACAGTGGAGAAGCCCGGTAGAGTCCACTTAATCAAGTGGTCAATGTTAATATCACCAGTAATGGGACAAGAGGAAATGATGTGTAACCTGACAGAAACAATGAAAGGACACAGAACCACTTCAGTGGTGTTCCTACCGAAGATAAGCATCATGAGTCTACTGATTAACAGGAGACCCGCCTACAGCAAGGGAACAGTCTACAAAATAACTGGCCAGAAACTGTTCAAAAATACCAAGATCATTAAAGTCCAAGGAAGACTGAGAAATTGTTCCAGTAAAAACAACTATTCTAGAATACCTAGAAAACCTTAATTGGGGCTGAGGATTAGACAGGAGTAATGTATTCATGTTACCTTCTGACTTTGATAGTTGTTTTGTGATCATAGAGAAGAATGTTCTTATTTACAGAAAATGAACCTTAAAAGATTTGAGGGTGATGCAACATCCTGTTGTAAATTACTCTGAAATGGTTCAGGGGGAGAAAAGGGAAATTCTTTATATTGTACTTGCAACTTTTATTTAAATCTGATATTGTTTAGAAAGCACTCTGAAAAAATTATTGAAAGGTGTCATCACAATCTAGCATTAAGCCTCCTACCCCTCAGTTGCTTTGAATATGCAAACTTTGTACTTGATGAGTATTTTTGTCTTTTATTGCTCCTTCAGCAAAAAGAACTCAGACCTATTCTTAGGAAGATAATCTGGGTCATATAATTTACAGGGTAACAGTTGGCAACATGACAGTCCCAGTGAGATTTCTTTCTCTTTTTTTTTTAGCTAGCTGCTTCTACTTAGAAATAAAACTTTAAATATTCTTCTCTGACCTTTTTTTGCCTGGGAGGAGAGTTTAATTACCTGCCCAGTTTACATAAATTATGTCGACTGTTTGTCTAAAATTGAATCCTGGGCAGAGATCAATATGGCCTCAGAAAAGCCAGAGCAAATGACTTCTCTCAAATGCCATCAAAGGTCACCAGAACCTTTCCTGCTTGGATGGGGACATGTTCTGTTGGACAACCTGGAGCGTGTCACAGGCCTGCTGCCTGCTGCCTTGGGTACCAACCACAAGAGCATGATTGATCATCAGTTAGAGGACATTGGGTACAAACTCCCTCAGGAGTCAGCTGTGTAGAATTAATTGAATACCACGACGAGTCTGATTCATCATTCTCTGAAAAGGAGAAAATGGCACAGAAGACACCCAGAGCTTGATGCATGAGGTTTCATGGAGGTTAACTGCTATTTAGACTTAGGGTCTTGATGGTCACAGACAGTGCAAGTGCTATTTGGTTGCAATTGTACAAATTTATCCAGGAAAAGAAGAACCTTTCAATCTCTCTTTAATTCTTCTTCTTCTTCTCAGGAAGAAGTTATTTGATGAGGGCCAACTCTTCTGTCTAGCTCTATTCAAAAATATTCCAGGGCAGTAAAATAAAATATTTCATGGTGGAGGTATAAGTAAAGTACAAAATGACTTTAGACTGCAATACAATTTTCATCCAAGAGATTCAGAGAAAGCTTCATAGTGGATAAAATGTTTGATCAGTAACTAGAAGAAGGAATATAATTATAGTAAATATTAAGAAAATGAAGGCAAGAGGAAATAGCAAGAGCAATGTCACAGATATCATGTAAATCTGAAGCCAGCAATTACTTTAGTATGATGAAAGCCTCACGGAAATAGTGTTGGAAAGAGAAAACAGCTCATGGATGCTGAAGTCAGGGGCTAAGAAAAAATATGCATTTAGTATAAAGCCAGAAGGAGAAGAACCAACTAAGAGGAGTCAGTATCAGTTCAATCACTCAGGCATGTCCAACTCTTTGTGACCTCATGAACTGCAGCACGCCAGGCCTCCCTATCCATCACCAGCTCCTGGAGTTTACCCAAACTCATGTCCATTGAGTTGGTGGTGCCATCCAACCATCTCATCCTCTGTCATCCCCTTCTCCTCCTGCCTTCAATCTTTCCCAGCATCAGGGTCTTTTCAAATTAGTCAGGTCTTCGCATCAGGTGATCAGAGTATTTACTGGAGTTTCAGCTTCAATATCAATCCTTCCAATGAACACCCAGGACTGATCTCCTTTAGGATGGACTGGTTGGATCACCTTGCAGTCCAAGGGACCCTCAAGAGTCTTCTCCAACACCACAGTTCAAAAGCATCAATTCTTCAGCACTCAGCTTTCTTTATAGTCCAACTCTCACATTCATACATGACTACTGGAAAAACCATAGCCTTGACTAGATGGACCTTTGTTGGCAAAGTAATGTCTCTGCTTTTTAATATGACAGAAGCACATAGAGAAGCTGCAGTATCCCATAAGGCTAAAGACAAAAGAAGGAGAAGAAAAAATGATGGACAAGGTTAAAATGTAGGGAAAAGTCAAGGAATTAGAACTAAGAAACCACTGACAAAATGATTGCTAGAGCAATTCCAGCCTCAAAAAACATGGAGCATGTCAAGTCTCAAGGGAAAGGAAGAAGTTGAATTGAAAGTCAATGCAAAAGATGTGGAATGACTTTTCTCGTAATTTGGTAGTGAATGGAGACAGGATGGAAATAAAGACAACAGTAAAAAGAGAAAGAAATAAAAGGAGAGGTAAGGGGGTTGATTTGATAATGAAAAGCAAACCATTGTGATAGCCGTGAATGTTGGTTGCAACATAGAATGAGAAGTTGGTGCTCTAAGGAAAAGAGCTGATAAATGTTATATCAACTTTTTTTTTTTTTTTTAATTTTTTTATTAGTTGGAGGCTAATTACTTCACAACATTTCAGTGGGTTTTGTCATACATTGATATGAATCAGCCATAGATTTACACTTATTCCCTATCCCGATCCCCCCTCCCACCTCCCTCTCCACCCGATTCCTCTGGGTCTTCCCAGTGTACCAGGCCCGAGCACTTGTCTCATGCATCCCCCCTGGGCTGGTGATCTGTTTCACCATAGATAGTATACATGCTGTTCTTTTGAAACATCCCACCCTCACCTTCTCCCACAGAGTTCAAAAGTCTGTTCTGTATTTCTGTGTCTCTTTTTCTGTTTTGCATATAGGGTTATCGTTACCGTCTTTCTAAATTCCATATATATGTGTTAGTATGCTGTAATGTTCTTTATCTTTCTGGCTTACTTCACTCTGTATAAGGGGCTCCAGTTTCATCCATCTCATTAGGACTGGTTCAAATGAATTCCTTTTGACGGCTGAGTAAAATTCCATGGTGTATATGTACCACAGCTTCCTTATCCATTCATCTGCTGATGGGCATCTAGGTTGCTTCCATGTCCTGGCTATTATAAACAGTGCTGCGATGAACATTGGGGTGCACGTGTCTCTTTCAGATCTGGTTTCCTCAGTGTGTATGCCCAGAAGTGGGATTGCTGGTCATATGGCAGTTCTATTTCCAGTTTTTTAAGGAATCTCCACACTGTTTTCCATAGTGGCTGTACTAGTTTGCATTCCCACCAACAGTGTAAGAGGGTTCCCTTTTTCTAACAGCCTCTCCAGCATTTATTGCTTGTAGACTTTTGGATAGCAGCCATCCTGACTGGCGTGTAATGGTACCTCATTGTGGTTTTGATTTGCATTTCTCTAATAATGAGTGATGTTGAGCATCTTTTCATGTGTTTGTTAGCCATCTGTATGTCTTCTTTGGAGAAATGTCTGTTTAGTTCTTTGGCCCATTTTTTGATTGGGTCATTTATTTTTCTGGAATTGAGCTGCAGGAGTTGCTTGTATATTTTTGAGATTAATCCTTTGTCTGTTTCTTCATTTGCTATTATTTTCTCCCAATCTGAGGGCTGTCTTTTCACCTTACTTATAGTTTCCTTTGTAGTGCAAAAGCTTTTAAGTTTCATTAGATCCCATTTGTTTAGTTTTGCTTTTATTTCCAATATTCTGGGAGGTGGGTCATAGAGGATCTTGCTGTGATTTATGTCGGAGAGTGTTTTGCCTATGTTCTCCTCTAGGAGTTTTATAGTTTCTGGTCTTACATTTAGATCTTTAATCCATTTTGAGTTTATTTTTGTGTATGGTGTTAGAAAGTGTTCTAGTTTCATTCTTTTACAAGTGGTTGACCAGTTTTCCCAGCACCACTTGTTAAAGAGGTTGTTTTTTTCCATTGTATATCCTTGCCTCCTTTGTCAAAGATAAGGTGTCCATAGGTTCGTGGATTTATCTCTGGGCTTTCTATTCTGTTCCATTGGTCTATATTTCTGTCTTTGTGCCAGTACCATACTGTCTTGATGACTGTGGCTTTGTAGTAGAGTCTGAAGTCAGGCAGGTTGATTCCTCCAGTTCCATTCTTCTTTCTCAAGATTACTTTGGCTATTCGAGGTTTTTTGTATTTCCATACAAATTGTGAAATTCTTTGGTCTAGTTCTGTGAAAAATACCGTTGGTAGCTTGATAGGGATTGCATTGAATCTATAGATTGCTTTGGGTAGAATAGCCATTTTGACAATATTGATTCTTCCAATCCATGAACACGGTATGTTTCTCCATCTGTTTGTGTCCTCTTTGATTTCTTTCATCAGTGTTTTATAGTTTTCTATGTATAGGTCTTTTGTTTCTTTAGGTAGATATACTCCTAAGTATTTTATTCTTTTTGTTGCAATGGTGAATGGTATTGTTTCCTTAATTTCTCTTTCTGTTTTCTCATTGTTAGTGTATAGGAATGCAAGGGATTTCTGTGTGTTAATTTTATATCCTGCAACTTTACTATATTCATTGATTAGCTCTAGTAATTTTCTGGTAGAGTCTTTAGGGTTTTCTATGTAGAGGATCATGTCATCTGCAAACAGTGAGAGTTTCACTTCTTCTTTTCCTATCTGGATTCCTTTTACTTCTTTTTCTGCTCTGATTGCTGTGGCCAAAACTTCCAACACTATGTTGAATAGTAGTGGTGAGAGTGGGCACCCTTGTCTTGTTCCTGATTTCAGGGGAAATGCTTTCAATTTTTCACCATTGAGGGTGATGCTTGCTGTGGGTTTGTCATATATAGCTTTTATTATGTTGAGGTATGTTCCTTCTATTCCTGCTTTTTGGAGAGTTTTAATCATAAATGAGTGTTGAATTTTGTCAAAGGCTTTCTCTGCATCTATTGAGATAATCATATGGTTTTTATCTTTCAATTTGTTAATGTGGTGTATTACATTGATTGATTTGCGGATATTGAAGAATCCTTGCATTCCTGGGATAAAGCCCACTTGGTCGTGGTGTATGATTTTTTTATTATGTTGTTGGATTCTGTTTGCTAGAATTTTGTTAAGGATTTTTGCATCTATGTTCATCAGTGATATTGGCCTGTAGTTTTCTTTTTTTGTGGCATCTTTGTCAGGTTTTGGAATTAGGGTGATGGTGGCCTCATAGAATGAGTTTGGAAGTTTACCTTCTTCTGCAATTTTCTGGAAGAGTTTGAGTAAGATAGGTGTTAGCTCTTCTCTAAATTTTTGGTAGAATTCAGCTGTGAAGCCATCTGGTCCTGGGCTTTTGTTTGCTGGAAGATTTTTGATTACAGTTTCGATTTCCTTGCTTGTGATGGGTCTGTTAAGATCTTCTATTTCTTCCTGGTTCAGTTTTGGAAAGTTATACTTTTCTAAGAATTTGTCCATTTCATCCAAGTTGTCCATTTTATTGGCATAGAGCTGCTGGTAGTAGTCTCTTATGATCCTTTGTATTTCAGTGTTGTCTGTTGTGATCTCTCCATTTTCATTTCTAATTTTGTTAATTTGGTTCTTCTCTCTTTGTTTCTTAATGAGTCTTGCTAATGGTTTGTCAATTTTGTTTATTTTTTCAAAAAACCAGCTTTTAGCTTTGTTGATTTTTGCTATGGTCTCTTTAGTTTCTATTGCATTTATTTCTGCCTTAATTTTTAAGATTTCTTTCCTTCTGCTAACCCTGGGGTTCTTCATTTCTTCCTTCTCTAATTGCTTTAGGTGTAGAGTTAGGTTATTTATTTGGCTTTTTTCTTGTTTCTTGATGTAAGCCTGTAATGCTATGAACCTTCCCCTTAGCACTGCTTTTACAGTGTCCCATAGGTTTTGGGTTGTTGTGTTTTCATTTTCATTCATTTCTATACATATTTTGATTTCTTTTTTGATTTCTTCTATGATTTGTTGGTTATTCAGAAGCGTGTTATTTAGCCTCCAGGTGTTTGAATTTTTAACAATTTTTTTCCTGTAATTGAGATCTAATCTTACTGCACTGTGGTCAGAAAAGATGACTGGAATGATTTCAATTTTTTTGAATTTTCCAAGACCAGATTTATGGCCCAGGATGTGATCTATTCTGGAGAAGGTTCCGTGTGCACTTGAGAAAAAGGTGAAGTTGCTTGTTTTGGGGTGAAATGTCCTATAGATATCAATTAGGTCTAGCTGGTCCATTGTGTCATTTAAAGGTTTGTGTTTCCTTGTTAATTTTCTGTTTAGTTGATCTATCCATAGTTGTGAGTGGGGTATTAAAGTCTCCCACTATTATTGTGTTACTATTAATTTCCTCTTTCATACTCGTTAGTGTTTGCCGTACATATTGCGGTGCTCCTATGTTGGGTGCATATATATTTATAATTGTTATATCTTCTTCTTGGATTGATCCTTTGATCATTATGTAGTGTCCTTCTTTGTCTCTTTTCACAGCTTTTATTTTAAAGTCTATTTTATCTGATTATGATATTGCGACTCCTGCTTTCTTTTTGGTCTCCATTTTAGCATGAAATATTTCTTTTCCAGCCTTTCACTTTTTAAGCTGTATGTGTCTCTTGTTTTGAGGTGGTCTTTGTAGACAGCATATATGGGGGTCTTGTTTTTGTATCCATTCAGGCCAATTCTTTGTCTTTTGGTTGGCGGCATTTTCAACCCATTTTACATTTAAGGTAATTATGATAGGTGTGGTCCCGTTGTCATTTATTTGTTGTTTTTGCGCGTCACGTTTATACAACCTTCTGCATTTCCTGTCTAGAGAAGATCCTTTAGCATTTGTTTGAGAGCTTGGTTTGGTGGTGCTTTGAATTCTCTCAGCTTTTGCTATCTGTAAAAGCTTTTGAGTTTCCCTTCAATCTGGAATGAGCATCCTTGCATTGGGATACAGTAATCTAGGTTGTAGGTTTATTCTCTTTCATTTACTTTCCAGGACGTCCTGCCATTCCCTTCTGGCCTGGAGCGTTTCTATTGATAGATCAGCTGTTATCTTTATGGGAATCCCTTTGTGTGTTATTTGTTGTTTCTCCCTTGCTGCTTTTAATATTTGTTCTTTGTGTTTGATCTTTGTTAATTTGATTAATATGTGTCTTGGGGTGTTTCGCCTTGGGTTTATCCTTTTTGGGACTCTCTGGGTTTCTTGGACTTGGGTGGCTATTTCCTTCCCCATTTTAGGGAAGTTTTCAGCTATTATCTCCTCGAGTATTTTCTCATGGCCTTTCTTTTTGTCTTCTTCTTCTGGAACTCCTATGATTCGAATGTGGGGCGTTTCACATTGTCCCAGAGGTCCCTGAGGTTGTCCTCATTTCTTTTGATCCTTTTTTCTTTTTTCCTCTCTGCTTCATTTATTTCCACCATTTTATCTTCTACCTCACTTATCCTATCTTCTGCCTTCCGTATTCTACTCTTGGTTCCTTTCCCAAAGTGTTTTTTGATCTCATTTCATTGCATTGTTCATTTTTAATGACTCTTTTTATTTCTTCTAGGTCTTTATTAAACAATTCTTGTTATCTTTTAATCTCTTGTCTCCAGGCTATTTATCTGTAACTCCATTTTGTTTCAAGATTTTTGATCATTTTTATATCATTATCTAAATTTCTTTTTTCAGGTAGATTCCTATCTCCTCCCTTTTGTTGACTTGGATGGGCATTTTCATGTCCTTTAACCTGTTGCGGTATTTCTTTGCCTTTTCATCTTGTTTAGGATTGCTGTGTCTGGAGTGCGGCCATTCTGTATTCTGGAGCGGTCTGTAGGTTCCTTTTTATTGTGGAGGATTTACAGTGGTGGTGTTAGACGATGGCTTGTCATAGGTTTCCCGGTTAGGGAAGCTTGCGTCAGTGTTCTTGCGTGCGTTGGAACTTGATTTCTTCTTTTTGGAGAGCAATGGAGTGGCCAGTAATGGTTTTTGAGATGTCTATGGTTAGGTGTGACCTTGGGCAGCCTGTATGTTGACATGCGGGGCTATGTTCCTGTGTTGCTGGAGAATTTGCGTGGTATGTCTTGCTCTGAAACTTACTGGCTCTTGGGTGGTGGTTGGTTTCAGTGTAGGTATGGAGGCTTTTGGACGGTCACTTATTGCTTAAAGTTCCATGAAGTCAGGAGTTTTCTGGTGTTCTCAGGTTTTGGGCTTAAGTTTCCTGCCTCTGGATTTCAGTTTTATTCGTCCTGTAGTCTCAGGACTTCTCCAACTATACAGCTCTGATAATTAAACTTCTAGGTTAATGGCGAAAAGATTCTCCCCCGTTAGGGACACCCAGAGAGGTTCACAGAGTTACATGAACAGGAGAAAAGGGAGGAGGGAGCTAGAGATGAGTAGGAGGAGAAAAAGGGACTCAAGAGGAGAGAGACAAGACTACGCAAGCTGTCTGTTTCCAGAAGTGTTCTCCGTATCTCAGACACCTACAAGGATTTCACAGAATTGATTGGGAAGAGAAGGGAAAGGAGGAAATAAGAGGTGTTCTTGAGCGGTAGAAAACAGAGAGAGGTCCAAGATTGGAGAGGAATAATCTTCGGTTTAAAGATAGGGCTTCTCTACTTTTTTTTTTTGTAAGGTTATAGGTAGTGAAAATTGGAAAATGAAGAGTAGTAGAGGAGTACTAGAGGACTTTAAAAGAAATAAGAGAAAAAGAAAAATAGAAAATAAAAGAGAAAACGGAAAGGAAAAAAAAGAAGGAAAAGAAAAAAAAGAAAAAGAAAAAAAAGAAAAAAAAACAAAAAAAAAAAGAAAGAAAGAAAAAAAAAATTTTTTTCCCCTAATTAAAAAAAATCGTAAAAATCTATGTAAATGAAAGTTAAGGAGTAATGGGGGAGTAATAGGGAATTTTAAAGGAAAATAAAAGAGAAAAAATAAAAAAGAAAAATATAAAAAGAAAAAAAAATTTTTTTTTTTTTTTCCTTACTTAGAAAAAAAAGTAAAAATATATCTAGGAGTTTCTCTGGAGCTGCTGCGGTCAGTGTGGGTTCGGCTCAGTTTCAGATAGCTCCTCGTTCCAGCTTACACTTCTCAATATCTACAGGGCCCTTCCAGTGAAGTCGGTGTTTTCTAGAGGGATTTTAATCTGTTGCACCAGTCCCTTCTGAAGCGGTTCCCTTTGTTTATTTGGCTTCTGTTTGCCGGTCTCTTCAGACCCTCATTTCCGCCCTGACACAGGCGGGCGGAGGTGGACTCTTATTCAGTCAGCTAGTTCCGTTGCGCTGCTGGGAGGGGCTGGCGCTGCGGGGCGGGGCTGACGCTGCGGGGCGGGGCTGACGCTGCGGGGAGGGGCTGGCCCTGCGGGGGCGGGCTGGCGCTGCCGGGAGGGGCTGACGCTGCTTTCTCCGTCTGCCGCTGCTCAGGCTCCCGGCTGTTCTATATGGAGCGCGCCCCGCGCTGCGCCAGGCTCCAGCCCTCGGGTGTTACACAAAAGCGGGGAAGGAAAAGCTGCGCCTGCTCTCTGTGCCTTCCCCGTCAGAGCGGTCCAGGCAGCGAGGGGCTTGATGGGCGCACTATCCCCAGGTGTGGCGCACTCACTCCCTTCCGCGGACCCAGTCTCAGTTTCCGCTGGCGCCAGTCGGGTGCGCGCGCCTTCCGCCCTCCGCGTCCCCAGCCCCAGTCCCCGCCCGCACCGGTCGGGTGCCTGCGCCCTGTGTCTCGCCGCGACCTTCCCCTCCCCCCTGCCTCCTGCCTCCGGCGGGGCTGGGCCGGTCCGCAGCCTGCGAGCTCTTCTCGGGACTTTCTCCGTCCCTTTGTTCTGCGAACGGCCGGCAGTGTGTTCCGGCCGGTCAACTCTCTCCCCCTTGGTCTCGCACAGTTCAAGTTGGCGCCTCACAGAAGCTCCCTCCGATTGTCCTCAGGGCACTCAGGCCCGGACCCTAGCCCAAGCAAGGCCGCCTAAGACTCCCTTCCCGGGACGGGTCTCCGTCCTTAGCTCTTTTGTCTCACTTTTTATCTTTTATATTTTGTCCTACCTCCCTTCGAAGACAATGGTCTGCTTTTCTGGGCGCCTGATGACCTCAGCTAGCGATCAGAAGTTGTTTTGTGAGGTTTGCTCTGCATTCAGTTATTCTTTTGATGAATTTGTAGGAGAGAAAGTGGTCTCCCCGTCCTACTCCTCCGCCATCTTGGCTCCTCCCTCTTATATCAACTTTTCTTGAGGTGATGAGAAGAGATGGAATTGAAAGCATAGGTATAAGGATATCTCTTCAGGCAGAAGAAAGAAGGTAAAGGTAAGAAATTTCAAGATGGGTATGATGATGAGCATTTGAGGAAATGAGATGAAAAAATTCAAATTAGGTGGCTTTACTATTTTATAAATGTGCACGAAGAAAAGCAGGTGTGTAAGGAAAGGAGATTTGTGAAATACACAATCAGTTCTGAATAGAAATTTTGGGAGGGAGCAGAGATCTCAAACAGAGCAGAAAGATTTTATGTTAA